>NC_044384.1:91843437-92144062 GCF_006542625.1 Nomascus leucogenys | reverse complement strand
CAGGTTCGGGGCTGGCCTGGGTGCCGTCACTGCGATGGGCCAGCTTCACCCTTGCCTGCGGAGGCAGGGATGCGTGGGCACCTGCGTGGTGGAGGAGGCTGGACTGCCCCTGTAGGATCAGAGTCCACCTTTGGAGGGGCCAGCCCCGCCCAGGTCAAGACCGAGATGCAGCCGGGGGACTCTGTGGGGGCCACCAGCACCTCACTTGGCCACCCCAGCTTCTCAGCTTTCCCGATGGCCTCCAAGAGGGGCAGGTGCGGAGTGGGATGCCAAGGCCCCTGTCCCATCGAGGCCCCATTGCCATTGCCATCCTCACCTGGGCTCCTTTGGGGCCTCATCTGGCCAGCTGGCTGGTGGGCAGCCTCTGGCTGCAGGCCTCTGCCTCCACTCTTGTCTGGGACGCCTCCTGACACTGGGGCCCTGAGGAGCCCCCACCTCTCTCCTGCCCACAGCCCCTGCCCGGCTGTCTGGCCAGGGGGTGAGAGGTGCGTCTGTTCTCGCCTGGCTGGGCGGAGGGCAGGAAGGTTCCTAAGCTCTGCTCCCTGGAGGTCCCCGTGTGATGTGCAAATGTCGATCGTGTTTGGTTACATTTAATAGAGGAGAGGAAAATTTCTTCTGAAACCACCTCGTTGGCTCCAAACCAAGTGTGGGAAAGCAAGAGCATCAATCTTTCCCCTTTTAGAACAAGTTTTCTTTTTTCAAAGGGAAAAATTCCAGGCTCCATCTTTTTTTATGTGCCTTCCAGGCAGCCACCCCCCGACCCCCAGCTCCAGGGCTGGTTTGCCAATGCGACCAAGCAGAGGGGCCCCCCCACCGGCACCTACCTGGGGCCTGCTGCTCCTTCCTCCAAGGTGCTCTGGGGTGTGAGTTGGAGCTGCACCCCAGAAACGGCTCCCAAGGAACAGTGTCTGTGAGGCTGGGTGCTGGAGCCGCCTGCACCCCCCTTCCCCTCCCAGGGCCCTGCAGGAGACTGCAGGTGGGTGCAGACTCACAGCAGCCTCTGGAAAGGGCTGCGGAGGGGCTTGCTGGCTGACTGGCCAGGGACCAGGCTGGGCAGAGACCCCCAGGCGGGAGGGTTGGGGCTCACCAAGATGCTCAACTCAGATGAGAGGCCACCTGCCCACACTCTGGCCAGCCAGCTCTCAAGACCAGGGGCTCTGTCCTCTTTCACCCCTCCTCTCCCTCCCCCTGCCCACAAGGGTCTTCTTATACCCAGTCACCGGCCCCCATTCCTGTGCCCTCTCTCCTCACTCTGGCCCAACTCCAGGAGCTTCCTGTGGCCCTGAGGCTTGGAGCTGAAGCTCCTGCATGGCACCAGTAATTGTAATGGCCACATGTTCCCCTGCGGAAGAAAGGGGAAAAAAGATCTTTTCCAACTGACATCCAGGCCGGTGGAACCAGATCATTTGAGAGACGCAGGTGCGGGATCCCAGCCACGCCCAGCCCCGTCACCAGGCAGGGCTCCCTGGGGCACAGGTGTTCTCGGTGGCTGGAGGCCCCTGGCTGCTCCCTTTGCCCAGGGAGCTCAGTCCTCCCAGCCTCTGTGTGGACGGTCGCTGAGTATCTAGGCCTGAGCAGGTACAGGTGATGTTGCAGGTGCTGGCCCACCCCCTCTGTGGTGTGTGCCTCCAGATCTTCCCACATTCCACCCCTGTCTGGTGCTGAGCCAGGGAAGGACCATGGCCTGAGGGTGGGCACAACCCTGACCCCTCTCCCTGTGTCTCATCCACTCACTCGTGCCACCTGGACGGGCACAAATAACCCGATGGCCATGGAGATCCCAGGAGAACCCCCAGAAGAGCCTTGGGCACCCCCTCACCCATGATGACCATGGATGGCCAGGGGAACCCAGAGGAGCCTCAGGCACCTCCTCCCCACAATGGCCGTGGAGGGCCAGGAGAACCCTGAGGAGTCCCGGGCACCCCCCGCCCACAGCAATGCCCTGACCCCTGGCTTCTTGAGGACCACCTTCCCATCCCCTGGTGGATGCTAAAAGGGAGGACACTGGCTAATGGAGCCCCGACCTCTCCTTCCTGACCAGGTGGCCATCCTGGGAAGCATGGGCTGAGGGGCCAGCAGCACAGCCTGTGCCCTGGCCTTGAGTGCAGCTGGCAGGTGGCCTTGGGAAGGTCTCCCTGCCAGGTGTGAATGGTGGCCACTGCCGCTGCCACTGCCACCTCACTGGGCCCAACGGCCAGGGACCCAGTGCATGTTTGCTCAGCACGGGTGGGCAGTGAGGGGCAGCCCATGTTCATGGCACAGTCCCTGCCAAGTGCCCACTGTGTATCCACCCCGGGGGGACAGTCCAGGAGAGGCTGGTGGGAAGAGAACAGGGTGTGGCTGAGCTCCAGCCTTGGGTGTGGGCTCTTGGTCTCAGAGGGATGGCCAGTGGCAGACAACAGAGACCTGGCTGAGGGCAGGTTTCTGCACTGTCACTGGTGAGTGGGCACTGAGTCCCCAGGCTCGAGGGGGCTTCTAAGGGGAGAATGCCCCTAGCAGGGGCTGGGGACAAGAGAAGGAAGGCCTGAATCTTGGAGCCAAGAGCTAGTGCTACAGCCAGGTGGGGCCACTCCCACTCCCTTATTTGACACATGGGGAAACTGAGGCTGAGAGTGGAAGCTGGGTTTGCCTGAGGGCTGGGCCTTGCTTTCTTTGTGTTTATTTCTTCCTGATGCCCCTGCCTGCGGGTCTCTGGGTAGATGAGCAGGTGCTGGGGCCCAAGCCTCTGCCCCCCACCCTACTCACTGTCAGCCTGGACAGTCCAGGCCCTTTGAACTGCCGTCCTCGTGGGCAGCAACGTAAAGGGTGGGAGCGCAGCCAGGGCAGGGGACTGGCAGCTCCCGGGCGAGAAGCTTCCAGGAAGTGGATCTCAGAAGAAACCAAGTCTCACTGAGCAGGCTCCCTGGCCACCCATCTGCCTGGACCCCGGAAAGCAAACTTGGGAAGCAGGAAGCAGTGGAAAGTGAGAAACTTTAGCAAGGGAGGTGCGCCAGGCCAAGGGCTCTGGGAGAGCAGCATCATGTGTGAGACGTGGCCGGGTCGCTGCCCCCACCATGCTGCCTGCTGCCCCCACTGTGCTGCCTGCTGCCCCCACTGTGCTGCCTGCTGCCTTGTTCTTTCCATGAGCTACAGCTTTCCTCGTCCCCAGCCAGGGGGCACGGGGCTCCCCTCCCCCTGCCCTCCCACCTTGCTCTGCACCTCAGACTCCCTGCCCAGCCCACCCCACCCAGCTGCGGCTACTGGCTGAGAAACCGAGGCCCACAGACCCTGGGCAGAGGGAGACAGGGGACAGAGACAGGCAGGGCCGGGGAGGGGGCTGCACAGAGACCCACACAGGGTGATCCCTGGGCCATCCTGACCTCGAGGGGACCGTGGTCCCTGACTGCCCAGGTGTCCTCGAGGGCCTCTTTAGGGCACGGCTACTTCCAGCCCTAGAGCTCAGCCTCCTTTTCCTAAAGAGGCAGGGAGTGTGGCCACAGAGACAGCTAGGCAGTCAGGCGCCATGGAGGGCCCAGGCTGCTGAGGTGACACAAGTGGAACTCGGGGGCAGCTGCCGCTCAATGCCGTCACACGGCCAGCCCGCCGCCCGTCCACTGCCAGGCTCACGGGCTTCACCCTCCGCCCCGGCCTCTGGCTTTCAGGCCTGTGAGGGACAGGGGTTCTCAGACACCGAGCACGTGGTCTGACGGGGCTGCACCCTTGCCCACTGGGCCCACGGCTCTGCAGCAGGCACCCGGAGCTCCTTCCTCTGAGAATGCACAGGCTCAGCCCGGGGCCGGGCTTGCAGGGGCCACCAGCACACATCCCATGGCTCAGGGCCGGATGGGGACTGGCTGGGAGATGGAGCTCGGGGCAGCATGGCCTAGGTAACATCTCGCCACTGCCCACGCCAGCACCCCTCTTCGCCACCCCAAGGCCTGTCCTCTATAGGCGGTGCCCTTGCTGGCCCTGCTGGCTCAGCTGCCCCTCCCATCCCACTGGTCTCCACTGGCTGTGAATGGCAGTCCCAGCTGCTATGCCAGCCTGGCCTGGGCCCCCCCTGCAGGGGCAGACATCACTGCCAGCCTCACCCCCAGCTCCCAGGCACTGGCCATGTGGGGCACAAGAGTGCCCAGGAAGGCTGTTGGCCTTTTTTGGGCCTGTCCACTGCAGGGCCACCTGTGCCCACCGAGGGGGGCCAATCAGCACAGCCGTCTGCATAGGCGCGCAGGCTGAAGGACGGCGGCTATTTCAGGGCCTGGCGTCAGTTTCCCTGTCCTCTTCCCAAAGAGGAAGGGAATGTAGACGCCTGGCCCGGACAGGCGCCAGCCAGGCACTTGGAGACCCCAGAAAGGGCAGCAAGAAAGGGAGCAGAGAGGCCAGCCCAGGCCCGTCCAGCTCCCCTTTCTGCCCCTGAGCTCACGGGTTCTGGCCCTCGGGCAGTTTCGAGGCCCCCATGTCACCACCTCCCCACACCCTGGTTCCAGGAGAGGGTAGGGGAACCGGCCTTTCCTCCAGAGCGTGCAGGGCGGGCCGGGTGGCCCTGGTATTCCCTTTTGCTTTTGCAGCTTCTCCCTGCCCCAGGGTTGGAGGGAACCTCAGCCCCCTCTGACGACACCTCGGGAGCCCCAGATCCTTCGAGAGGCCACTCTGGTGCCTCCATTGTGAAGCCCTGGCTTTGGGGCTGGGCTCGGCAGCTCTTGGAGGACAAATCAGGTCCCTCCTCACTTGCCAGCTAGTAAGGCAGCCAGGCTGGCACAGGATGAGACTGAGCTGCAGTGTTTTAGAGGGAGGCTGGGCCCTCCCCAGGCTGGCTCGGTATGGTGGGGAGAGGCAGTCTTCATCACAAATGGGTGGCAGGCGGCTCAGCACACACGGCAATCCCCGAGCCTCTGCAGGCACGAGTGGCAGTCGGCCGTGTTCCCTCTGCCCTGCCCTGTTCCCCTGCCCCGTGCCCCTGCACCATCTCCTCCACTACAGGAGAGCCCAAGGGAGCCAGCACTGCCCTCGTGGGGGATTTCTGTCTCCAGCAGGTCCCCTGGCGTGGAGGGCTCCAAGCCTCAGAGTGAATACTTAGACCCCCCCCGCCACTGCACCCTGGAGAGCGAGCGGGTGGGGGAAGACGGAGGGGGCTGGGGGAGCCATGGCACAAGCAGGGCGAGTAAGATGGAGCGGGAGGGAGCTCCACCAATCAACGCAAGCTGGCTCTGGAGCCACCTGGAACACTCAAAGGGGACGTCCTTCTATCCCCAGGAGCCCCACTTTAGGGCCGTTTGCTGGGCTGACTCCCTGTCCCGCAAGACCCCAGGTTGCTCACTCAGCCCAAACCCCCACCCATGGCAGTGATGGCCCTCTCAGCCAGCCTACTCAGCTGGCTTCCCAGGCCTGCCAGGGTGAGCTTCCGAAAACGGCTGGGGCTGGCTCTGTGTCCTCCGGGGAGACACCCTGGTCAGTGCTTCCCAGGGCTGAAAACGCCCAAAGAGCTGACCACATGCCCGGCTTGTTTTCTTCCTGGGACAGTAAGAAATGGGCACAGGGTTTGGAGAGGCTGCTAAACTGCTCCAGCCCCAGGGTGCTGGGGGTCGGCAGTGGTGCCTGGGTGCCCGGGTCCTCTGGAGACACGTTACCCAGGCTGGCTTCAGCTCCCAAAAGCAGAGCTGGCATGACCCAACCACCTCGGGGCAGAGCCCCTGCCAAGCCCCAGAGTTGCCCCAGCCTGCTCCTGGTGAGGTGGGGACACAAACCAGAAGATCTCCCTGAGTTAGTGGGCACCAGCTCTGCCTGCTTGGAGTTTGGGCTGGGAAACATAGGGGCCGGCGAACACAGAAAAGCTAGTCTGGCTAAATCCTGTAGGCTCGGGTGGGTTCTGTTTGACCACAGGCCTTTGACCTGGGGTCGACAGTCTTCCCCTCCAACCTGGAGCTCAAGGGTGAGCTTCAGCCTGGATAGGGGCATTGGGGGCTTGGAGGGTCCTGGACGCTTAGAGCTGGGTGCCAGATGGGAGTGCTGGCCAGCCCTTGGGAGCAGTGGTCCAGGGGCAGTGGGCTCTGCTTGCAGAGAGCTTGCAGTCTCCCTGGGCAAACACCAGGCAGGCCTGAAAAGCATGTGTCACTGAGCTGTGCCAGGACGGCAAGCCGGAGTGTGTGTTCCTTGGGGAGCGGGGTCCAGGTCTGGGCTCCAGCGCTGCCTCTTGGCTGGATACCCAGCTTCACATTTGGCTCAACACAGCAAGGAGGGGCTGGGGGTCTCAGGCAGTCAGGGCTCCAGTCTCAGTCCTGGTACCACTGCCCCTGGGCACAGGCCCAGCACAAGGACAGGCACAGGCCACAGCACTGGTGGTGCCTGGAGGAGGGTGTGTATGTGGCTATCAGCTGTAGGCATCCTGGGGGCTGCCAGGCCTCTTCCCTCACCCTCCCCTTCAGGGCAGCATGGAGGTTTGGGATTTGACCTTCACCCATTTCCAAATCCTTCTAGGGCTCCCCTGGCAGCCGCTGCCCTTCCACACTGTGCCAGGCTCCAGGTGGGGAGAGCTCCCACCTGTCCAGGGCCGTGGTGTGGGGCTGTGGGGGGTGGTGCTGGGTGGGGCATAGCCTGCTGCTTTGAGGGACACTGACCTTTGAGTTGAGGAGGGTCCTGGGCCTTCAGTAGGGGAGGGACACAAGGCCACAGCCCCCTTGGCCTGCCTGAGCAGATGACAGCCAGGCCTGGAGGGGCAGGCAAGAGAGAAGGACGGCACAGGGTTCAGCCCAGCATCTCACCTGAAGGCCTCAGTGTCAGAGGCAGGGCCCCTGGGGCCCCCCAGCTCCCTTGAGCCCCAGAAGTCCAGGAACACACAGTGCCCAGACACTTCACCAGGAAGCGGAGGCCTTGTCCAAAGGTGTCTGGGCTGGGGCTCCCCTGGCGGCTGCTGAGATGGCCCACTATGTCTGTACCTGTGCCCCAACAGGGCATCCACACCCGTGTCTGCCTGCATCCACTCCTGAAAGGCTGTGTCAATAAAAGCTCATTTGCAATGCACCAGGATGCCAGGAGGCTCTCCAGGTGGGCAGGGGGCTCTCCAGGTGGCCAGGGGGTTTTTCAGAGGTCTCTCCAGGTGGCCTCAGGGGACCCTTCTGTGAAATGGCTCATCATTTACTAGGATTTCTTCAAGTGGGACCCCTTTGCCTTTGACCGAGGCCCACAGGCCCTGGGCAAATGGACAGCTGGGGGGAAATGTGGGTGGGTTTGGGAAGCTTTGGTTTGAGCAGAGGAGCTGGGGACCCTTCTGGAGCTAGGAAGGCCAGCCCAGCAGAAAGCGCTGGCTGAGGGTGGTGAAGGGAGCCCTGGCCAAGGGGCTCTTGGCAGAGTGGTGGGCGGGCGCTGTGAGGCCTGCTGGCCGCAGCCACACAGCAGGCGGCGGGCCGGGGCCTGGGAGTGATAAATGGCTTCCCAGGAGGCAGGCAGCTCTGCCAGGGTCTTCTCAGTCCTCTGAATTCAGTCTTGTTGACCCTGAGGCCCAGTAGGGCCCCTTCGAACAGGGCTGCTTTGTGGCCGAGGTGGGGGTGTTGCTTGCAGTGGGGTTTGTACGTGCAGGGCTGGCATGGGGGGCACAGAGAGTGCCAAGGAGGCCCTGCCAGCCCAGGGGGAAGCTCAGCTGTTGGAACTAATGGCAGCAGCTGGACCCTGGTGCCCACAGGTCCTGGGTTGGGAGTTTGGAGGGGGCAGCAAGCCCCCGTGTTGAGGTTCAGCTCAAAAACTGGACTTGGCCAGCTCAGCTTTCACCGCCCCATGTGCTTACCAGGGAGCATTCCCTGTGCTCCTGGGTGCCCGTACAGCGAGGTACATGCATTCAGCCCTGCCTCTTCTGGCTGTGATCCCTCTGTGTCACGGGGGCGACACCATCCCGGTCGTTGAGGCCCGAGGCCCAGGAGATGGTATTGAGAGCAGAGCATGGCCCAACGCCTCCAATGTGCACTGCCTGCCATGACTGCTCTGCCTGCCCACCTCCAGGGAACCCCACAAGGAGGAGGCTTTAGGCGAGAGGGCCCTCAGACACCACAACGTCACTGGTCCTTGCCCCCAGTCTACCCAGCCCATCCCTGCCCCTCTGCCTGCCCCGCCCACCCCACTGTTCTAGGAAACCTTCACGCAGCACCTAAGAGAGGCTTTGGGTAGGCTGGCTTCCCCTGCACACTTTGGGGTCATCTTGCCCTTCTCCTGCCTCCTTAGAAAGCCCTCCTGGTCCCTTTGGCCCTGGGATATGTCCCATGCCGGTCTCTGCTGCCCAGTCAAAGGCCCCATGTCTTGGTTCCCAGGGCTAAAGCCAGTGTCCCTGGTGGCCTGTCCCAAGGAGGACCCATCTGCTGACAAGGCCAGGTGGGGACCCAGAGCCGTGGGTTGTAAACTGCTGAAGGCAGGGCTGCCCCAAAGCCCTTCTCCTCTGGGCTTGCTGGTGGACCAAGGCCTCGGGGCCCCCCCACACACAGTGCCCTCACACCAGAGTGGAAGGAGGCTCCCAGCTCCCGGTGTGGCTGGCGTGGGGGCAGGCTGGCTGCCTGCGTCTTTGGCTCCCTGGGACTCTGGCTCTGCAGGCCAGGGAGGAAGCGGGCTGGACCTGCTGCAGAGCCGCTTGGATTTCGTAGGCCCTGCACCTCTTTCTAATGGCTCTTTCTAAGAAACCCCTCAGAACCTTCTGCAGGAAGAGAAGGCCCAGGACGAGTGGACGGGGCCTCGATGGCTCAACAGGTTGGCCTTGGGGGAAGGCAGAGACGCCTCTCGCTCTGTGCCAAACTCAGCCTCGGCTGCCTAGAAATGAGTTTCTTGGGACTCCAAGATCTGGCTCTGGGTGTGGGGCCTCCAAACTGTGCCTCAATGTGCTCCCCTCAGACACTACCTCTGCAGGAGACCCTCCTTCCTGCGCCCCCTTGCTGGACCCCGCAGCCTGATTAGGCCCACTGGGCTGGAGCAGCCCGGCTGGGATTAGAGAAAGAGGAAAAAGTGACGATGGCAGTGGGAGGCAGAGTGGCCCCACCCACACATCCACCATGGCTCAACACATGTGTTTATCCGCCAGAGCCACAGGCTGGCCTTGGGGGCTGGTAGAAACCATGGGCAGATCTCAGTGTAGTCGCACCCACCCCAGCCTGGCTTAGACCTGGGTGCCTTGGAGCTCCCTGGAGCCTGCCTGCCGAGTTGGGAGGCCTGTGAGGCCTGGGGGAAACCAGGGCTCAGGCCCACAGCCTGGGCAGGGGGGCTAGGCCCTTCAGGGAGCCCCAGCAGGCCAAGAGACACCCAAGGGGGCACTCAGGGATTCAAGGGGGCCCACAGCCTCTGCCCATTGGGGGTCCTGCCGACTAAGATGTGGGCTGCTGTCCTGATAGCCTGATGGCCCAGGTGGACACAGGAGGGGTGAGTGTGGCCCACCAGGGTGGCACCGCCACCCTCCCTGGCCAAAGTACGTGGACCTATGCCAGGAAGACCTCCGTGCTCTCTCTCCTCTCCCCTTGTGGCCACCAGGACAGGTGAATGGAGCCCATCCGTCAGGGCCCCTGCACCCAAAAGAGACATCCCACAGAGCAGGACCACCTCGGAAAGGGAGGTTTGAGAGGGCCCCAGAAGGAGCAGGAGGGAAGGACAGCTGCGGCCCACAGCAAGCAGACCAGGGCGGGCCACGCCCAAGTTCAGCGGGGGGTGCCACGCATGTGAGGCCGGGGAGGAGCTGGGGTCTTGGGCAGCCCTATGTGTCCAAAGCATTTCCACGCCTCTGAGGTCGGTGAGCAGGGTTTCCACCACCCCAGGGCCCAGGGGGAAACTGAGGCCCATCGGGCTTGAGGATGAACCTTGCTCCAGGCCCATGGGGGGCAAGATTCTATGTGGAAAGCCCAGCCACCACCTTCACAGACAATGTCATAGGCTCCCTGCAGGCAGCACCAGCAGGGTGGTGTGGGACTTGGCTCCACATCCCCTGGGGCCCTCATGGGGCAGAGGATGGGGTGGTGAGTGGGTGCACGTGCACTTTGCAATGAGGCCTGCCCTGCTCACAGCCTGGTGCCAGGGTGGGGCCTGAAGTGGGAAAGAGCATGAGGGTTTTCCCACATATGCACTGTCCTCTCCTGAGTGGCAACAAGGTGGAAAGAAAAGCCCAGAGCTGTGCTCCCTCGGGCAGCAGGTCCTCCAGATGGCACTTGGGTGCCTCTGCCGCAGTGATGAGGTGGGGGCAGCATGGCCCCAGTGGCCTGGGCAGGGAGGGCTGGCACTGGCGGGGGAATCTGTTGACCTCAGGAAGTGCTAGGGCTGGAGCAGCACTGGGGAGTGCCATGTGCTGTGTGTGCTGAGCCATTTGGACTCGTGAGGCTCCGGCCTTGGAGCCTGGGTGGCCGACACTGACCCTGGCGAGTCTGAGTCCACCTTGCTTGGACAGTCTGTGATCTGCTGCCTCACTCATCTGTGGCTGCACCCCCTCCACACCTACCCTGATGTCAAAGCTCCACCAGGCGCTGCCTTCTCCAGGAAGCCAGGTCATCGGAGCCAGCGACATCTTCCTTGTCCAAGGCCGGGTGCTGACATGTGACCCTCGCTGTGGGATCTAGAGCCCCCCTCTCATTTTGTGGGTGAGGGGCACAGCTGGGCTTCCAGGAGTCCCCCTCTCATTTTGTCAGTGAGGAGCACAGCTGGGCTTCCAGGAGTCCCCCTCTCATTTTGTGGGTGAGGGGCACAGCTGGGCTTCCAGCTCCCTGATGACGGGAACCTGGGCAGGGGTCTCCTGAGGGGCTTCAGAGGGTCCTTTATGGGACAGCAATGCATGGGCAGCCGTGAAGGGCCCCTCTCGTCTTGGGGCAGCTGTAGCGGGAGAGGCCAATCGTGTCATGAAAACACAGGGAAGCCGTGTGGGGCTTTTGCAACTAGGCCGGGAGCCTCTGTCTACGGGGCCGCTGGTGGGGCCCTCGCCTGTGTCTGGGGCCTTGCTTTGGTGGCAGTCCTGGAGCTGTGCTATCTCTGGTCGCCAGCCTGTGGCTCCCTAGGCCTCCCTTCCTTCCTGCCTGAAGCCTCTGGAAGCCCCCCAGCTCCTGCCTCCCTCCAGCTGGCTCCGGCCTGGTGTTCCAGGACCCGGCCCTGCCCTTCCCTGCTGAATCCTCTTCTTTCTGTCTGTGCCTTCCTCCTCCAGCTGAAGCACAGGCTCCGGCACCCGCTCCCACCCTCTGCCGCAGGCGGGGCTGTGTCTACATCGCCTGGCACCCCCCCACACACTTCCTACAGCCCTCAGTACCCTGGCTCCTCAGAGAACATGGCCATGGCCCATACCAGGGTTCTACACTCACTCAGGCCCCATCAAAGCAATGGGGTCCCCAGCCAGCTCAGAGGCATCCCAGCATCCTCTCTGTCCCAGCCCCCCACCCCATCCCGCCTGCATTCCCTCAGTGCCCCCCCCACCCCCAAGCCCAGTCCCTCTGTCCTGCTGCAAGCTGCTCACAGCAGGACACGCAAACCTCAGCCTAACCCCAGATTCCAGGCTGTAGGCTGTCCGCTGGCTGCAGAGATAAATCGAGGAAGTCTCCCCCGGCCCTGGCCCCGGCCAGCCCCCTGCAGTGGGCAGGCGAGGGAAAGGAGAGACCCCAGAGGCCTGTTTGCTGTCCCAGCTGGGCTCACTGCATGCCCCTTCCTCTGCCCCAGCCCTGGCCCCGGCAGATCTGAGGACACAGCTCTCTGCTCAGAGGCTGTTCCATGGGAGCCTGTCCGCTCCGCCCGGGGGGAGGGAGGATGCTGACAGAGAGCTGCCCTTCTGGGAAGGGGAGGCGGCTTCCAACGCCCAGCTGCTCAGGGTGGGACCCAGGGGACCCCTGGGGAGGCTCCAGGATATGCCCCCAGCCCCACCAAAGCAGTCTGCACACTCCATCCCTCAGAATCCCAACCCCCATCAGCCTGGCCTGGGGGCTCGTCCTGACTAGAACCTTCCCATCGTCAGCTTCTCAAGAAGGGTCCTTGGTGACAGGGCGATTGAACCCCCTCCTTTTCTGAAGGGCAAATGAAGACCCCTTAGGGGAGAAGGGGGTTGTACAACTCCAGCCAGGAGGTGGGGCAGCTTCTCCGTGCTTCCCTTGCCCACAAGGCCCCCTCTACACCTCTCCATTGGGACTCCTCCTATTCCTCACAGCACCTTGCTGGTGAGGGGCTGCATTGCAGTCCAACTCCTCGCCGTAGGTGGCTTAGGTGGGGATGGCCTCTGCAGCCAGTGCCTCCACCAGACCAGGCGCCTGCAGTGCCCAGCAGCCCTGGTCCCTGTCTGCCCCTCCTTCAATCTGCTGTCCTGTGAGGCTTGCCTCTGGTCTCAGGTTGCTCATAAAGCCTTCCTGACCCATTGGGCCTGACAGCCAGCTGCAGGTGGGAGGCCAGCGGCTGGGAACCCTCCTAGGGTGTCCCCGTGACAGAGGCCCAGAGTGCTGGGAGCCTCGGGGCCGGGCCAGGCTGCAGGGAGGTGGGTGACTAGGCTGGACTCCTTCCCAGCAGCGTCTGTCAGTGGCAGAAGGCATCTGGATGCCCAGGCTCCAAAGGGAGGGCCTCAGCTCATTGCATAAGGTGCTGCAGCCTGGGGGGCCTTGGAGACCCCTTCTCTTCGGGGTTCTGGCCTTGGGGACGCATGTGCTGAGGGCTGAGGCCCCAGGCTCTGTCTCCAGTTGGGCCAGGGGTGGCACCCTGTGGCCCCCAACACCTGTAGCAGGTGTGGGAGCCAGGGCCAGGGCTGGGGGCTGTTGGGTCCCAGGCTGCAGCTGGAGTTAGAGGCCTCTGTGACCGGGCTGGGAGCTAGCACAAGCCCAGACTTGGGGCTTCCTTTGGAGCCCAGATGGCCGGTGCCTCTCTCCACCAAGCGACAAGTCTCGGGGGGCCTAGGATTGGAAGGACCCCATCATCTGGGATGAGGGTCTCCACGTGTTAGAAGGGAAAGGAGGCAGGGGTGAGGGGCTCGGCAGCCCCTCCCTGCTGCCTGGGAGATGAAATCAGATCCGGAAAGGTCCACCCCCTCCTCAGGCCCTGGGAATACGGGGACAATGGCTGGAAGGAAGGGCCCAGCTTTGCAGGTGGCGGGAGGGGGCTGGGGTCGCTTCCCACCTGCACCCCCCCAGAAGCCCCACCTTAGTGGCCAAATGGGTGTCATGTTGTCCACTGACCTCACGGGGGCGCAGGAGACAACAAAATTTCAGCAGGTTCAAGGGAAGGTCCCTTTGTGGCTGGATCCTCTGGGCTGAGCGGCTTAGTGGGGGCTCAGCGGGGTCTCCCCAGCCGTCTCTCAAAGACGAGCCACGCTGCCTGACCCCACTCACCTCCCACCCTGAACATTGTCCCCTGACCTTGCAGCCCCTCTTGCCTCTGTCCTCCTCCCTAGGCCGCTCTCCCTTCTCCTCTCCTCATCCCCCCTCCCTCTCCTTGGGCCAGGCAGGCGGGAATGAGCCCAGGCCCACCCCAGACCAGGCTGGGGACTGACGCTCCCTGGGGGCGGTGGGGGTGGGAGGAAGGGGTCTGCAGCTGGGGCTGAGGGGCCACAGGTCCCAGGCAGCCGAGGGGAGTGGGCAGCTCTGGGAAGGGCCTGGGAGCCAGGTGTGGCCCCTGCCCAGGAGCTTGGGAGAGGTGGCTGAGGGCTCCAAAGCTGGGCGGAGGCCCTGGATGGGAGTGGGCTGGGGAGACGAGATGAAGAACTGAGGCACAGAGGGGCCGGAGACAGGCAGAGGGCAGCCCAGGGGCTTGGGTGGGGGATTCCACGGACATTGAGGAGGTGGGAGGGAGAGAGAGAGGGGAGGAGACCCAGCTTCAGGCAGGAGCAGTGAGGGGTGTGCTGGGGGCCCCACTGCCAGAGCCAGACTCCCGAGGGTCAGCAGGGGTACTCTTCACAGGGGACCCGGGGGAGCTGTCCGGGAGTAGCCAGAAAGATAGACTCAGGGATGGCTGCGGGAGGTGCTCTCCCGGGTCTGAGGCTGATGGTGCAAGGAGAAGAGACATAACTGTCCCCTCCAGTACTGGGGAGCCATGGAAGGTTGCTGAGCAAGGACAAGCCTGCCAGAAGCTGGATGGGAAAGTGGACAGTCCCTCCTGACCCCCACCCCCACCCCCCCAGCTCTACCAAGGAGGCCCACGCCCAGGCCTGGCCAGCTCCCAGAGTCCCGGACTGTCAGGGTGGGGGCCGCTCACTTCCCCTCCTGGGCTTGTCAGACACAGCTGAGCCACGTGCATCTTTCAGCAGACACTTCCCAAGTTTCTAAGCAAATGTTCTTCCTCCTGGCATTGGTTTGGCTCTGGGCCCAGAGGAGACATTCCTATGGGGGTCTTCCCAGCACACCCTGGAGGCTACAGGGCTGGCCTGTGCTGGGTGGGGCAGCACAGGATAGGGGGCTCCTTCTCCCTTCCAGCCTGGATGCTGGGACTCTGGGCAGAGAGAAACTCTGGCAGGGGATGGCAGCTGGTGGGTAGGGAGTGGGAGGGAGGCTCAGCTGCCAGCATTCCAAACAAGCTGGGAAAGAGTTGAGCAGAAGCCCCCAGCGCCGGAGAAGGGTGAGCGGCTGGTCCTTCTCTGGGCACTAGGGAGCCATGGAAGGCTGCACAGCAGAAGGTGGGGAGTCCCAGGTGGAGGAGCTTTAAGGGCCTGGGCCAGACAGGGTTCCCCGAGGGCTTGGCCCACCCCAGCCCTACCCCCGCATCTTAGATCCCCCAGCGGCCCACCTTAATAGCTTCCTCCCTTCTCAAAAGGCCAGTCCTGAAGCAGATGATGTACACCTGTAACTCAATAAGCCCCAGCTGGTGGCAGCCCCTTGACATGTGAGCGGCGTTCCTCAGCCTCTGCCATCGTGCACCACCACCCTGCAGGGAGGGCACAGCAGAGAGAAACTGAGGCCCAGAGGACCCCAGCTGGCCAGTGCTGGGCCAGGCGGACACTCAGGTCTCGGAGCCCTCAAGACACCTCCCGGTCTATCCCCAGGGCAAGGAGCATGCCTTGTTTTCCTCATGCTCTTCCTCTCCTGGGCCTCAGTTTCCCCATTTGTTCTCAGCTCCTGCTCAGCTGGGAGGTGCCATGCTATGGCTATGATCTCAGAACTGCACGGAAATGAGAATCCCCAAGAGGAGCACTCCCATGGCAGAGGGGCGGCATGGAGGGCACAGGGAGGAGGGTCTTCCCCACACCATGCGGGTCCCTCAGGGCCTCAAGTCTCTGCGTGTCACCCCTCCTTGAGAGGTAGATGGCTCAGGCCTGGTCCCAGCGCAGCCCAGAGAGGTGGAGGGGCTTGCATGCAGGGTCCCAGGCCTTTGTCTCTGTGCCTCTTCCCAAAGTAGGGGACTGTCTGTCGGGTGGTCCTGGAGTGTGGGCGGGCAAGCCCAGGGAGAATGGGCAAAGGGGAAAGGCCCCAAGAGCCAGGGGCTGGGGACCTGCAGCAGGTCGGGGGACAGGCAGGGACCTGATGGGTGTGGGCAAGCCAGCTTGGCGGGTTTCCCTGCTGGCCACGAGGCTGCCTGGGGACCAGGAGGGGACCTTTTCGTGGAAAACGGATCAAAAGCCGGCTTATTGAATTTGCTTTTCTCTAACCTTTGCTTCCGGGCTTGTGCAACTGCCCTCCTGCGGCCTTCGCCTTTGCCTGGGGGTGACAGCCCCCAGGTTCCCGGGGCACAGGCACCTCCTGTGGCAGCTCAGGGGCCACTTGAGCCCTGGCTGTGCCGGGCTGTGGGGCAGAGGCTGCAATACCACCACCTGGCCTGTCAATCAGCCCATCTCCCTTCCCAGCCCCAGGCCTGGGCCAGGCAGGCAGAGGGGCCTCGTGGGTTTTTTTTGCCGGCTTAGCTCCTTGGCCCTGGGGCTGGAGCTGGGTGGGTCATGTTTGTGGGTGGGGGTGGGGAGTTGCGCCTGAGGTCAGAGCCAGGCGGGGACTCACAGGTCTGTGTGTGTTTGGGGAGGTTTTAGAGGGGGCTGGTGAGGGGCCTCCATTTGCTTGCTAGCTTGAACCACTTCTGAGCCTTCTGAAACAGGCAAATCTTCGTCCTCCTCTGATGGGGCTTGGATTGTAGAAACCACCCAGAGGCTCTGGGAGCCACATATGGGGAGGCCCAAGGTAGGAGGAGGTCTAGGGGTGGCAGGGAGGCCCACTGGGGGAGAAGCCGAGGTGTGAGGAAGGCCTGGGTGGAGGCAAGTGGAACCGCAGAGATGGTTCTGGGTGAAGAGCAGGGCAGACAGGAGGCAGTTCCACTGCACCCCAAGGCCAAGTGTGCTGTCCTAAAGGACCTCCTGGAGAGGCCATTGTGGGATGACAGCTGGGACAACTGGGCTGGCTGGAAGGTCCATGTGGGAGTCCACTCCAGGGCAGCTGCTGGGGAATCCTCTAGTGGAAGGGCAGCCCAGAAGCCCCCTGACACCCCCACGGTTCCCATGAAGGCTTCCAGAGGGAGGTGCATGGGCTCTGAGCCCTGTGCCCAGGCCTCGGGGATTCCTAGTGTCCCAGCCCCCCAAGGGGGCAGCCTTGGACAGACCTGCCCTTCTCTTGGCATTCCTTGCCTTGCACGATCTTGTGCTGGGGGCTCTCCTGGGTTTCAGAGCACCCTGGAAAGATGGCATGTCAGTCCCCATGAACAGATGGGGAAATGGAGGCCCGCCTTTGCTCATCACCCCCTGACACATGTACATTCCTAGGACAGCGTGTGACACAGAGCAGGTGCTTTGGCCACAAAGGTAAAGAGCCTGTGAGAACATCCAGCCCCCAAGACATGCTCAGAAATAAAAGCAAAACACCCAGCATGGAGCCCAGCACACAGGGTAAGTAAATCCCACAGCATGACGTGGGCATGACCCGGTCCTTCAAGATGTGCAGCAATGCTACCACAGAGCCCAGCAGGCTGTGGGGATGTGGTAAGGAGCTTAGAAGAATATCTGTACACGGCCGGGCGCGGTGGCTCACGCCTATACTCCCAGCACTTTGGGAGGCCAAGGCGGGCGGATCATGAGGTCAGGAGATCCAGACCATCCTGGCTAACACGGTGAAACCCCGTCTCTACTAAAAATACAAAAAATTAGCCGGGCGTGATGGCGGGCACCTGTAGTCCCAGCTACTTGGGAGGCTGAGGCAGGAGAATGGTGTGAACCTCAGAGGCGGAGCTTGCAGTGAGCCGAGATCACGCCACTGCACTCCAGCCTGGGCGACAGAGCGAGACTCCATCTCAAAAAAAAAAAAAAAAAAAAGAATATCTGTACACAGGAGGTGCTAAATAATTAGTCTGAAGAGCCTAAGAGTATCTGGTTTTCAGTAGATGCTCACTAACATATATAAAGAAGGTACTCTAGATGTAGAGTCTAAACCATGGCTAGCATACTGCAGGTGCTCAATAATAAGCACACGGAGCTTAGGTGGAGGGAAGCCCAGCAAAGCACGTGATGTAGATAAAGCTGTCAGAACAGCACACAGAGCTGCTCATGGTGACAGCACACAGTTGGCACTCAATAATGTCTGTCCAGTGCCTGGCAGTGTTCAGCCCCCAGCGGACATGGAGTTAGCAGGCGAAATGGCTGGCATCATGTCCACACCCAGAGGACAAATGCAACTTCCGACAAAAGCGGCCAGCACGTGGCTTGGAGGGAGCAAGGCAGGCAGATCACCACCACCACTGGGCACAATCCAGAGCCAGGGTTCTGGGCAGCACAGGAGAGCTTCCATCACCGCATCCATGCCATGTGTGCTGCACGTGTCCCCAGAGCACTTGGCACAATGCATGGCCCATGGTGGGGGGTGGACAAAGTAGTGCCTGGCCCATGACAGGAGTTGTCAGCAGAGAAGGTAATGCAGATACCACTGGGTCTGCAGAGTGGAGGGTCCACCCTCCACGCTCATTCTTCATTCTCCAATCTCTATACTCCATTCTCTGTACTCCATACTCCATTCTCCACCCTCCATTCTCCATAGTCCACCCTCCATACTCATTCTCCATAGTCCACCCTCCATACTCATTCTCCATGGTCCACCCCCCATACTCATTCTCCATAGTCCACCCTCCATACTCATTCTCCATAGTCCATCCTCCATACTCATTCTCCATAGTCCATCCTCCATACTCATTCTCCATAGTCTACCCTCTATACTCATTCTCCATGCTCCATGCTGTATTCTCCATTCTCCAACCTCCATTCACCATATTCCATTCTCCATATTCCACCTTCCATTCTCCATAGTCCACCCTCCGTACTCATTCTACAACCTCCATTCTCTATCGTCCACCCTCCATACTCATTCTCCATACTCCATTCTCCAACCTCCATTCCCCATATTTCACCCTCCATACTCATTGTCCGTGCTCCATGCTGTATTCTCCATTCTCCAACCTCCATTCCCCATATTCCATTCTCCATATTCCACCCTCCATTCTCCATAGTCCACTCTCCATACTCTAATCTTCATTCTCCATACTCCAAACCCAACCATTTTCCTTATTCCATTCTCCATTCTCCATATTCCATTCTCCAGAGTCCACTCTCCCTACTCTAACCTTCATTCTCCATTCTCCATTCTCCATACTCCATACTCCAACCTCCATTCTCCATACTGCATACCCAACCATTTTCCTTATTCCATTCTTCGTTCTCTGTACTCCATAATCCATACTCCATTCTCCTTTCTCTGTACTCCATGCTCCATACTCCTTTCTCCATTCTTCTTTCTCCACAGTCCATTCTTTATTCTCTTTTTTTCAACACCATACTCCATTCTCCATTTTCCCTTCTCTGTATGCCATTCTCCACAGTTTTTCATTCTCCATACCTGTATTACATTCTGCATCCTCAATACTCTATTCTATGTACTCCATTCTTAGTTCTGTTTTTTCATACTCCATTCTCCATACTCTATACCCAGAATTCATTCTCCACTCTCCCTTCTTTAGACTCCACCCTCCAAACACCATTCTCTATTCTCCTTTCTCCATACTTCATTCTCCGTATTCCATTCTTCATACATTATTCTTCATTATGCATACTCTGTACATTTGCTATTCTCATTTCTTCATATTGCATAATACATTCTCTGTACATTATTCCTCTTTTCCATTTTTATATTCTGTTCTTCATTATTCATACTCCGTTTCCTTTTTCCATCCTCATACACCATTCTTTATTCTTCATAAGCAACATTTCGTTCTCCATTCTCCATACACCATGCTTCATTCTCCATAATACAGACTGCACATCAATTCTTTATTCTCCATTCTCCATACTCCAATCTTATTCTCCTTTCTCTATTCTTCATTCTCCATCCCCATTCTCCATTCCTTATACTTAATTCTTCAATCTCCATTCTTCATGCTCCATTCACTATTTTCCATTCTGCATACTCCATTCTTCCTTCTCCAGACTCCATACTGCATGCTCCCTTTTCCATTCTCCTTCCTCCACACATCATTCTCCATACTTCATTCCGTTCTTCATACTTCGTTCTTCATCGTCAATCCTCCATTCTCTATTCTCCATTCTTAACTATCCATACTGTATACCAGCAGAATCCATGCTCTATTCTCCATTTTTCATATCCCATTCTCCAAACACCATTCTCCGTGCTTTTTTTCTCTCAATAATCCATTCTCCATACATGATTCTCAGTTCTTCATTCTCCATACTCTGTTCTTCTTTCTCCATACTCTGTTCTTCTTTCTCCATACTCCATTATCTACATACCATTCTCCATTTTCCTTTCTCCCTTTCTTTCTCTCTCCTTCCTTCCTTCCTTTCCTTCCTTTCCTTTCTTCCTCCTTTCCTTCCTTTCCTTTCTTCCTCCTTTCCTTCCTTTCCTTTCTTCCTCCTTTCTCCTCCCCTCCCTTCCCTTCCCTTCCCCTCCCCTCCCCTCCCCTGCTCTCCCTTCCCTTCCCTTCCCTTCCCTTCCCTTCCCTTCCCTTTCCTTCCCTTCTCTTCCCTTTCCTTTTCTTTCTTCTTTTCTTTCTTTCTTTCTTTTTTGAGACAGAGTCTCGCTCTGTCTCCCAGGCTGAAGTGCAGTGTTGAGAACTATTTGCAGTGGTTCAAACTATTCTCCTGCCTCAGCCTCCTGAGCAGCTGGGACTACAGATGTGCACCAATTTTTACATTTTTAGTAGAGATGCGGTTTCACCATGTTGGCCAGGCTGGCCTTGAACTCCTGGCCTCAAATGATCCACCTGCCTCAGCCTCTCAAAGTGCTGGGATTACAGGCGTGAGCCACCATGCCCAGCTCTTTTATCCATTTCTGTACTCCATTCTTCATTCTTAATACTTCATTCTCCATACACCATACTTTGTTTTCCAATTTCATTCTTCATACTTCATTCTACATACTTTATATTTCAGATTCCATTTTCCATTGTTTTTTCTCCATTCTCCAAACTCCAAACTTCATACTTCATTCTCAAATCTCCTTCCTTCATACTCCATACTCCATTCTTTACACACCAGTTTCTGATCTCCATTTTTTCATTTTCCACAGTCCATTCCTTATTCTTTTTTCTCCATACACCATTCGCCAGATGCAATTCTCCATTTTTCATTTTTTATACTGTATTTCCCATAGCTCATACTTTATACACTAGTTTTTATTCTCCTTTCTTCCATAATCCATTCTCCACACACTGTTCTCCATTCTTCATACACTATTCTTCATATTCCATTTTTATACTTCATACTCCAATCTCCATTCTCCTCTTTCCATACTTCTTCATACACGTTTTTTCCATTCTCCTTTCTTTATTCTCCATATTCTACATAATAATACTCCATACTTCATTCTCCTTTCTTCATACTTCATTCTCAATACACCATTCATTTCTCCATTTTCCATTCTCAATACTTCATTCTGAAAACCTTATTCTCTATATTCCCTGATCTGTTTTTCTTTTTCCATGCCCATTCTTCATACTTCATCCTTTTTTCTTCATACTCCATTATCCCCACACTATTCTGCATTCTCCATTTTCTCACCTCCATTCTCTATTCTTCATTTTGTTTACATACGCCACTCTTCATACATCATTCTTCATTGTCCATACTCCATTCTGTTTTCTCTTTAATTAATTTTATATACACCAATCTTTATTCTCCATACTCCATTCTCTATTCTACTTTCTTCATATTCCATTTTTTTTTCTTTTTTTAAAGGAAAAGATATGCTTTTATTTTTCCGTGATTACAAACACAACTGAATATCAAATGCACAAAGTAAGAATTATACAGGGAAAAAAAATCAGATATGTTCATATATATATCACCTTTTCAAGGCTATTTCCATCCAGAATAACCTTGGTTTGCCAGGGCCAATAGAAAGAAGTCACAAAATCGCCTTTAGTCAAATTTGTGTGTTTGCTTTCTTCTATAATTCCAATACCTCCACCATCAATGACTTGAGATAGCTGCCAAGGTGTTATATAATCAGTGCCAGTGTTTTCATTCATTCTACAATGAAGGCTGTCACTTCACACTTGGAAGGTTGCACAGTGGCCAGGCAGAGGCACTCCTCACTTCCCAGATGGGGCGGCCAGGCAGAGACGCTCCTCACTTCCTAGACAGGGTGGCGGCTGGGCAGAGGCTGTAATCTTAGCACTTTGGGAGGCCAAGGCAGGCGGCTGGGAGGTGGAGGTTGTAGCGAGCCGAGATCACGCCACTGCACTCCAGCCTGGGCAACACTGAGCATTGAGTGAGCGAGACTCTGTCTGTAATCCCAGCACTTCGGGAGGCCGAGGCGGGCAGATCACTCAAGGTCAGGAGTTGGAGACCAGCCTGGCCAACACGGCGAAACCCTGTCACCACCAAAAATATAAAAACCAGCCAGGCGTGGTGGTGTGCGCCTGCAATCCCAGGCATTCGGCAGGCTGAGGCAGGAGAATCATGGGAGCCCAAGGCAGGCAGGTTGCAGTGAGCCGAGATCATGCCGCTGCAACTCCAGCCTGGGCAACAGAGGGAGACCGTCTCAAAAAAAGGAAGGAAGGAAGGAAGGAAGGAAGGAAGATATTCCATTTGTTATACAACAATCTCCATTGGCTTTTCTCCATACTCCATTCTTCACAATTTTCTCCATATTCCATTGTCCATACACCATTTCTATCATACATTTTTCATTCTCTATATTCCATCTCTATACACTATTCTCCATATTTCATTTTTCATACACCATTCTTTCTTCATATTTCATATTACATATATCATACACCATTCTCTATTCTTTCTTTAGTCTCCATTCTGCCTACAACGTTGTCTATTCCAAATCAAACATTCTTCATATTCCGTTCTCCATTGTTCCCTCTCCATACCTTCTCCTTCATACACCATTCTTCATTCTGCATTTTCCATTTTTCATCCTCCATTCTCCATACTCTGTAATCATACTTCATACTCCATATTTCATTCTTCTTTCTCCATACTCCATTCTTCTTTCTCCATACTTGATAGTACACACTTCCTTCTTTCTCCATACTTCACTCCTTACATTATTCAGCATTTTAAATTCCCCATACTCCATTCTCCAATCATTATTCTCTATATTTTGTTCTCTCTTCTTTCTTTATACTATATTTTCCATACTTAATTTTCCTTTCTACTTTCTCCATACGCTATTTTTTTAATTAATTTTTTTTTTGCACACAAAACAATAAACATTTTCTAAAAATACATACAAACAAAAAGAGGCATATCAAACATATTAGGAAGGTTGCACATGGGAAGACGGGGAATAGAAATGGGGAGTGGGAATTAAAGAAAATAAATGACAGAGGGACTTTGTATGGATCAATGATAATAACTCAATCCTCTATTTGACAAAGAAGAAGGAGAAGGAAGAGGAAGAAAAAGAAAGTGGGATAAAGGATCAGGAAGGGAGGAAAATAGAAAAAATTAGAGTATGACTCCAGGGTAGAGCTGTTTTGTTGTCGCTGGGTTGGTTGGTTGGTTTGTCTGTTGTATTTTTCATATGTTTCGCCATGTTGGCCAGGCTGGTCTCGAACTCCTAGCCTGAAGTGATCAACCTGCCTCGGCCTCCCAGAGTGCTGGGACTACAGGCGTGAGCCACCACGGCCAGCTTCCACATTGCTTCTGGCCTCCGTGGTAGACCTCCCAGACGGGGTGGCCGGGCAGAGGCACTCCCCACATCCCAGACGGGGCGGCCGGGCAGAGGCGCTCCTCACTTCCCAGACAGGGCAGCAGAGCAGAGACGCTCCTCACTTCTTCCCAGATGGGGCGGCCGGGCAGAGGCACTCCTCACTTCTTCCCCGACGGGGCGGCCGGGCAGAGGCGCTCCTCATTTCCCAGATGGTGTGGCCGGGCAGAGGCGCTCCTCACTTCCCAGATGGGGCAGCCGGGCAGAGGCGCTCCTCACTTCTTCCCAGACGGGGCGGCCGAGCAGAGGCGCTCCTCACTTCTTCCCAGACGGGGCGGCCGAGCAGAGGAGCTCCTCACTTCCCAGATGGTGCGGCCGGGCAGAGGCACTCCTCACTTCCCAGACGATGGGTGGCCGGGCAGAGGCGCTTCTCACTTCCCAGACGATGGGTGGCCGGGCAGAGGCGCTCCTCACTTCCCAGACGGGGCGGCTGGGCAGAGGCGCTCCTCACTTCCCAGACGATGGGTGGCCGGGCAGAGGCGCTCCTCACTTCCCAGACGGGGTGGCCGGGCAGAGGCGCTCCTCACTTCCCAGACGATGGGTGGCCGGGCAGAGGCGCTCCTCACTTCCAGACGGGGGGGGGGGGGGGGGGCGGGGCAGAGGCGCTCCTCACTTCCCAGACGGGGCGGCCGGGCAGAGGCGCTCCTCACTTCCCAGACGGGGTGGCCGGGCAGAGGCGCTCCTCACTTCCCAGATGGGGCGGCTGGGCAGAGGCGCTCCCCACTTCCCAGATGGGGCGGCCGGGTAGAGGCGCTCCTCACTTCTTCCCAGACGGGGTGGCCGGGCAGAGGCGCTCCTCACTTCCCAGATGGGGCGGCCAGGCAGAGGCGCTCCTCACTTCTTCCCAGACGGGGTGGCCGGGCAGAGGCGCTCCTCACTTCCCAGACGGTGCGGCCGGGCAGAGCCGCTCCTCACTTCCCAGACGGGGCGGCCGGGCAGAGGCACTCCTCACTTCCCAGACGATCGGTGGCTGGGCAGAGGCGCTTCTCACTTCCCAGACGATGGGTGGCTGGGCAGAGGCGCTCCTCACTTCCCAGACGGGGCGGCCGGGCAGAGGCGCTCCACACTTCCCAGACGATGGGTGGCCGGGCAGAGGCGCTCCTCACTTCCCAGACGGGGTGGCCGGGCAGAGGCGCTCCTCACTTCCCAGACGATGGGTGACCGGGCAGAGGCGCTCCTCACTTCCCAGACGGGGCGGCCGGGCAGAGGTGCTCCCCACTTCCCAGATGGGGCGGCCAGGCAGAGGCGCTCCTCACTTCTTCCCAGACGGGGCGGCCAGGCAGAGGCGCTCCTCACTTCCCAGACGGGGTGGCCGGGCAGAGGCGCTCCTCACTTCCCAGATGGGGCGGCTGGGCAGAGGCGCTCCCCACTTCCCAGATGGGGCGGCCAGATAGAGGCACTCCTCACTTCTTCCCAGACGGGGTGGCCGGGCAGAGGCGCTCCTCACTTCCCAGATGGGGCGGCCGGGCAGAGGCGCTCCTCACTTCTTCCCAGACGGGGTGGCCGGGCAGAGGCGCTCCTCACTTCCCAGACGGTGCGGCCGGGCAGAGCCGCTCCTCACTTCCCAGACGATGGGTGGCCGGGCAGAGGCGCTCCTCACTTCCCAGACGATGGGTGGCCGGGCAGAGGCGCTCCTCACTTCCCAGACGGGGCGGCCGGGCAGACGTGCTCCTCACTTCCCAGACGGGGCGGCCGGGCAGACGCGCTCCTCACTTCCCAGATGATGGGTGGCCAGGCAGAGGCGCTCCTCACTTCCCAGACGATGGGCAGCCGGGCAGAGGCGCTCCTCACTTCCCAGACGATGGGCGGCCGGGCAGACGCGCTCCTCACTTCCCAGACGATGGGTGGCCGGGCAGAGGCGCTCCTCACTTCCCAGACGATGGGTGGCCGGGCAGAGGCGCCCCTCACTTCCCAGACGGTGGGTGGCCGGGCAGAGGCGCTCCTCACTTCCCAGACGATGGGTGGCCGGGCAGAGGCGCTCCTCACTTCTTCCCAGACGGTGGGTGGCCGGGCAGAGGCGCTCCTCACTTCCCAGACGGGGCGGCCGGGCAGAGACGCTCCCCACCTCCCAGACTGGGCGGCGGCCGGGCAGGGGCTGCAATGCCAGCACCCTGGGAGGCCAAGGCAGGCGGCTGGGAGGGGGAGGCTGCAGCGAGCCAAGACCACGCCACCGCACTCCAGCCCGGGCAACACCGAGCACCGAGTGAGCGAGACTCCGTCAGCAGTCCCAGCACCTCGGGAGGCCGAGGCGGGCAGAGCACTTGGGGTCAGGAGCTGGAGACCAGCCTGGCCAACATGGCGAAACCACGCCTCCAGCCAAAGGAGAAAAAGCAGGCATTGGTGGTGGAGTCTGCAGCGAGCCGACTAGATTCCAGCCTGGGCCACGGAGGAAAGAGGAGAGGAGGGGAGGGGAGGGGAGGGGAGGGGAGGGGAGGGGAGGGGAGGGGAGGGGAGGGGAGGGTCAGGCAGGCTCCATACGCTATTTTTTATACACCATTTTCCATTTTTTTTTGTCTCTGCACTCAGATCTACATACTCCATACTTTGTTCTTCATTGTTCATACTCATTCTTTATACTCCATGTTCTTTCCCCCTCTCACTATACACCCTTCTTCACACACCACTCTCCATTTTTCCTTCCCTCAGCTCCATTCAACATATTCCATACTCCATACTCCCTTCATCATATGCCAGCTCCATTCTCCATTCTTGATACTCCTTTCTCCATTCTTCATACTCCTTTCTCCATTCTCTTTTTTCTCTTCTCCATACTCTATTCCCCATTCTCCTTTGTTAATGCTTTATTCTCCATATGCCATTCTTCATTTTCCTTCCTCCCTTCTACTTTGTCCATATTCCATTCTCCATATTCAGTTTTCCTCTATTCTCCATGCTCCTTTTCCATCCTCCATTTGCTATATTCCATTGCTCATTCTCCTCTCCTCATAGTCCATTCTCTATACTTTATTCTCAGTTCTCCATGCACCATTCTCCATATTCTTCTTCTTTCTCCATAGTCTTTTTTTTTTTTTTTTTTTTTGAGATGGAGTCTCACTCTGTCACCCAGGCTGGAGTGCAGTGGCACAATCTTGGCTCACTGCAACCTCTGCCTCCCGGGTTCAAGAGATTCTCCTACCTCAGCCTCCTGAGTAGCTGGGATTACAGGCCCACACCATCACGCCTGGCTAATTTTTGTATTTTTAGTAGAGATGGGGTTTCACCATGTTGGCCAGGCTGGTCTCGAACTCCTGGCCTCATTATCTGCCCGCCTCAGCCTCCCAAAGTGCTGGGGTTACAGGCTTGAGCCACTGCGCCCGGCCTCCACAGTCATTTTGCATGCTCCACTCTCTTTTTTCCTCTCATTATACTTCATTGTCCTTACTGCTTTCTCCATACTCCATTTAATATACGTGATTCTCAATTCTCCATTTTCCATATTCTATACTTTATACTTCGTTCTCTGTAGGCCATAGTCTATTCTCCGTTTTCATTTTCCATTCTCCGTTCTCCAAATTTTATTCTCTACATTTTATTCTCTGTTCTTCTTTTGCCATGCTCTACTCTCCATACTTCACTCTTTTTTCTCTATATTCCATTCTCCATACACCATTGTCCATTCTCCATTTTTCAATTTCCATAATGTTTTCCATACTCTATACCCATAGTCCAATCTTTATTCTTCTTTCTCCACAATCCATTCTCCATACTCCATTTTTCATTCTCCCTTATTTATTTATTTATTTATTTATTTATTTAATTGAGACAGGATCTCACTCTGTCGCCCAGACTGGAGTGCAGTGGTACAATCTCGGCTCACTGCAACCTCCACCTCCTGGGCTTAAGCAATCTTCCTACCTCAGTCTTCTGAGTAGCTGAGACTACAAGCGTGTGCCACCATGCCTAGCTAATTTTTTTATTTTTTGTAGAGATGAGGTTTTGCCATATTTCCCATTCTGGTCCCAAACTCTAGGGCTCAAGGGATTCACCTGCCTTGGCCTCCCAAAGTGCTGGGAATACAGGCTTCAGTCACTACTCCCAGCCTCTCCATTCTTTATACTTCACACTCCATGCTTTTTTCTCTATACTTTATTCCCCATATACCTTCCTCCATTCTCCATTCTTCATTCCCCTTTTTACGTTCTCATTCATTACACACCATTCTCCTTTCTCTCATATTCACACTTCATACTTCATTCTCCACCCTTTTCTCCATGCTTCCTTATCCATACTCCAGTCTCTACTCTCCATTCTCTATACTCCATTCTCTATTCACTCTTCATTCTTCATCCTCTTTTCACCATACTCCATACTACATTGTCTATTCCTCATACAACATTCTCCAGTCTCTATTTCAAATTCTCCACACTCCACACTCTATTCTCCATTCTCTTCTTTCAATCCTTTCCCCTCCACACATCATTCTCTATTGTGCATTTTCCATTCTTCATATTCCACACTCCACACTCCTTTCTTCTTTCTCCATGCTCCAATTTCTTTATACCTTTCTCCATTTTCATATCCTTCTCCATTTTCATACCCATACTCCATTCTCCCAAACTTATTCTTTATACTCCATTCTCTCTTGTCTTTTCTCCATACTCCTTTCTCCTTTCTCCATGCTTCATTCTTTATACACCATTCTCCATTCTCCATTTTTCATCTCTATACTCCATTCTTTATACTACATACTCCATGCTTGGTTCTTTGTTCTTCATACTCATTCTCCATCCTCCATTTCCTTTTCTGCTCTCAGATACACCACTTTTCATACACCATTCTCCATTTTCATAGTCTATTCTCCACACTTCATGGCCTATTCTCCATTCTCTTTCTCCATACTTTATTCTCCATACATCATTCTCCATTCTCCTTTCTTGTTTTTTCATTCTTTATATTCCATTTTTATTTTTTGAGGTAGAGTCTTACTCTGTCATCCAGGCTGGAGTGCAGTGGTGTGATCCTGGCTCACTGCAACCTCTGCCTCCCAGATTCAAGTGATTCTCCTGCTTCTGTCTCCCAAGTAGTTGTGATTACAGGCATGCACCTCCATGCCCAGATGATTTTTGTATTTTTAGTAGAGATGGGGTTCCACCATGTTGGCCAGGCTGGTCCTGAACTACTGACCTCAAGTGATCCGCCTGCCTTGGCCTCCCAAAGTGCTAGGATTACAGGTGTGAGCCACCGCACCTGGACTATTTTCAATTTTTTTTACTATTTGATTACCAGTACTCCATTCTTCATTATTTATGCTGCATTGTCCGTTCAACACTCTCCATTCTTCATTCTTTCTGTTCCATTCTCCATACTCTATATGCCATATACAATTCCCCATTCTTCATTTTACATACTTTATTCTCCATACACTATTCTTTTTCTCCATTCTCTGTACTATGTTCTTTATTATCCTTTCTTCATATTCTATTCTCTGTACACCATTCTCAATTTCCCATACTGCATATTTCATGTTTCTTTCTCCATAAAACATTCAGCATACACCATGCACCATATTCCAGACTCACTTCATTTTCCATACTTCATGCATTATACTTCCCCATTCTCATTCTCCTTTCTACACACTACATTCTCCACACACCATTTTTCTTTGTTCATTCTCTGCATTCCATACTCCATTCTCTTTTCTCCATACTTCATTCTTCATACACCATTCTCCATATTCCATTCTTCATTCTTCTTTCTCCATACTCTATTCTCCACACACCATTCCCCATATTTTATGCCCCATTCTTCATTCTCAATTCTTTATACACCATGCTCCATTCTCCTTTTTCTATTCTCCATTCCCCATATTCCAGACTTACTTAATACTTCATTCTCATTCTTTTTCCTCACACCTCATTCTCTATACACCATTCTCAATGCCCCATATTCCACACTTTATTCTCTCTTCTTCATATTTCATTCTCCATACTCTATTCTTTATTCCTCACTTACTATACTCCACTCTCCATCCTCCATATACCATTCTCTAATATCCATGCTTTACGTTCCCTTCTCCAAACTCACTCCATACACAATTCTCCAGTCTTCTTTTTCCATACTTTATTCTTCATACACAATTCTTTATTCTTTGTTCTCTGTACTATATTCCTTATTCTCCATTCTCCACGTCAGTTTTCCATAAGCCATTTTTCATACCCCATACTCCATTTTTCTTTCTTCTTACCCCATTCCGCATATACCATACTCCATTTTTCATTCTCCACACTTCATATTCCTGACTCCAACCGCCATTCTAAATTCCCCCACTACATAATGTATACATTATTCTCATTCTGCTTTCTCCATACTCCTTTCTCCATCATCAATCTCTGTATTCAATACTTTATTCTTTTTTCCATACTTCATTCTCCATACATTATCATCCATTCTCCATTTCACTTACTCTTTCCTCATTTTCCATCCACCATTTTCCATTTTACATACTCTATTATTCTTCATTCTCCATTTGCATACTTTATATTTCAATCTGAAGTTTTCATATTCCATTCTCCATAAACCATTATGTATTCTTCATATTCTTTTCTAGATTCCTCTTCCTTCATACACAATACTTTATTCTATATATACCATTCTTCATTCTCCTTTCTGTACACCATTCTCCATGCTCTATACTTCTCTATAAATTCTCCATACTCCGTACTTTGTTCTCAATACTCTTTCTCCACACTCTATACTACATTCTCTATACAATACTCTCCATTCTCCATACTCTATTCTCAATCTCTATTCCTCATATTTTGTACTCCAGTCTGGTTTCTCCATACTTCATTCTCCATAAACTATTATCTATTCTCCATTTTTCATATCCCGTTCTCCATTCCTGTTTCTTCATACTACATTCTGCATTTTCAATACTCCATACTTTATACATCATTCTCCATTCTCCCTCACCTATAGTTCCTTCTCTATACACCATTCTCCATTTCCATTCTCCAAACTCCTTTCTCCATAATCACACTCCAAATTCCCTCCCCCTTTCTGCATTCTCCATTCTCTATGCTTTATACTCCACACTGCTTTTTCCATACCCTAATCCCCTTACACCATTCTCCATTTTTCATATCCCATTCTCCTTTCTCCAAACATTATTCTTTTTACTCCATTATGTCTTCTTTGTCTATAATCCATTTTCCATATTCCATTCTCCTTTCTCCATACTGCATTCTTTATATACCATTTTTCATTCTGCATTTTGTAATCTTCACATTCCATATACCATATTCTATGCCTTTTTAAAATTATTCATACTCATTCTCCAAACTCCATTTTCTTTTCCCCTCTCACTATACGCCATTCTCTGTACACCATTCTCTGTTCTTCATTTTCCATTCTTCTGATTTCATTCTACATACCCAGTACTCATTCTTCTCTTTTCATACTTTATTATCCATCCAACAACTTCATTCCCCATTTTCCATTCTCCATACTCCATTTTTTATATCCCACATTTCACGCTCCATTCTTTTCCCCCCATGCTCCATTCCTTATACAACATTTTCTATTCTACATACTCTCTTTTGGATTCCACACTCCACTCTCCATAAGCCATACTCCATACACCATTCTCCATACTCCTTTCTCCATTCTCCTTTTTTCGCACTCCTCCTCATATTCCATTCTCCATTCTTTCTCCATTCTTCATTTTCTGTTTTCCATACTCCATTCTTCACACACCATTGTTCATTCTCCATTTTTATTCTCCATACTCTATGTTCCATTCTTTTATCTTCATACTCCATTCTACATACACCATTTTAAATCTGTGTTTTCTATTCTCCATAGTTTATTATCTTTACTCCATTCTCCTTTCTCCACACTCTTCTCCATATTTTATTCTTCTTTTTCTTTTATCATATTCCATTATTCATACTCCTTTCTCCTTACACCATTTTCCATTTTCCTTACTCTATACTTTGTACTCCATTGTCTGTACACCATTCTGTACTGTCCATTCTGGATTCTCCATACTCCATAAACCATATTTCATACTCCATTCTCCACACATTACTCTTTACTCTCACCATGCTCCTTTCTCCACTCTCCTTTCTTCATACCTCTCCTCATATGCCATTCTTCATTCCTCATTTTCTATTCTTCATCCTCCATTCTTCATACACTGTTGTACATTCTTCATTTTTTATTCTCCATACTCTATAATCCATTCTTCTTTCTTCATATGCCATTTTACATACACCATTCTTCATTCTCCATTTTCTATTCTTCATGATTCTTTCTCCATACTCCGTTCTGCATACTCTATTCTCCTTTCTCCATGCTCATTCTCCATACTCCATTCTTCTCTCTTTTTTCATCATACTCCATTCTTCTTGTTCCATACTCCTTACTCTTTTCCCTGTATAGTATTTTCCATTTTCCATATGGCATACTTCATATTCCCTTCTCTGTACACTGCTCTCCATTCGCTATTTTTGATTTTCTATACTCCGTTCTTCATTCTTTTTCTCCATACTTCATTTTCCACATACCATTCTCCACTCTCCGTTCTCTATACTCCTTTCTCTATTATCATTTCTTCATTCTCCTTCTCATACCTTATTCTCCATATTCCATTCTCCATTTTTTATTCTCCACATTCTGTACTCTATACTCAATTCTTTCTTCATACTTCATTTTTCATACAACATTCTTCATTCTCCATTTTCTGTTCATCATGCTCCTTTCTCTATACCTCATTCTGTATACTCATTGTTCATTCGTTCTCTTTTCAACATACTCCATTCTTCATACTTCATTCTCCTTACTCCTTTGTCTATACTTCATTCCCCATGCACCATTCCCCATCCTCCATTTTCCATACTATATACTTTATACTCCATCCTCATATGCTGTTCTTCATTCTTTATTTTCTAATCTCGTTTCTTCATTCTTTGTGCACCATGGTTCATTCTCCATTTTTAATCCTCCATACTGTATACTCTATAGTCCATCCTGCTTTCTTCATACCCCACTTTACACACACCATTCTTCATTCTCCACTTTCTATTCTGCACACTCCCTTTTTCATACTCTTTTGTTCATAGTTCATTCTCGATGCTCCATTCCCTATTCACCTTTCTTCAAACACCATTCTCCATTTTCTATTTGCCATATTCTGTTCTTCATACACCTTTCCATTACAGTTTTTTATTCTCCATATTCTATGCTCTATTCTCCTTTCTTCGTAGTCCATTTTACATATGGCATTCTGCATTCTTCATTCTCCTTTTTCCATACTACATTCTTTATACTCATATTCCATAGTCCATTCTCCATTTTTCTCCATACTCCATTTTTTTCTTCAACTTTTATTTTAAGTTCTGGGGTACATGTGTAGGATGTGCAGGTTTGTTATATAGGTAAACATGTGCCATGGTGGTTTCATGCACAAATCAACCCATCACCTAAGCATTAAGCCCAGCATCCGTTATATATTCTTCCTTAGGCTCTCCCTCCCCCTGCCCCCTGACTGACAGGCCTCAGCGTGTGTTGTTACCCCCACTCCATGTGTCCACGTGTTCTCATAGTTTAGCTCCCACTTATAAGTAAGAACATGTGGTGTTCGGTTTTCTGTTCCTATATGAGTTTGCTGAGAATAACAAATTTCAGCTCCATTCATGTCCCTGCAAAGGACATGATCTCATTTTTAATGGCTGCATAGTATTCCATGGTGTATATTTACCACATTTTCTTTATCCAGCCTACCAGAGATGGACATTGGGTTGATTCCATTGTTTTGCTATTGTGAGTAGTGCTGCAATGAATGTACACGTGCTTGTGTCTTTATGATAGAATGATTTATATTCCTTTCGGTATATACCCAGTAATGCGATTGCTGGGTCAAATGGTTTTTCTGCGTCTAGATCTTTGAGGAATCTCCACACTGCCTGCCACAATGGTTGAACTAATTTACATTCCCACCAACAGCGTAAAAGTGTTACTTTTTCTCTGCAACCTCACCAGCATATGATGTTTCTTGACTTTTTAATAACTGCCATTCTGACTGGTGCGCTCCATACTCCATTCCGTATACACCATTCACCATCCTCCATTCTCCATAGGCTGTTCTCCACTTTTCTTTCTCCGTATTCAATTTTCCATACGTCACTACCTAGTCTCCATTCTCCATCTCTATACTCCATTCTCCTTTCTTCATACTCTACTCTCATACATCATTCTTCATTCTCCATTTTCTATTTTCCATGCTTCGTTCTCCATACTCCATTTTCCTTTTGGCATTCTTCATTCTTCACACTGCTTTCTCCATACTCCGTTCCCTGTACTCCATTGCTCATTCTTCTCTCCTCATACTCCATTCTCTATACTCTATTCTTAATTCTCCTTTCTTCATACTTTATTCTCCATACACATCCTTCATTCTCCATTCTTTATACTCCACTTTCCATTCTCCTTTATCCATACATCATACTTTTCCATACATTTTCCAATCTCCACAATTCATTCTTTTTTCTCTATACTCCATTCTCCATATTCCATTCTTTGTACTCCACACCGTATTCTCCCTTCTTCTTTCTTCATCCTCCGTCCTCCTCCATTCTTCTTTCTCCACACTGCATTTTCCATTCTCCTTTCTCCAAACTCCATTCTCCATGCACCATTTTCTATTCTCCATTCTTCGTACTTCACACTGCATACTCCATTCTCCATTCTTTGTCCTCCATACTCCTTTCTTCATATACCATTTCCCTTCCCCCTTTTCCAATTCCATCCTTTGTTCTCCAAACTCTATACTCAGTTATTCTTTCTTCACATTTGATTCTTCATGCACCAATTTCCATTCTATATTTTCCATTCTCCATACACCATTCTCAACTTTCCATTTTCCATATTGTATGCTTCATTATTCTTTTCAATATTTCTCCATTCTCCATACACAATTCTCCATTCTGCATGTACCATTCTCTATTCTTCATTTCTCATTCTCCACACTCCATGCTCCCTAGTTCATAGTTCATAATCCATTCTCTATTCTTTTCTCTATACTTCATTCTCCATATCTCTTTCTCCATTTTCCATTCTCCATGCTCCATTCTCCTCGCTCCATTCTCCTTTCTTTATTTTCCATTCTCCACACTCCATTATATGTTGTCCGTTTTCATTCTTCATTCTTTATTCTCTGTAGTCCATAGCCCATAAATCATCCCTCATTTTCCTTTCTCCACACTCCATACACATACCCTTCTCTATTCACCCTACTGCATATTCTGTACTCTGCCCTCCATTCTCTTTTCACCATACACCATACTTTTCACTTTATACCCCATTTCCACACATCATTTTTATACACCATAGCCCATATTTCATACCACTTTGTCCTTAATTTATTCTCTGTAGACTGTTATCTATCTACTCCACTCCATTCTCCAATTTTATTCTTTATTTTTTATACTCAATCGTGCATGCATTTCTCGTACTGCATATGCCATCCTTCATACTCTATATTCTATTCTCCATATTCCATACTTCATATTCATTGTTCATACTCCACTCTCCATTCTCCATACACCATTTTCCTGCTCCAACTGCTTTCAATTCTTTGTTATTTATTTTCCATTTTCCATTCTTTATACTCCATACACCATTTTCCATACTCCATAACCCACTTCATACTCTATACTCTATTCTGCAATTCTCATACCCCATATTCATAGTTATGGATTATGGGTTACTGCCCCCACTGTGTGCAGAACCAGTGCTACCTGCCTTACCATAGTTTCTGGGAACATCTATCATGTATCAGGCCTTGCACTAGGCCTTCCTCTTGGACCATATATTGCTTCAGGTTCTCTGTGCACACATGCAGTACACACTTTGCACAATATTTATCATACTTGGTACTCCATTCTCCATACTCTACACTTCATTCTCCATACTCAGTCTCCACACCCTGTACTTTTTCTCCGTTCTCCATCCTCCAAGTTTCATTCTTCCTATATTAACCATTGTCCGTATTCCACTCTCTATTCCCCATTTTCCATATTCCATTCCATTCTCCATTTTCCATGCTCCAGGCATCATTCTCCATATTCTAGACCCCATTCCATTCTTTATTCTTCATACTCTGTTCCTCATTCTTCATTTTCCGTGCTCCACATTTTTTCTCCATACTCCATACTTTATATTTTATTCTCTATATGCTGTAGTCCAAGCTATATTCCATTCTCCATACCTCCTCTCTATATTCTATATTCTTTGTATTTCATCTCCTTTCTCCCTAGTCTATACTCCATGACCCATTCTTCATTGTCCTATCTCCATAGTTCATGATCTATTCTCTGTATTCTAGCTACATATTTTTATCCCATTCTCTTTTCTCATGCTTCTTTCTCTATTCTCTGTCTTTCATACTCCGTACTCTTTTGTTTATATTCTATACACATGCTCCTTAACTTACAATGGGGTTACATCTTGACCTCCATGGTAAATTGAATATATAACAAGTCATAACTGCATTGAATACACCTAATCTACTGTACATCATAGCTTAGCCCAGCCTATCTTAAACATGCTTAGAACGCCGACATTAGCCTGGGTGACTGAGTGCTGTGACTCTCTGTGGCTGCCCACCGTGATGATACAGTATTATAGGCCAGGAAAAATCAAAATTCAGTATAGTTTCTACTGACAGCCTGTCGCTTTCACACCACTGTAAAGTCAAAAAATAGTAAATGAAATCATAAGTCAGAAATCAACTGTACTCCATTCTCTATTCTCTATACTCCATAATCGAGTCTCCATATTCTATACCTCATTCTCCATTCAACACAACCATTCTCCATACTACAGGAATGCCTCAAAGCTATTGCAGGTTCAGTTCTAGACCACAACAATAAAGCAAATATTACAATAAAACAAGTAACACATTTTTTTGTTTCCCAGTGCTTATATGCTTATACTATACTATAGTCTATTAAGTGTGCGATAGAATTATGTCTAAGAAACAATATATATACCTTAGCTTAAACAAATTGTATTGCTAAAAAATGCTAATGATCATCTGAGCCTTCAAGAAGTCATGATCTTTTTGTTGGTGGAGGGTCTTGCCTAGTTATTGACGGCTGCTGACTGATCAGGGTGGTGGTTGCTGAAGGATGGGGTGGCTGTGGCAATTTCTTAAAATAAGACAACAATGAAGTTTGCCACATTGATTGGCTATTCCTTTTATGGAAGATTTCTCTGTAGTATGTGATGCTGTTTGATAACATTTTAACCACAGTAGAATTTCTTTCAAAATTGGAATCAAGCCTCTCAAACCCTGCCACTGCTTTATCAACTAAGTTTATGTCATATTCTAAATCCCTTGTTGTCATTTCAACAATATTCACTGCATCTTCTTCTTTAGCAGGAGATTCCATCTCAACAAACCACAATCTTTGCTCATCCCTAGAAGCAACTCCTCATCTGATCAAATTTTATCATGACGCTATAGCAATTTCATCATGTCTTCAGGCCCCCCTGCTAGTTTTCTTGCCATTTCCGTAACGTCTGCAATTACTTCATCCACTGAAGTCTTAAGCTCCTTAAAATCATCCATGAGAGAAATGGCTTCTTCCAATCTCCTGCTAATGTTGATATTTTTACCTCCTATGAATCACAAATGTCCTTAATGGCATCTAGAATGGTGAATCCTTTTCAGAAGCCTCTCAATTTACTATGCTCAGATTCAGATCCATCTGAGGAATCTCCATCTATGGGACCGATAGCCTTACAAAGTGTTTTTCTTAAATAATATGATTTGAAAGTCAAAATTACTCTTTGATCCAAGGGCTGCAGAATGGATGTTGTGTTAGCAGGCATGAAAACAACATTTGACTCCTGGTACATCTCCATCAGAGTTCTTGAGTGACCAGGTGCATTCTTAATGTGCAGTAAAATTTTGAAAGGAATTTTTTTCTGAGCAGTAGTTCTCAAAAGTGGGCCTCAAATATTGAGCAGACCATGCTGTAAACAGACATGCTGTCATCCAGGCTTTTTTGTTCCACTGACAGAGCACAGGCAGAGTAGATTTAGCATAAAAGTTCTTAAGGGCCCTAGAGTTTTTGGAATTGTGAATGTTGGCTTCACCAGCTCCATTAGCCATAACAAAACAGCCTCTCATATGAAGCTTTGAAGCCAGGCATTGACTTCTCCTCTCTAGCTATGAAAGTCCTAGGTGGGATCTCCTCCCCATAGAAGGCCATTTCATCTACATTGAAAATCTGCTATTTAATGTAGTGACCTCCCTCAATGATCTTAGCTAGATCTTCTGGATAAGTTGCTGCAGCTCTTATATCAGCACTTACTGCTTCACTTTGTACTTTTATGTTATAGAGATGGCTTCCTCCCTTAAACTTCATGATCCCAGTTCTACTGTCTTCCAACTTTTCTTCTGCAGCTTCCTCACCTTTCACAGAATTGAGGAGAGTTAGGACCTTGCTCTGAATGAGGCTTAAAGCAATGTTATGGGGGTGTGATCTTTTATGTAGACCACTAAAATTTCTCCCTATCAGCAAAAGACTGTTTTGCTTCTTTATTATTCATGTGTTCATTGGAGTAGCATCTTTAATTCCCTTCAAGAACTTTTCCTTTACATCTGCAATGTGACTAATTGGTGCAAAAGGCCTAGCTTTCACCTATATTGGCTTTCAACAGGCCTTTCTCAGTAAGCTTAATCATGTCTAGTTTTTTATTTAAAGTGAAAGACATGAGACTCTTTTTACATTTGAACATTCAGAGGCCATTGTTCATTTATTAATTGGTCTAATTTCCATACTGTTTTGCCTCAGTGAATAGAGAGGCCTGAGGAGAGGGAGAGAGATGGGGAAATGGCCAGTTGGTAGAGCAGTCAGAACACAAACATCAATTAAGTTCCCCATCTTATATGGGCATGGTTCATAGCACGCCAAAACAATAATAGTAACCTCAAAGATCACTGATCACAGATTGCCATAAATGCTAAAATGATAAAGTGTGAAATATTTGAAGAATTTCCCAAATGTGACTCAGAGACATGAAGTGAGCACACACTATTGGAAAAAATGGTACCAATAGACTTGCTGGACACAGGGTTGCTACAAACCTTCAATTTGTAAAAAACACAGTATCTGCAAAGCACAATAAAACCAGGTGTGGCTGTGAGTTCTCTATCCTCCATTCTCATTATCCGTCTACAGTCTCCAGAATCCATACTCCATACCCCACACTGCATTCCCCATCACCATTCTGCATTTTCTATACTCCATCCCACAAACTCCATTTTCCATTTTCCACACATCATTTTCCATTCTCCATGCCCCACACAGTACTTCATCCTTCATATCTGTACTTCATTCCTTGTTTTCCATTCTCCATGCTCTATGTTTCACACTCTATTCTTCATACTTCGTACTCCATTCTTGATGCGCCATTCTCCATATTCTACGCTTCATTTTCCACATTCCTGTCCTTTTCATACTCCATACTCTGTTATTAGATGCTACAGTTTCCCTTGTTCATTCTCCATACTTTTCTGTCCATATTCTATCCAGATGCTTCTGAGTTATGAGAGTTATGTCCTGATAAACACATCATACGTGAAATACATTGTTTAAGTCCAAAATGCATTTGATACACCTAATCTACTGAACATCATAGCTGAGCCCAGCCTGTCTGGAACGTGCTCAGAGCACTCACACTAGCCTGGCTGACTGGGGGCTGTGGCTCATGGTGGCAGCCCAGCAGCTTCATGAGACAGTATTCTACTTCAGGTCACTAGCCTGGGAAAACATCAAAATTCCATATTTGAAGTATGGGTCCTACTGAATGCATATCACTTTCACACCATTGTAAAAAAAAAAAAATTGTAAGCTGAACCATTGTAAGTCAGGGACTGACTGTACTCCATTCTCTAATCTCCATTCTGCACACTCCATTTTCCATGCGCTCCTCTCCATACTGCACACTTCTTTCTCTATTCCCCACTCTGCATCACTGTTCCCCATACAGCATGCTCCATGACCCACTCTCATGATGCATTCCACATTCTGTCCACCATACCCTACCTCACGCTCCACCCTCCATTCTCAATTCTCTATCCTCCTTATACCAAACTCCATCTCTACTCCCTTCTTCATTCTCCATGCTCCATTCTCTCAACCCCATTTGCTACCTCTATTATCCATTCTCCATTCTCCATACTCACTCCATTTTCCATACATCTTCCATGTTCCATGCTGCTACACCATTCTTCGGACTTCATTCTCCATCCTCCATTCTTCATCTTGTATACTCTGCCTCCACATTCAGTCTCTTTTCTTTATGCTCCATTTCCCATTCTCCTTGCTTCACTCTCAGTGTTCCACGCTCCATTCTCCATCCTTTATAGCCAGTGCTCCAATCTCCATGTTCTCTTCCCCATTCTTCATGCCCACTGTCTATTCTGCTTATTCCATTCTCCATGTCCCATATTTCCCCATGCTTCACACTGTGTACCCCACACTCCATTCTTTCTGTTCCATCCTTCACACACCATTATGTCCACTCACACCCCTCTCTCCTGGAGGCTCTTCTATCTTTCTTCTTGTCTCTGACTTCCAGCAGCCCCCTCCACCATCCTGTCCCACTAGGGACCTGGCCTTTCAGTTGTCTTGGTGCACATCACGCCCTGCCCCATGCCCACCAACGTGTGCTGTGCCCACCAACCTCTGTGCCCGTCCCATGAAATCGCTCCTTTCCCTCAATGTTGGGTGGAAACTCCTCATGCTCCTTCAAAGGTCACCCGTCCATTGGAGAGCAGGTTCCTGCCCCAGCTCAGGATATCGCAGCAGGAGGAACATTCTCACAGGCCCCACTCCTGGGTTAACCTCACTCTGCCTCAGCCTCTCCTTCTAGGGGACCTCAACCTGAACAGCCCAAACCCTTCCCTAAGGAAGAAATGATAACAGCTGCTAGTGAGTTCGGAGTCTTCCTTCACTCACCAAATCCCAAAAGGATATGATTTGAAAGTCAAAATTAGGAGGAGAGTGAGGGAGCCACGCAGCCATCTGGGAAAAATCTCCTTTCAGGATCCTTCCAACATCCTGATGGAGGGTATTCCTTTCACCTGAAAACCAGCAAACACACAGGCCACCCAGACGATTCCTCCACACTGTGTCTCCCCTTGACCCCAGGCTGTCCTCTCCTCAACACACCCCAAGCTCAGCAGTGACCCCCCAAGGCACCCCACCCAAGGTCCTGGCTCAGGACCCCCTTACCTGAATAATGGTTCACATCCAGCACCTCCCTGGGTCACTTTCTCTCCTTGAGATATTGCCTACACCTTGCCCCAGGCCGCAGGACCCTCCTGGGTGTATCCCACCATCTGGGTGTTTTTTTCTGTGCTTCATTGCTCAGCGTCCTCATCTTCCTCTCTTTTCCATGCTGCAGGGCCTGGCTTGGTCCCTTTCCATCCACACTCGCAGACTTGGTGACCCCTCTGCTCATGACCATGTGGACTGCCTCTGTGCCGACTCTCGTGTCCAGGCTCCATTGCAGACCCAGATAGTCACATGCAACCTTGAGGTTCCCACTCACCCTTGTCTGACAAGTGTTTCCATCAGAACCAGGCCAATGCCAGCTTCCCTCCTCCCTCCTGCTCCCACCTCATCTCCACATCTGATTCCTGGACAGATGTCTGGGCACCAGGCTTGGCTCCTCTTTCTCTGACACCCCAACCTCGCGTCTGTTGGAGGCACCCAGAATCCGACCACCCTCAGACCTCCACATCCCCTACCCCAGTCCAAGCCACCATTTTGGCTCCTGGATTACAACACCAATGTCCTCAGTGATCCTCCTGCTTCTGCCCTGGCCCCCTTCCGACCACTCTCCACACAGCGGCTGGGGGTGGAGTGGTCTTGTTACAACATAAGACAGACCCATCCCTCTTCTGCTCAGAGCCCTGCATAGGCCCTGCCTCGCTCAGAGTAAAGTTTCAAGTGCTTGCAGTGTCTGACTAAGACCCACAGGTGTGGCCTGGAATCCCTCTAGCCACTTGGTTGCACCTTTGTTCAGCCAACTCCAGCCTCCCTATTCCCCTTGCTGTTCCCTGACTGTACCCAATGAGGTCATGCCCCAGGGCCTTTGCACTTGCTGTCCCTGCTGCCTGGGACTGTGTTTTCTTGGGTCACTGCAGAGCTTTTTCTACCCTGACCTTGCATTCAATCAGGATTTGGTGAGTGAATGAAGACTCTGGCCTCATTAGAAGCAATTATCATTTCTCTGTCTGGAGGAGGATTAAAAAGCCAAAATTTGGGTTGTTGTGAGCTGAGTTCTCAGAGGAGAAGATGCTGAGATGGAGTCGGGTGAACACAAGGTGCACTGGGAGGACACCTATGAAAATACAGAGACGGCTGCAGGATGGGGCAGAGGCAGCCCCCAGGTCCCAGTGCCCCCTGCAAAGGGTTCTGCCAAGCTAAGGGACCACAGGAGTAAGGGTTGGGCATCAGGAGAGTGTCCCTTGGGTGGAAGTGGCTGGGCCCTTGTACCGCTGCCTGGCTCAGTCCTTGGCCAGGGGAACTTCAAGAATAGGCTGATGTTGGCACGAAAGCTGAGGTGGATTCTGGAGGCTCTGGACACTGGAGCATCAGTTGTCCTCATTCCTTGCAGCGAGCAGGGAGCCCTTTCTCCATGCGGCTCTGCATGGTGCCCCTGTGCTGCGTCATCCACTTCCCTACACATGATGAAAGAGCAGCTCACAGGGCCCTGGGAACAGGGCTCCTGGGACAAACCACAGCCCCCAGCTCACTGGAGCTCCTCTGGGGCTGTGAGCAGCACTTACCATCTCCCTCTTCCTCCACCCAGTCTGCACTCCCCTCACCTCTCACCTGCATTGTCTGGCCCCAGCACAGGCCCGTCTCAGGCCAGGGCCACTTTACTTGTCCATTCATGGTCGCACCTAGCCAAGGAGTACAAGGGGCACATGAACGGGTCCCCTACAGTCCGCCTGTGTCCCTCCCAGGCCACACTGGGCTGCAGCAGCCCTGCCTCCTCCTGCTGGCCAGGATCAGTTGACCCCAACAAGGTGCCGTCTCCTCTTCTTGCTGGTCCTTGAACACAGGAATCCAAATGACCCAGGTGGCAGACAGACCTTGAAGTTCAAGGACACCCTCTCTGCACCCTTGCCAGGGTTCTCCTTCAGGCACAGGGGCCTCCAATGCCACAGAGCCAGGCGTTAAGGACACAGGAAACAGGAAGTCCCCATGGAGCACTGGGAATGATGGGAAGCGGGGCCACCCCGACAACCACCCCCGTTCTCAGCACCATATGCACGTCTCCTACTGGGGACGCAGGGCTGCATGAAGCTCCCTGGTGCATGCTGAGACTCGCCTCTGAGCTGGTGCTCCTGCTGCACCCCAGATGGGCATTCCAACCACCCAAGCCCTGGCACTGGGCTGTGGTCGGGCCTCCTCTGAGACAGGCCCCACTCATAGCTGCAGCTTCCCTGTTGCCCAGTGTATGGCCCAAGGTAATATTCCCTGGAGTGGGGCCACCGACTCCCCATATTCCCAAGAGTGGGGGCCGCTGACTCTCCACATCCCCAAGAGTGGGGGCCGCTGACTCTCCATATCCCCAAGAGTGGGGTCCACTGTCTCTCCACCTCCCCAAGAGTGGGGACCGCTGACTCTCCACATCCCCAAGAGTGGGGTCCATTGACTTTTCACATTCCCAGGAGTGGGGGCCACTGTCTCTCCACATTCCATGGAGTGGGATGCACTGTTTCCCCCATTCCTGGGAGTAGGCGACACTGTCTCCCCACATTTCCAGGAGTAGGGGTGCTTTCTTTGAAAAGCAAAGAGGCCTAGCCAGCTTTATGCCTCCTTTGTCATGGGGAGACACGTGCAGCCATGTGTCTTTTATTTCGACGTGCAAACACGCCCCTGAGCCTGGGCCTCTGAGAACTCTTCTGCAGGTCTGGCCCCTGGATCTTTGCAGGGCTTACCACACGTCCTCCTGGGCACATCCTAAGCAGGACCCCAGTGTGCCCGCTACCCCCACTCATCCTGCCGGCTCCCCGTTAAGTCATTCATGTTCAATTAATGATCCATTGACTCAATGGGCTGTACTGCAGATGTCAGGATGTCTAGATCTCTTCTATCTTTTTTTTTTTTTTGAAATTGTGATAAAATATACAAATCACAAAGTTTACCGTCTTAACCATTTTAAGCATATAGTTCAGTGGCATTAAATACATTTATATTGGTGCCATCGCCACCATCCATCTCCAGAACTTTCTCATCTTCCCAAACATAGGGAGGGGCACGTTTGGATGTGTAAATCAAAGACACATGCTGCACGTGTCTCCCCTGTGACAAAGGAGAAGGCACAAAGCCAGCAAGGCCTCTTTGCTTCTGAAAGACAGCACCCCCTACTGAAACTGTCTCCATTACACAACAGTTCCTGCATCCCCCGACCCAGCCCTTGGCCACCATCATTCAGTCATAGCTATGAGGGTCAAACTCTACTCTAAGGACCTCATAAAACTGGAATTAGACAACATCTGTCCTTTTGCAACCGGCTTATCTCACTGAGCATCAAGTCCTCAAGGTTCACCCACGTCGTTGCCTGTGTCAGAATTTCCTTCCTGTTTACAGCTGAATAATATTCCACAGATGGATGGACCACATTTTCTATATTCATTGTCTCTCAATAGATACTTGAGTTACCTTCGCCTTTTGGCTATTGTGAATAATGCTGCTGTGAACATGTGTAAACAAGCATCTCTTTGTGTCTCAGCTTTCAACTGTTTTGGGCACAGATCCAGAAGTGGGATTGCTGGGTCGTATGGGAATTCTATCTTTAATGTTGTGAGGAGCCACCATACTGTTCTCCAGAGCAGCTGCATCATTCTACACTCTCACCAGCAGTGCCCAGGGGTTCCAACGTTGCCACGTCCTTGCCTTATTATTTTCGGGGTTTCTTAGCGGTCATCCTAGTGGGTGAGAGGCAGTATCTCGTTCTATTTCCCTGATGATTACTGATGTTCGGTGTCTTTTCATGTGCTTATTGGCCATTTGTATATCTTTTTTGGAGAAAAGCTTCTTCAAGTCCTCTGTCAGTTTTTTGGACTGGGTTGTTTTGTAGTTGTCATTCTTAAGTTGTTCTTTGTATGTGCTAGATATTAGCTGTTTAGCATATATATGGTTTGCAAATATTTTCTCCCATTTCGTAGGTTAAATTTTCATTTCTTCAACCTTTTAACAGATAGTGGAAGAGGTCCCAGGAGCACGGAGCCACACCGTCCATTCCATGGAAGTGGGAACTAGAGCTGACAGCTTTCATCAGCCAAGCCTGCAACACACCCACAAATCATAGTCACACACCGCACACCTGAGGCTTTGGCAAAAACACGGCATCCAGCACATCAGTTGTGACCAGAGATGGGGCCACATTGAGCCTGCAGGAGTCATGTCCGTTTTCCAGAATCTATCCCATCTATTCACCTTCCACAAGGACCAGACCAGTGAACGAACACACACACACACACACACACACACACACACACACACACACACACACGAGAGAGATGAAAGCAATTGGCTCCCATGATCTGTTCCCTCTGCAAGCTGAGACCCGGGACAGCCAGTGGAGTAAATCCCAGTCCGAGGGCAGGAGATGAGATAAGATGTCCCAGCTCAAGCAGAGAGGCAAGAAAAAGAGGGCAGATTCTTCTTCCCCTGCCTTTCTGTTCTATTCAGGTTCACAATGGATGGGAGGAGGCCCCCACGCTGGGGAGGGCATCTGCCTTCCTGAGTCCACCAATCCCAATACTCATCTCACCCAGAATCAACCTCACAGGCATGCCCAGATCAAGGTTTAATCTGGGCACCCTGTGGCCCAGTTAAGTGAACACGTAGAAATAATCATCACAGCAGAGATCTTGATGGTGCATACAAACATCCACTGTCCTCGCCGAGATGCGATTGTGTTTCTGATTTATTATCTTGACCGAGGATGCTTTCAGTGGCCTACACTTCACCTCCTCACTTCACTTATGGTAGCTTTCACCTCACAGGCCAAGGACCCATTTACGGGGATTACTCTAACTGCCAAATATCTCAATCCCAATGGAATATTCAGAGACCGTAAAAATGACCACTGGATGGGTCCATGAACCCTGAAGGTCCATTCTAAGCTTGGCAGGGACATCATTCACTCCTTGACCCATGAGGCTCCTCTCTAACAGAAGACAATGATAACGTTTCAGGTCTTGTTTGTTTGTTTTGCGAGACAGGGTCTTGCTATGTTGCCCAGGCTGGAGTGCAGTGGCATGATCATGGCTCACTGCAGCCTCAAACCCCCGGGCTCAAATGATCCTCCTGCCTCGCCTGGGACCCCAGGTGTGCACCACCACGCCTGGCTAATTTCTCTTAATTTTTCTTTTTTTGTCTCTCTACAAAAGGGTGTCTCTCTACAAAAAAAGAAAAATTAAGAGAAATTAGCCAGGCATGGTGGTGCACAGGCTGGTCTTGATCTCCTGGGTGCAAGTGATTCCTCCTTGGCCACCCAAAGTGCTGTGATAACAGGCATGAACCACTGTGCCCAGCCACCCTCCAGGTCTTTAGATGCCAACGTCAACTCAGAACCTGTGTCCATCAGTCCTACAATGTGAGGGGCTCCCTGTGCCAGAGTGCTCAGCCCTGTGAGTAAACGCCACGTTCCTTTGTGAGAACATTCCAGCAAATGCTGGCAGTGGTGTTGCTGGGCCTTCCCTCTGCAGACCTTGGCTGCGTCTTCAAGCAACAGGCTCTGGGTCAGAAAATAAACTCAGATACGGACATGGGGCAAGACAGCACGGCTTCTTAACGGAGTGATCACTTTCAGCCTCTTCCCCATTCATTCATAGTCTCTTTTCTTTAAATAAACAGCTTTTTTGAGGTATTATTGACATACAATAAGCTGCACATATTTAAAATGTACAGTTTGATACATTTTAAAACATGTGAAAGTTGTGTCCACTCATGTCCTCGGAAACGGTCACCATGATGGGGACAGTGGGCACGTCCCCTCCCTGATGGTGTCCTCCTGCCCCGTTGTAACCCTTCCTATCACTCTTCCCTTTCCCCAGCTCCCATGAGCCACCGCTGGCCTGCCTTCTACCGCATTTCCGAGTTTCACTGTGTATAGGGAAATATACAGTGAGTCTTCTTTTTCCTCTGACTTCCTTCATTCAGAAAATTCTCTTGAGCTTCACCCTTGTTTGTTGTTCTGTATGAGTAACTCACCCCTTCCTGTTGCTAACTGTACCCTCCTGCCTGGCTAGACCAGAGCTTGTTTTTATCTGTTCATCTGTTGATGAACACCTGAGTCATATCCAGGTTCTGGCTATTACAAAAAAAAAGATTCTGTGAATATTCATGCACAAGTCTTTGCATCAACATATTTTTTTCTCTTGAGTAAATATGTAGGAGTGGAATGGCTGGGCCCTGTGCTGGGTGAATGTTCAACTTTCTAAGAAACTGCCAGATTGGTTTCCAAACGGTTGTACCATACCCTGTACCCACAGTGAGAATTCCAGTTCCACCACATCCTCAGCAACGCTGGTTATAATCAGTCATTTCAGGTTTAGCCGTTCTGTTTACCTGATGACAAATCAGGCTGAGAATCTTTCCATGTACTCATTTGCCAGCTGTTTATCTTATTTGGTGGAGTGTCTGTTCAAATCTTTTACCATGTTTAATTGAATTGTTTGTTTTCTTAATTGTTGAGTTTTGATAACTCTATATCCTTCATCAGATTAATGATTTGCAAAGATTTTCTCCCCATTTGTGGCTTGTTTTTTCATTCTCTTAACAGCCTCTTTTGTAAAGCAGTTTGTAATTTGGCTGAAGGCCATGTTATCCATTAGTTCTTTTATGAATTATAGTTTTGGTATCATAACTAAGAAATCTTTGCCTAACCCAAGGTCACAAAAATGTTCTTTGATGTTTTCTCCTAGAAATTTGATATTTTTCGGTTTTACATTTAGGTCTATCATCCATTTTGGGTGAATTTTTATATATGTGAGACATGGCTTGAGGGTGTGTGGGTAGAGGGCTTGTGTATGGTCATTGTTCCAGCACCACTGGTTGAAAACTTGTCTCTTTTTTTTTTAACAGCATTGACTTTGTATCTTTGTCAAAAGACCTGTACACATATGTGTGGACTCATTTCTGGACCCACTGCTCAGTTCCATTGTTCTATTAGTCTGTCTTTTTTTTCACTTTTTTAAAATTTTATATATATATATATTTATTATACTTTAAGTTCTAGGGTACATGTGCACAACGTGCAGGTTTGTTACAGATGTATACATGTGCCATGTTGGTGTGCTGCACCCATTAACTCGTCATTTACATTAGGTATATCTCCTAATGCTATCCCTCCCCCGCACCCACCCCACAACTGGCCCTGGTGTGTGATGTTCCCCTTCCTGTGTCCAAGTGTTCTCATTGTTCAAAGTAAACTAGTTCAACCATTGTGGAAGACAGTGTGGTGATTCCTCAGGGATCTAGAACTAGAAATACCATTTGACCCAGCCATCCCATTACTGGGTATATACCCAAAGGAATATAACTCATGCTGCTATAAAGACACATGCACACGTATGTTTATTGCGGCACTATTAGTCTGCCTTTATGCTGATGCCACACTATAATAGCTCTTGATACCAGATTGTGAGACCCTTCCAACCTTTTTCTTCTTTTTCAGAGTTGCTTGGCCTTTGCATTTTCATATGAATCTTAGAACTTGTCAGTTTCTACAATGAAGACTTCTGTAATTTGGATTGAGATTGCATTTCATCTGTAGATCAGTTTAAGGAGAATTGACGTCTTAACATTAATGAATCTCCTGGTCTATGAGAAAGGTATATCTTTCATTTATTTAAAACTTTTTAACTTCTCTAGGTAATATTTTGCAGTTTTCAGTGAATACGCCTTTTGCATTTCTGTCAAATTTATTCCTAAGTTCTTCATATTTTGTATGCCATTGTAAATGTTGTTATTTCAATTTCTGAGCATTGATTGCTAATATTTTTCCATTTCATCTAAGTTGTTGAACCCATTGGCATAAAGTTATTTATAATATTCCTTTATTATCCCTTTCATATCTGTAGAATGTGTGGTTGGGTCACTTGCTTCTGATATTTGGAACTTATGTCTCTTTTTTTCTCTCTCTCCTTCTCTTCCTCCCTCCCTCCTGCCCGATCATTCTGGCTAGAAGCTTATCAATTTGATTGAGCCTACCAAAAAACTAATTTTTACTTTCATTGGTTTTCTCTTTTTTTCTGTTTTCTATTTCTTAATTTCTGTTTTGATCTTCATTCTTTCTCTTTTACTTGGGTTTAATTTGCTCTTCTTTCCTCAGTTTCTTATGGCAAAAGTTGAAGCCGTTGCTTTGAGACATTTCTTCCTTTACAATATAGCAGTTAGTGCTATAATTTTTTCTTTAATGACCACCTTATCAGCATCCCACAAATTTGGATGTGCTGTGTTGTTACTTTTATTCAGTTCAAAATATTTTCTAATTTGCCTTTTGATTTTGTCTTTGATCCATGAGTTATTTAGAAGTCTGTTATTTAGTCTATTATTTAGTTTTTAATATTTGGGAATTTTCCAGATATATTTTTGTTATTGATTCCTAATTCTATTCTGTTATGGCCAGGTAATACATTTGGCATCACTTGAATTCTGCTGAATTTAGTAAGACTTCTTTTATGGACCAGAATATGGTCTATCTTTATAAATGTCCCACCTGCACTTGAGAAGAGAGTGTAGTCCGCTGTTGTTGGGTGGAATGGCCTATAAATATCAATTGGATCAAATTTCTTCACAGTGCTGTCTACGTCTACTCAATCCTTACTGAGTTTTTCTGCCTGCTTGTTCTCATAGTTATGGAGAGGGGGTATTGAAATCTCTGACTGTAATTATGGTTTTGCTTACTTCTTGCAATCTCATTATGCATTTGGAAGCTATATGATTAGGTGCCTAAATGTTTAGGAAGCTTATTTCCTCTAGATGAATTGACCTCTTTATCATTATAGAATAGCCTTCATTCTCCTTCCAATATTCTTTGCTCCAAAACGTCCTTTATCTGAAATTAGGATAGTCACTCCAGCTTTCTTTTGATGAGCGTTAGCATGCTGTATCTTTTCTTCGTTCTTTTTCTTTTAGCCTATTTGTGTCTATATATTTAATTAGGCAGCCTACACTCAGGCCTTGCTTTTTAAACCCAATTTGACATTTTCTACTTTTAATGAGGTTTAGACCATTTGTATTTCATGTGATTATTGATATCATTAGGCTTGAATCTTCTATCATCTTCCTATTTGTTTTCTATTTGCCACACTTATTCTTTATTATTTTTCTTCTCTGTCTTCTTCTGAATTGATTGATTTTTTTTTTCTCTTTTGAGACAGAGTCTCACTCCGCCACCCAGGCTGGAGTGCAGCGGTGCAATCTCAGCTCGTTGCAGCCTCAGCTTTCCGGGCTCAAGTGATCCTTCAGCCAGCCTCCTGCGTAGTGGGAACCACAGACACACGCCACTATGCCATGGCTAATTTTTTGTATTTTTGGTAGAAACAGAGTTTCACCACGTTGCCCTGGCTAGTCTCAAACTTCTGAGTTCAAGGGATACACCCCCCTCAGCCTCCCAAAGTTCTGGGATTACAGGTGCGAGCCGCTGTGCCCAGCCTGAATATTTGTCATGATTTCATTTTATCTCTTTTGTTGACTTCGTAGCTATAACTTCTTGTTTATTTTATTAGTCCCTTTAGTATACATTTTAAGCATCACTCTCTACAATGATGTCTCACCACGTTACTTGTAGGAAAGCACCTTGCACTCAGACCCTTCCATTTCCCCTCAGTCGTTAGGCAGTTCTTCTCAAGCATTTTACCTTTATGTATGTTAAAAATCTCATAATACACCGTTATTAATTTTTCTAGTCTATTACCTTTTAAAGTGATTTAAATTATTTTTATTGTTTAAAAAAACTTTTGTGGGTACACAGTAGGTGTCCATATTTATAAAGTACATGAGATGTTTTGATACAGGCATGCAATGTGAAATAAGCACATCATGGAGAATGGGGTATCCATTCCCTCACGCATTTATCCTTTGAGTTGAAAATAATCCAATTACATTCTTTATTTTAAAATATGTAATTAAGCTATTATTGACTATAGTCACCCTGTTGTGCTATCCAAATAGCAGGCCTTATTCATTCTACTTTTCGTACCCATTAACCATCCCCACCTGCCCCCAACCCCGCTTTTAAAGAGCTGTTTTGTTGTTTTCTTTCTTTCTTTCTTTCTTTCTTTCTTTCTTTCTTTCTTTCTTTTTTTTAGACAGAGTCTCGCTCTGTCGCGCAGGCTGGAGTGCAGTGGCACAATCTGGGCTCACTGCAAGCTCCGCCTCCCACGTTCACATCATTCTCCTGCCTCAGCCTCCTGTGACTACAGGCGCCCGCCACCATGCCCGGCAAATTTTTTGTATTTTTAGTAGAGATGGGGTTTCACTGTGCTAGCCAAGATGGTCTCGATCTCCTGACCTCATGATCTGCCTGCCTCGGCCTCCCAAAGTGCTGGGATTACAGGTGTGAGCCACCGCGCCTGGCCAAAGAGTTTTTTTTTTTTTTTTTTAACTTTTAAGTTCAGGGGAACATGTGCAGGATGTGCAGGTTTGTTACATACATAAGCGTGTGTCATGGGGCTTTGTTGTACAGATTATTTAATCACCGAGGTATTAAGCCTAGTATCCATTAGTTACTTTTCCGGATCCTCTCCCTTCTCCCACCCTCCACCCTTCAATAAGCCCCGGTGTGCATTGTTCCCCATATCTCCATGTGTTCTCATCATGTAGTTTCCACTTATAAGTGAGAACATGCAGTATTTGGATTTCTGTTCCTGCGTTAGTTTGGGAAGGATAATGGCCTCCAATTCCATTCATGTCTCTGCAAAGGACATGACCTCATTCCTTTTTATGGCTAAAGAGTATTCCATGGTGTATATATACCACATTTTCTTTATCTAGTCTATCTTTTTTTTTTTTTTTTGAGATGGAGTTTACTTCTTGTTGCCTAGGCTGGAGTGCAATGGTGCAATCTTGGCTCACTGCAGCTTCTGCCTCCCAGGTTCATGCAATTCTCTTGCCTCAGCCTCCCAAGTAGCTGGGGCTACAGGTGCGCACCACCACGCCCGGCTAATTTTGTATTTTTAGTAGAGACGGGGTTTCACTATGCTGGTCAGGCTGGTCTTGAAGTCCTGACTTCACGTGATCCACCCACCTCGGCCTCCCAAACTGCTGCGATTATAGGCATGAGCCACCGTGCCCAGCCTATCCTGTCTATCATTGATGGGCATTTAGGTTGATTCCATGTCTTCGCTATTGAATAGTGCTGCAATGGCGTGCATGTGTCTTTATAATAGAGTGACTTATATTCCTCTGGGTATATACTCATTAAAAAGATTGCTGGGTTGAATGGTAGTTCTCTCTCTAGGTGTTTGAGGAATCACCATATTGTCTTCCACAATGGCTGAACTAATTTACACTTCCACCAACAGGATAAAAGCGTTCTTTCTTTTCCACAACCTCCCCAGCATCTGTTTTTTTTTGACTTTTTAGTAATAGGCATTCTGACTGGTGTGAGATGGTATAGCCTTGTGGGTTGTTTTGTTTTGTTTTGTTTTGTTTTTTGAGACAGAGTCTCGCTCTGTTGCCCAGGCTGGAGTGCAGTGATGCGATCTTGGCTCACTGCAAGCTCTGATTCCCGGGTTCAAGCAATTCTCCTGCCTCAGCCTCCTGAGTAGCTGAGATTACAGGCACGCGCCACCATACCTGGCTAATTTTTGTAGTTTTAGCAGAGACGGGGTTTCACCACATTGGTTAGGCCGGACTCAAACTACTGACCTCAAGTGATCTGCCCACCTCAGCCTCCCAAAGTGCTGGGATTATAGGCGTGAGCCACCGGGCCTGGCCTCCTTGTGGTTTTGATGTGCATCTCCAAAGAAATTTAAATGATTTTAAAATCTCACATGTTTACCCAGGTAGTTACCATTTCCAGTAGAATGCAGATTTCTGTCTGATTTCACGCCCTTTCAGCCTGAGTGAATTTCTTGAACATTGTTCACAGCACGGTTCTGCCGGCGATGGAGCTTCAGCTTTTGTATCTCTAAAATGTTTTTATTTAAATTTCGTTTGTGAAGGATGTTTTACCCAGGCATAGTATCTGATGCTGATGGGTTCTTTTTGTTTCAGCAATTTAAAGGTCTTGCTTTCCTGTCTTCTTGCATTGCGTCTTGCGGGAAATCTGCTCCCATCCGTTCCTCTGCACATAACATGTTCCTTTTGCCTCTAGTTGCTTTTAAGATTCTCATTTTATCACTAGTTTGAACAATTTGATTATGATGTACCTTGGCCTGGTTTTAGTCCTGTTTCTTGCCCTAGGGAGTCATTGAGTTTCTTGGACCTATAGGTTTATAGTTTTCATTAAGTTTGGAAATGTTTCAGTCATTATTTCTTCAAACATTTTTCTTTCTCCCTCCTGCCCCAAACATACACACATCTCTCCTTCAGTGAAGCCAATTATCTATATATTGGGCCACCTGAAGTTATACCAGAACTCATCAATGCAGTTAAAAAAGTTTCTTTTGTCTCTATGTATTTTATTTTGAATGGTTTCCATTTCTATGTCTTCAAATTCAGTATTCTTTTCTTTTGCTGTTAATCTCATCCAGTGTATTTTTTCATCTCAGGCATTGTAGTTTTTATCTTTAGAAGTTGTATTTGAGTCTTTTAAACTATATTTCATGTCTTTAACTTTTTGCAGCTGGGGAACACAGTTAGGAAGCTGTTTCAATGTTTTTTTCTGATAATTTTGTGTCCGTGTGCATCAGTTTCAGCTGACAGATTTTCCTCATTGTGGGGCATATTTTCGTGCCTTTTTGTGTGCTTAGTCATCTTTGATTGGTTGCTGCGCATTGTGAATTGTACCTTTTTGGGTGTTCAGCATTTTGTACTCTTATAAAATTTTTTTGGACTTTGTCCTGGGCTTCAGTTCAGTTACTTGGAAGCAGGTTGATTCTTTCAGGCTTTACTTTATCATTTGTTTGATGGCCCCAGGCAGGCACACTCAGGGATGGTGAGAGAATCGAGAGGGTTGAACACACTGCCCAGCAGCCTGCTGCACCTTCCTGGGAGGGTCATCCCATCCCAACATACACCAGGGTGGGAACTGGGAGGAGGCCAGTGTTTCAGCAACAGGCAAGGCGAGAATGAGTCCATCCCAGGGTGCACCAAGAAAATGCACAAGTGAGCCTGTAGCCCAGGAGAGGCCTGACCTGAGGAGGGGAGGCTGGAGAGGTGGGCACCCCCAGAAGAACACAAAGCAGGGGCCACTGCCTCCTCATTCGGCACTGCTCAGAAAGCGCACACAGTGGTAGGAAAGCGTCCACCAGACTGAGCAGGAGGCGGAGTGCAGATACTGCATGAGCCTGTACCTTACCACCCAACACACCCGTGCACGCACACACACACACATCACACCCACACACATCACACACATCACACCCATGCATGCAGGCACACAAATATCACACCCCCCACACATCGCACACACATATACTCACACCCAACACACCCATGCACACACACACTCACACAGATCACACACACACTCACACATATACTCACACACATCACACCCATGCACACACACTCATCACACCCCCACACACATCACACCCATGCATGCACACACACATATCACACCCCCACACACATCACACACACATATACTCACACACATCACACCCATGCGCACACACACACACATCACACCCCCACACACATCACACATATACTCACACACATCACACCCATGCACACACACTCACACAGATCACACACACACACACTCACATACACGCAGACTCAAATCACACACACCCAGAAGAGAAAGAACAGACCTCGGAACCACATTGATCAGGAGCCCGGGAGGAGGCAAGCCTGCCTTGGCCTTGGGGAGGACTGGCACATGGCCTGCCAGTCAGAGGTGCTCCCACCGTGACCACCTGGAGCCTTTCCATTCAGAGAACGTTCCAGGAGGGCGTCAGGGTCTCGAGGACACAGCTGAACGAGTGAGCCGCGTCTTCAAGGCCTGGCAGGGGAAGCTGAGCAGCCTGCACCCCAGATGCATTGCGATAGAAGCTTCTGTGGGCCATGGGCAAGAAGGAACTGGGAACAGGAAGGCCCTGTCACGACACCAGGAGGGGCCTGGCCTAGACCAGGCGGTGGGCGGAGCGGACAGCTGTGCCGGCCTCTGCGCCTCTGGTCCGGGGCAGTCCATGTAATTTCATCAAGGGGCTCTAGAAATCTCATGAAGGGTTCAGGCAATGACAGGGTGGCCAGACGGGACCGGGGGTGGCAGTGAGGTGGGGAGGCCTAGAGACCCAAGGATGATGAGATCCAGCCCCCAGGCGTGGTCAGTGCGGCAGGGCGGGGTGTGTGGCTGCTGGGTGACAGAAGGGCTTGAGGCTGGCCATCTGGAGGGCGTTTTGAAGCCAGGGTGGATGCTAGTCCATCCCAAGACCAGGAATCCAGGGCATGGGAGAGACGATGCCTGGGTTTGGGGCACCTGAAGGGTAAGTGTTGTGGCCAAGACTTAGGAGTGACCATCTGGGGTGGCATCCAAGGGCTGGGGGGCAGAAGCCACTGTCAAGGAAGGACCTGGCAGCCCCCCACCCACAGTGGCCCAGGCTCCAGTTGCTTCTTGAGTTCCTGTGGCCTAGGAGCAGGACGCCCCACACCCTGTGCTCACCACAAAGAAGCCAGGATTTGAGAGACTGGTGGAAGCTATGCAGAGACTTCGGGTCTCCAGGGACTGCAATGAGAGACACAGCTGTGGCAAGGTCCAGCCTCCTCCTGCCTGGGCCCAGCCACCCATGCAGTGCACGGATCAGGGCTCAGCAGGGCCCTGTGTGTGACAGGGAGAGCCGGACTCTGCACCAGCTCTGGGAACCCACAAGCCAGGGGTCCAGGTGTGCCCCCCAAGCCAGGCATCCTGAGACTTTCCCTGGGACAGTCCTCATGCCAAGAGACTCAGCAGGTGGACAGGGAATGCCCTTAGCCTCATTTACTCATTGAACAGACCTGAGTGGTGTCTCCGGCACAGGTGGCCTCTCCTCCTTCACTTCCACGCCAAGGCCCACGGGCACTGCAGTGGCCGGCAGTGGCGGATGAGGAACGCCAGGGGCAGGGTGGCAGGCCAGGGGGAGGGTCAGGAAAGGCCTCACAGAGAAGGTGACACCTGAGCAAGGACAAAAGGAGGTAGGGACAAGCCCTGCAGTACCTTTCCAGAGGTGCTGTGTTCTCCTTGAACAGAGACAAGCAGCCAGCGCACATACAAGAGCCACGGGGCTAGCTACTTACCGAGGAATGCACGTCAGAACCACTAGGACAGCTGCCATCCCAAAGCCAGGCCACGGCAAGTGCTGGGCATGGGGGAGTTGGAGCTGCCTGTGCTACTGGGGATGGGCCGTGGTGCCAACGCTGTGGGGCTGTGAGCTCCTCACACATGTAAACCTGTGGTTGCCATTCCACCCAGCAAGCCCGCTCCTGGGAATGTCCCTACAGGAAATGAAAACCTAAGTCCACACGCAAATGTGTGCATGAACACTCATAGCATTCCATCTTCTATGGCCAAAAAGGGCCAACAGCCCAAATGTCTACCATCTGATGACAGGATTAAGCAAATGGGGTCCATCCATACAATGGAACATGACTCAGCCATAAAAAGGAAGGGGATATGGTTTGGATCTGTGTCCCCACCCAAATCTCATGTTGAATTGTAACCCCCAGTGTTGGAGGTGGGGTCTGGTGGGAGGTGATTTGATCATGGGGGTAGATTTCTCATGAATGGCTTAGCACCATCCTCTTGGTGCTGTCCTTGCGATACTGAGTGACTTCTCCCCAGATCTGGTTGTTTAAAAGTGTGTGGCACCTCCCCTGCTGTGTCTCTCTGATTCCGCCATGTGAGACACCAGCTCCCCCGTCAACTTCTCATCTTCCTGAGGCCTCCGCAGAAGTCTAGCAGATGCCTGGCGCCATGTTCCCGTACAGCCTGCAGAACTATGAGCCAATTAAACCCCTTCTTTCTAAATTACCCAGTCTCAGGTATTTCTTTATAGCAGTGCGAGAACGGGATAACACAGAGGGAAATTCTGGCACATGCGACAACGTGAAGGAGCCTTGAAGACTACACTCAGTGAAAGAAGCCAGTCACCGGCCAGGCGCGGTGGCTCACGCCTGTCATCCCAACACTTTGGGAGGCTGAGGCGAGTGGATCATCTGAGGTCAGGAGTTCAAGACCATCCAGGCCAACATGGTGAAACCTTGTGTCTACTAAAAATACAAAAATTAGCTGGGCGTGGTGGTGGGCACCTGTAGTCTCAGCTACTCGGGAGGCTGAGGCAGGAGAATTGCTTGAACCCAGGAGGTGGAGGTTGCAGTGAGCCAAGATTGCACCTCTGCACTCTAGCCTGGGCTTCAGAGAGAGACTCTGTCTCAAAATAAATAAATACAAATAAAAAAGAAAGAAACCAGTCACCAAAGGACAAACGCCATGATTCCACTCACACAAGCTTTCTAGAATGGTCAAAGTCATAGAGACAGAAAGTGCCAGGGGTACCAGGGCTGGGAGAGGGAATGTGGAGTCCGTGTTCGATAGGGGTGGGGTTTCAATGTGGGACGGTGAGAAAGTTCTGGAGATGGATGCCGGTGACATCTGCACAACGTCGTGAATGTATATAGTGCCACAGAACTGTGCACTTAAACACGGTGAAGATGATCGAATTCACAGTATGTCTATTTTGCCACAACAAATAAGAGGAATCCATATTTTCCTATCTATTTTTAGACTATCGTGGTGGCAGTGATCAGGTTACTCGATTTGGTGCAGTTAGAAAAGTTCGTCATTGTTTAAGCAAGTAGGAAAGGCATTTATCTTGTCTAGCTGTGAGAAAATCCCCTAGCGTCTTTGAAACTCTTCTGTCTGAGGTTTGCTGGTAGAGCTTATACCAGAGCGCCACCCTCCCACACACCTCCTTCAGGCTCCACCCAGTGCCAGGCATTTGATTCTGCTGCTTCGTGCACACCAGACTGGCATTGGGCACCGGGCCGTCATCTGCTTCTGTTAATAAAGTTTTATTGACACTCTGCCCCCTTCATTTTTATGTATGGCCTAAGGTTGCTTCCAATGGTGGAACTGAGTCATTACAACAGAGACCTGTAGACCACAAACCCTAAAATGCCAGGTCAGATCCACATGTGGAACACCCTATTGCCAAATATCTGCTTGGAGCTGTGTACATTTTCCTCGATCCCACAACTAAAACCAATTGTAATAAAACACAATAAAATTAATTTTGAAAATCCAAATGCTTGATCTAAAAAAAATGTGGTCCCAGGATGTGGGCCTTTGAACAGAAAGCCTGGCTGCGCAAGGAGGGGCTGTGGGGGTGAGGGCAGGGCTGGTGGGCTAGGGATGAGCGGTTTCCGGAGTCCCAGGAGGCCTCAGGAGACGTGGGGAGCTGGGCAGTAGGCCCGGAGGGCAGGGCAGGGACCACCCAGACATGGAAGGTGTGGAGGCCAGCTCTGAAAATGGGGTGGGACCGAAAGGAAAGAAAGGGGCTGAGCCAGCAGCCGGGCAGTCAGAGCCAGGGGCCCAGGGAGCAGTGTGGTTTGGGTAACCTGTGTCTGCCTGCATCAGGCACTGCCCTGTCTGGGAAAAAACAGAGCCAAGAAAGGACTCTTGGGTTTGGCCATGTAGAGGCCACCAGAGGCCTTGAAGAGAGCTGCTTTGGGGAGGTGGGACAGTCCCGTGGATGTGGTTCAGAGGAGGCAGGAGAGGAGCAGAGCCCAAAGCAGAAGCTCTCGTCTTTGGAGCTGTGCTGTGAAGAGGAGCCAGCAGGTGGAATAATGGGCCCAGAGGTGTCTGGTCCTCATCCCTGAATGTGACCTAATGAGGAAGAAGGGTCTGTGCAGGTGTGAGGAGGCGAAGGGCTTTGAGATGGCAGTCCGGTCCTGGACTATCTGAACACCCTAAACGCCAACACAAGGTGGTTATAAGAGGGAGGCAGCTGGAGATTCGATGACAGAGGGGCGGAGGAGGCCATGGGAAGACAGAGGCAGAGATGAGAGGAACGGGACCACATAGCATGGAACCGCGGGAGCCCTCAAGAGCTGAGAGAGGCAGGAAGGGTGCCACCTAGAGCCTCAGAGAGAGCTGGCCTTAGAGCCGGTGCGGTCTTAAGAGAGGGTGTGGTCTTAGAGAGGGTGTGGTCTTAGAGAGGGTGTGGCCTCTAGTAAGCATGTGGTCTTAGAGGGGGTGTGGCCTCTAGTGAGGGTGTGGCCTTATAGAGGGTGTGGTTTCCAGTGAGGGTGTGGCCTTAGAGAGGGTGTGGTTTCCAGTGAGGGTGTGGCCTTAGGGAGGGTGTGGTTTCCAGTGAGGGTGTGGCCTTAGAGAGGGTGTGACCTCTAGAGAGGATATGGCCTCTGTGCCAGCAGATTCACTGCTAGAATGAATGGACGGTGTATAGGATCCTCACGTCCCCAGCTGACAGCTCAGGCCCCCAGATCTGGGAATCAAATTAAAGAGTGTTCTGACTCCAGGGTCCCAAGGGATGCTACCACCCAATGAGGGGCGAGTGTAAGGGCAGAGGTGGGTTGGGTCCTGGAAGCTGGGCAGTGACTCACCTGGAGCCCCCCAGGCCTGGCCAGCTGGGCCTGCCACCCTCATGCCCCACCCTCCAGCACCCCCGATGCTGCTGCTCAGAGCCACCTGGAAGCTGAGCCCCATCTGGCTCCTAAAGTCAGCATGAAGACCCCGAGGCCACCAAGCAAGCCAAAAATAATTCAGTTAGGGGAGGAAGGTGAGGGGCTAAGTTCTAAATAGGGCACAGCCACAAGCAGCACCAGCGTCACTGCCCTCTGCCCCTTGTTGATGCTTGGCCAAACAGACCCTGTCGTAAGGATGCCTGGTCCTGGACTCCCTACCCTTGCATGGCAGGGCCAGGCAGGGCTGTGGCCGGCAGCTGCCTGGGTTTAAAGGGGGCTCCAGTCATCATGAAGGCCATGGGGAGGGCGGGCATGAGATCTGCTCAGCAGGTACCCCCTGTCCTGCTGGCCGCCCGGTAGCCTCCTGAACCCTGGCCCCTCTCGGCTCACCCAGGAGCCACCACACCCTACCCACTGGATTAACTGGGCTTTGCACATCATTTCCAAAAGACGCTGGGCCACAAAACTCCCATTCAGCCTTGTGAAGTTATTGGCTCTCCGCCCCCAGCCTGCTTCCCGGACCCCCGGCCCCCTCCACAGGCCTGCTCGTCTGGCTATGCAGCCTCCAACATCTGGACTGATGAAAAGCCACCGCCACCGCCATCCTCACAGGCAAGTGCGCACAGAGGCAAGCGGGCCATGTGTATGCGCACACTTGCACGTCCAGGGCTTAGCCATCCAGGGCTGAGGGCAGGACAAGGGCCACAGCAGCTTTGAAGACATCGGATTCTGGGGCTGGGCTCAGAGTGGCCGCTGCCTTGCAGGGTTCCACCAAGACCACTGCCGCCTGGAATTTCCTGCTGACACTGGATGTAGGAGGGCTGGAGGGCCTTCGGGGGTCAGCCAGCGCCTCCAGGACCCTCACCCAAACCTTGTCCCACACCTTACCACCCTGCACCTGGTCTTCCCACACCAGGAAAAGCCCCTCCCATCCTCCAGGCCCCAAAACTCTCAGGTGGCCCCCACACTCTTGGAAGCCCATGACTTGTCACATCTTCTGGGGAGGTTTTGGACCCTAGCACAGCCCACAGCACAATCTCCTGAGGGGCTTGGTTTCTGTATATTTTTACTGTAATAACTTACTTGAAATTTTGCTTATTTATTATTATTGTCTTTTTACCTGTGACACCCTGAGGGGCTTGGGAAGGGTGAATGGAGTGACACTCTAGAGGGGACCACAGGCTAACCTGCGGGCCTCACATGTGGGTGGAGGTGGAAGAAGGGGCTTGGATTCTGGGTCCTGGCTGCACAGCCCCAGTGGAAGCCCTGTGGGGCTGGGGGCTGAGGAGCTGGCCCCCAGGCTGTAATTACCAGCCTCACCCCCACCTGAAGTGGGGTGTGCTGACCTCAGCCCCAAATTACAGAGCACAGCTGTGTGGTACAGTGCGGGCAGAAGAACAGGGCCTGCTCCTGTCCGGCTCCCAAGCCCTTTGCCCAGCTGGCTTCCCCTCCGCTGAGCCTGGCCACCCCAGAACCAGCAGGTGGGCTCCAGGGTAGCCCCTCAGCCAGGCCAGCCCTGCCCACTCTTGTGTCCATGCTCCGACAGCAGCCAGAGGGGCCCTGGCAAAGGATGAGCAAAGGCTGGAGCCCCCTCTGCTCCCACCCCACACTCTCATCTCACCCAGGAGTCCTCTGCATCTGCGTCCCCTGCAGGTGCAACACAGGACCACAAACTAGGTGGTTTAAAGCAACATAAATGGGTTCTGTCCCGATTCCGGGGGCCAGAATTTAGAAATGCAGGTGTCAGCAGGGCTGGGCTTCCTCCAGGGGCTACGGGAGGGTCCCTCCTGCCTCTTCCTGCTTCCAGGGGCTGCTGGAGCTCCTCGGCCGGCAGGCACATCGCTCACCTGTCTCTGCCATCACAGCTGGCACTCCACACCCTTACTTTGTTCATTCCTGTCAGCCCACGGGAATGTGGACCTCAAGACAGGAGAGCCGGGATCTCTGTCCTCTCCCTGCTGCACCCCAGCCACCAGCATGGCCGCAGAGCCCGAGACAGCAGATGGAGGAGGCAGTGCGGTGTGCGCCTTTGGGGCTGGTGGCTCAGGAAGGGCAGGCAGAGCCCTCTATGGGGGACTATGTCCTTTGTGGATGGGCAGAACAGTGCACAGTGGGAGTGCCTTGCACTAACAGATTGGAAACTGAGGCACAGAGGGGAGAAGCGTCCCTGGTCCTCAGGCCTGGTGGAGCATGAGAGTCTGGCGCAACTGGCCTTGCTGTGGACTGACTAGTGGACGCTCTCAGGACCAGGGTCCGGGGTCTGTGCCTGCCAAGCACCCAGGTGATATGTGGAACGGTTACTGAGAGCTGCCAGGGCTCCACCGTGTGCTGGGTATGCTGCCAGGGGTCCACACATGAGGCCCTTCACCCTCCTAGCAACTATGAGATGCTCATCATTTAGGAGGGGAAACTGAGGCTTATGCTGGGGTATTGATGAATGCCTTCCAGCTCCACTGTGCAAGCGATAGGCCTGCCTGGGGCAGAGGGGAGACAGTTCCTGGAGGGCAGCAGAAGCAGCAAACGCCCAGAGTCTGGCCCATGCCAAGCCTTGGGGTCCCCGGAAGACCAGCCTGATGGCAGAGGCTGAGGCTTCCCTGGGGGCTTCAGGGGAGGTGGGAGGCCAGGCTGGCCTTGACAAGCCCCCACTGTCTCCTTCCAGCAGCCCCAGCCGGTCCCAGCCCCTGCCTTGGGGCTTCTCAGCCTGGGACTGGCTCATCTCCCTTGCTGCCCACATCAGCCCCATCTAGTCCCTCCTGTGAGCTCCTGCTCCGTCAACCCTCTTTCCTACACCCCAACCATTGCCTGGGGTCCTGCCTTCCAGCTCCATGCTGACTGCATACCCTGAGCCCTCGCCAGCTGCCCAGGGAACTGCTGGGGCCAGTGCAAAGCTATCCATCCCCTATGCAGCCACCCTGGCCCTAAGCAAGCAAGAGCTCACAGCTACGACTGGACAAGGTCCCGGGTGAAGGAACAAACAAGGGACGCTTCTGGGGAGGCTGGGGAGGCTCCTGGTCAGCAGGAGGCAGCCAGGTGTGGGTGGTAACTGACTCACCCAATACGTCTTCTGAGGAGGCCCGGGCCAGTGGAACTCCCAACCAGGTCCCCGGGGAGGAGGCTGCCCGGCAGGCTGGATGGGAGCCGAGACCAGAGTGTGCCTGGAGCAGCCCCTGGCTCAGCCAGGCAGCAGCTTGGGGCCTTGCCAGGTGGTGGCTGCCAGCCTCCCTGTGAGAGCCGCCGCCTGTGGTTTGAGGCTTTCTGGCACCCAAGCTGGCTTCCTGGCTCCCAGGCTGGCTTCCTGCCCAGTGGGTGGTGAGGCTGTGATTGCAGCAGGTCCCACCTGGCCCCTCCTGGGGCTGGGCCCTGCACCAGCTCCTGCCTTTACCGGCTGGGCGATGAGGAAAGGGGGCTGAACCCCAGCCCAGTCGCCTGACCTGCTGATGACAGACCCACCTCGGGTGGGGGTTAAGGAGGTACTATGTGGGAGGGGCCTAGCATGGTGCCTGCTGAATCAGATTCCCCGAGATGGACTGAAACCACGGAGGAGGGAAAATAAATCAGTCCCTGGGAAGGTCTGGAAGTTGTGTGGAAGAGCTGACATTTGAGCTGGGTACAGAAATGCAGCGGGGAGGAAAGGAGGTGACGCTCCTCATCGAGAAGCCAGCCCAGCTAAGGGAAGGTGTGGCCAGGCGCTGCACTTTCCAGCATGGCAGCAGCCTGGGTGTGTGGATGTCAGAGGAGAGGGACACAGGAGCAGGCAGGATGGCGAGGACCCAGAGAACCAGGCCACAGACCTTGGACTGGGACCAAAGGTGCTGGGGAACCCCGGGGGATTTGGAGCAGAGCAGCGCCCCACTCGCCAGCCTGGCCATGACCGAACAGTTAGCAGGACTCCCCATGCACTCACCCAATAGGAGCTTCCTGCTGGCCACGGTGACAAGAATTGCACTCACCCAAGAAGAGGGCCCTGCCGGCCACAGCGATGAGACGCTGTCTCTGAAAGCTGGCAGTGCCCCATGGACTGGCATGTGGCTCCACAAGACAGATGGGGGCTCTGAGGGAGGTCATGTGGCAGAGAGGGGAAGGCAGGGTATGGGCAAAAGGCAGAGACAGGAACATACAGGACGAGTGCCCAGGACAAGGAGGAACCCCCGGACCAGGAGCCCGACTTGGCCAGGGCCTGAATGTCAGGAATTGTCAGCATGGCCTGACACGCCGCTGGCCGTAGACTCATGGAGTCTCTGTGGCACCTGGCCCAGAAAGCTTCCCACGCACAGCCCAGGGCACTCTCCTGGGATTATGGTAAGTGTCTGTGGCCTCTCAAAGCCTAGTCCCTGAGCTGCCAGGCATGGAGGAGGGTGGCAGCGGCGCCCAAGGCCAGCCTGGATGCTGGGCGGCACAACCCTGAGCTGGATGGCCCGGGAGGCTAAGGCCAGCTCTGCCCAGGAGACCCCAGCAGCTACTGGCTCCATGCCAACACTTGCGTGAGGGTCTCGTAGGAAAGCTGGGCGTCATCGCAAGCTAAAAACTCTGCTGGCAAACAAAACACAGGGTTTGGTTGTGCAATGGAAAGGTGAAACCCCAAAGGAGCCCGTGTAATACTTCCCGGGGTTCCTGGGCTCTTCTGGGACAATCGGACTGGCTTGGGGCTTTGGGTTTGGCCGAGGGTGTAAGATCCTGGGAGCAGGAGGCAAGGACTAGAGGGGTATGTGCATGCCCCAGGGCTTGGTCACAGGCACAGTCCCTGAGAACACGACGTCTGCACAGTCTGGGGTACTCCAGGCCCACCTGTGCCCTGGGTCCCCTGGGTGGATGGACATCCCCAAAAAGACGTGGTCCTTAATCCTGCCTGGTCAGCTCATCCTGGGAGCCCAGGGACCAGACCAGGGCACGTCACTAAGTAGGGGACCCACATCAGGTGGAGGCGGAGCCTCTCTATTCCTGCAGCTGTCCCTCCCCAGCCTCGACCCCAGGGCCTGGTGGCCTAAACACAGGCCAGAACGGAGCTGGAGTCCCACTGGACACTGTACAGAGTGGAAAACTAAAGCCCGGGAGCAGCTTCCCAGGGCTCCATGCCCAGCCCCTCCCCAGGGCCCAGGCACACAGGGATACTCCATGCACCCAGGGACAGGTTTCCAGTGGGGCCGTCTGTCCAGGCCACTGGGCACATATGGGGTCCCCCTTCCTTCCTCCCAGAGTTTCAGAGGTGCAGCCAGGTTGGGACAGGAAAAAGCCTGGGAGCCAAAGGGCCGCTTGGACCCCACAGTGCCCGGTGTGGACACCACATCACCCTGTGGGAGGCCAAGGCCCACCTCAACCTCCCTCTCCAGCCTCTGTCCCCAGCAGCCCATGCTTTCTCATCCCACAAGGACCCCTCCCCTAGGCCTGACTGGTCATCCCCAGTGGGATGTGGCACAACTTTGGGGGTGCAGCCTTGGGGTTGTAGCCTTGGGGGTGCAGGGGTAGGTCTAAGGCACCTACCCCTTAGGTAGGTAGGAGATGACCATGACTGATGGTCATCCCCATAGAACCACCTCCAACACCCCCTTACACCTCCCAGCTCAACAAAGACCTTCCAGAGCCTTCTCTGGCCAGCCCAGGTCAGACACCAAGAATGCAGCGGTCAATAGGACCTGCCTTCACCAAGTGCACACCTATCCATGGGTCCTCACCGGCCAAGGGCCCCTTCCTTTCCTCACCCCCATTTCTAGTCTCACCAGCCCTGCCCCAGCTCCCTGCAGGCCCTCGCCCTGCCCACCCCTGCTGCCCCCACGGGTCTCAGAGAGTGGGGTCCAGCACCCCTTACCTGGCCACCAGAACCTGAAGATGTCAAGACTTTCCTCTAACGAACCTGATGCCTTGGATTCCTTCTAGAGAAGGCCAGGTCTCAGCCAACAGCCCAGCAGCTCCCCAAGGCTTCCATGTTTCTCCTGACAGCAAGCTCATCCCTCCACAGCACAACACTTTTCAAAGGTGCTGGTGGTTAGAAAGTTCCACCTTCCAGACCCCTCCTCACATAAGCATCTCCCAGGCCCCACAGGTCCGGTTACTGGGGGAAGTGGCAGCACCGATTTTGAAATCCTTTTGAAAATGTTTTTCTTTTGTTTTGTTTTATTTAGAAATTTCCCAAATTTTTACCAAGTTGAAGAGACAACCACAAGAATGTGTAGCCAGGGTGAACAACTGGCATAAACAGCCCCTCCCCCACTGCCCAGCCTCCCCCCAAACCACGGCCCCCCAACTCAGCAGCAAAAAATGCCAGACATGTATAAGAAAATAGAAGCCGTGCAGACAGAGCTGGGTGAGGAGCACAGGCCCCACGCCTGGTCCGCGGCGTGCACACAGGCACCATGCACGTGCACACATGTACACACGCACCTGCACACATGCACATACATGCTTGTACATACATATGCAGGCCCGCATGCACATCACACACAGGGCCTCGGGGTAACCTTTTCCCCAGTCCCGGTTGTGATATTGCAAAAGGAGTTCAGGCTGGGGGGCCGGCTGCTGGGTCCAGGCCCCCACCGTCCTGCCTAGCAGTTATTTGGTTTCTCTTTGCCTCAGTTTCCCTTTCTCTGCCCCTCACGCCTCCTAGAGTCCTCTGAAGAATCGGTGAGATGGGGGGTGACAGGCCCTGCATGTCAGCACACGCAGCCACGTGATGTGGGACCCCAGCCCGTGTCCCACAGAGGCACTTGCAGCTGGGGACCCAGGGCCTGCTCCAGGGCACAGTGGGTCCCCTTTGGCCATAGCAACCCTGCCTTGGCCTGCCTTAGACCTACCCCTGCACCCCCAAGGCTACAACACCAAGGCTGCACCCCCAAAGTTGTGCCACCCAAGGCTGTACCACCGAGGCTGAATCCCCAAGGTAGCATGCCCCTCAAGTCTGTGCCCCCAGGCTGTTTGCCCCAAAGCAGCCCCAGCTCCTCCCTAGACCCCTTCCACACCCCTCCGTGAACTGCCCGCTCTGCAGGAAGCTGCCCTGCTCACGGGCACTGACAGTCTTCACTGCCTGGAGTTCTCCCCTGGAGAGGCAGATTCCTTGGCCCAGAACATGCAGCTTTAAGAAATCGAGTTGGGATTTGAATGCAGGGACTTCCTGCTCCAACTGCTGGCCTGAGGGCCCGCTCTGAGGCTCTGAGGCTCCGAGTCTGGGGCACCCGCACACCACGGCCCTCCCGCCCACGGTGCACGCCCCACCCGGCCGCAAGAGGCATCGGGAGGCACTGCTTGGCCCAGAGGAGAACAGCACTGATGGGGAGGCCCAGGGAGCTGGGGACCCCTTGGGGGCACCGATGGGAGGGTCTAGGAGCCCCCCGATCTCCCCTCGGGAAGATGAGCTCTGGCGCTCCAAGAAGGACAAGCTGGTCTTGGGGAATTTCGCTGGCACAGAGACAGGAAGGAGAGGATCTTGGCCTTCTAAAATGTTTACTACATCAGGAAACGAACGCACTACGCGCGGGCTCAGTGATGAAGAATAAACACACACACTCACTCAGCACACATTGAGTGCAGGCCCAGCCCAGGGCTTCCCGCTGCGGGGGAGGCTGGGAGGGTTCAGGCATGCCGCGGCCACAGACCGTGAGCTTGGGGGTCAGGCGGGCGGGGGCCAAGGGCAGGGCCACGTCCCAGCCCTCCCCACCCAGGGCCGGGCGCCCGCCCGCCCTGGCTGCTCTGATCTGGCTGTCACGGTTACACAAGGCCAGCCTCCATTTCTTCATTAATGCCCCACCGAGGGGGGCCGCTAACCCGCAGCCTCAGGAATGTGCCTTTACAGAGCAGAGGATGCAGCCGCTGAAGGGCCGGGCAAGCTGCACCGGCCAGGGCTGGAGGTCCTGGCCTGGACTGCTCCCCTGGCCCTCCCCACTCTGGCCCGTGCTGGTCCAGGCCAGGGCAGAAGGAGGTCAACTTGTGCAATGCCTCTCTGGGTGAGCTCTGCACCAGGAGCTGGTGATGGGGATGGAGGAGGCCCTGGAAGAGGGGACGTGAGTTGAGAGAGCAGCACAAACCCGGGACATGCCTCCAGCATCTCTGCCTCCCTTTGTCCACAGAGACTGCTGCGGGGTCAGGCAGCACAGCTTCTTGCCTGAGCTCTGTGGCCTCGGGCAAGGAAGGCCCAGGAGTCAGGTGCTGGTCTGCAACATGGGATAATCTCGCCCTCCAGAAAGGCTGCCGGGGGAACTTAGGGGAGGCCCTCACTCTCGTCTCTCTCCTATAGTCCCGACACCTGCCGGCCTCACACATGGGCCCTCTGGGCCCCTGCCCTCCCCGTCGTCCTTGCATTCGTGCTGTTCCAGCCTTCGGAAATGCTGTTCCCTGTTGACCACTCCTACTCCAGCCCCCTGTGCCAGTGCCTTCCGAAATTTTCCTTCATTTCTGAAACCAAAGGAGTGTCTAGTCCAGAAAGGGCCCCTGGAGAAATGGAAATGCTGACCAAGAGGGGGCCCTCCAAGGGCCAGCAGTGGAGCCCCTTTGCCCTCCCACGCACACCCCAAACCAAGGATGCAAACCAATCACCTGTCTGGGCACGGAACCCCACATGTGCTGCCAGAAGTCGCAGAGCAGCCCCCCGGCTCCAGCAGGGCCCTGGGATACAGGCCCAGATCTGAGGGGCAGGAAGGCCCTTCTGGGCTGGGAGCAGGACAGGGACTTTCTGATGAAGTCAGGGCACCTGGAGAACCTGAAAGCTGAAAATTCACCTTCACAGAGGTGGACTAACTGCCAGGCGGGGGTGGGAGACCCTGTACCTCTTGTGGCAGGCGCACACTGGGGGTCCCTGGTGGACGGTGGGCAGGGGCAACCCAGGACCACGGGCATCTTGCCAAGGACTGGGGCAGGAGGCAGGGGCATCGGGCCTCCTGGGAGCAAGGCTTCCAGGTCCAGCACCAAGCTCAGGAGCATCCTGCCCTGTCCTCATGCCCCTTGGCGCCACCAGCACCCCTCCTGGATCCTACCCCTCCACTGCCATCGTGACAGATGAGCATTTACATTGGGCTGGACCCCCTCCCGGGACCTCCCAATCCCCCCGGTTGGGATGCCTCCTCGTCACCCCACACGGTTCGCCCCATCCTGTCTGCTTCGGAGTCGCTCCCCTTCTAGAGTGAGCTCCTTGCAGGTAGGAGCCTTATCCCTAAATGCCCCGTGACAATGAGCGTGCGTCAGTGCCTCCTGCCCGGGCAGAGTACCTGGAGTGGAGACCGGACCGCAGGGCGTCTGAACGTGGCCAGAAATGCGGGTCCAGCTGGGGTGGGGACTTCCTCCCCTCTCCTCGAGGCTGTGGCCAAGTTTATCCTGAACCCAGAACTCCCACCAGTCTCAGCCCACATCCCTTATCACTCCCCCTTCTTTCCTGGTGCCTGCTGCCTGCCCCCACCCAGCTCCTGCAGCCCTGGGTAGGTGATATGCTGGTGCCCCACCCCTGTTGTCTCCTGTCCTGGCTGGTGCTGGGCACAGCAGGCCAGCTATGCTCTTTTTGATATCCCCAGTTTCTAAGAAGTGGCTTGGCTGACTCCAGCCCACCCTCCTGAGGGTCAAAGCTGACCCAGACACGCTACTGTGCCCAGCACCTGCTCCCTGGGACCCCCCCGTGGCCCCTCCCACCAGGGGTCATTGGGGTCCTCAGGAACTGCTGTCCCCACTTGTGGTGAGTCCCTGGGTCCTGGCCCTCAGCAGACAGCTCCTCAGCCTGCCGCTTCCCTTGTGAAGTGTACGTAAGTTAAACATCCCTATGCTGGCCCTGCCAGCTGGCACAGGGCAGACTCTGATGAAAAGCAGCGCCTGGGTGCCAGGGGGCCCTCGTGGCCAGGCTGCTGGGCTGGGTGCACCCACACACTCCTCTGCCTGCTCACTTGCTGGCCACACCTCTCACTGCAGCCCTGGTGGAGGATGCCAAGCGGGAGCCGCACCCCCGCCTTGCCTGAGAACAGTACCCGTCACCCGCTTAGCCGCAGCTCCAGCAGCTGCTCCCCTGCCCTCGCCAGCCAGTGGAGGAGACTGGAGTGGGCTACAAGGAAGGGAGGCCCCGCACTCTTGGCCCTGCACCCAAGTGCCCTTGCCAGGCCACAAGATGGGTCACAGTGGTAGCAGGGCCTGGAAGACAGGCTGCCTGAGGCTGGCCTGGGTGGGGGTGGGGCAGAGTGGGGGCTGGGCTGTGTGTGCCAGGGGCCCTGCATCCTGTCCTCCTCTTTGGAGAGGCCCAGGCTCCTCTGGCCTCTCTGGCCTCTAAATCATCTTGCTTTTCAGCCTCGCTAATTTGTGCAGGGTTCCTTGGCTCATCCACACATTTATTGGGCACCTACTGACTGCATGCCCTGCTGGGCTGCAGGTCCTGTGTGCCCCAGTAAGAACAGCTCAGTTCTGGCACAGATCTAAGGGCGAGCGAGGCAGAGCCGCCCCTGGGGCCTGCCCCGCCTAGGCCTGCAGACGTGTTTTCCTCAGCCCCACTGGAGCCCGCTGCGAGGGTAGCTTTTCACGGAGCCAAGGTGGCCCCTGTGCCCAGACAGCCCAGATTACAGTGGGCATACGCTGGGGCAGACGCCGGCAGGGCCGCCTTGTTATCTCAGACGCTGACGTCACCTGTCTGCGGGGGGCGCAGGGGGGCCACTTCCCGGGGCCAGGCAGGAAGCCCGCCCAGTGCAGGGAGGGAGGTGCCCAGGCCCATCTCAAGCTTGCTGGGCCCAGGGGACCAGAGCCCCTGGGTTCCTTGGTGCAACCAGGCCCCACTCTGCACCCCCCGGGCCTCCTGGGCTGGCCTGGCCCTGCCCCTCTCTCTGCCCTTCCTCACACCCAAAGCCTGTAGGACAAGTGGACAGCCCAGGACAGTTGCGGTCCTGCATGCTCTGCTGAGCTCCCTGAGTCCAGGTTTTGGGGGGCAGTGGCTTTGGGCCAGGGTTCAGGGGTTTATTTCACAGGTCCTTCCAGGTGCCCCACGGTTGCTGAGTGGGAGACTGGGAGACAGGCACTGGGGACTGGTGACAAGAGACCTCCTGGGCAGGCCCCTGGCACGGGCTGAAGGACAGAAGCTGGAGGCAGGGAGAAGCCAAGGGCATTGGGTTTGCAGACTCGATGGGGCAGGACAGGAGGGACCGGATGCCTGGGGAGGCTGGGGCAGGACTGGACCCAAGACAGGGGATCAAGCCCTGTACAGTGCCGAGCAGCGGGAGGGACCACCGTGCCAGGCCAAGGGAGGAAGACCCGGGGCCTCCAGACACAGTATACCAGAGGAGAACCCTTCACATCCAGCATGGCCAAGCAGCAGCATGGCCAAGCGGGACCCGTGTCGTACTTAAAGCTGGGTCCCTGGACTCACCACTTTCCCTCACTGGACCCCTCGGCAGCCATGCAGGTGGGGCTCACTCCCCTTTCTACGCACCACCCTACAGAGGCAGCTTCTTCTGGGCCAGCTGGCCCACCCGTGCCCCTCCCCCAGGAACCCCACCTGGCCCACCCCACAGCTCCTGTGTGTTCCCAGGGGCATCTGATCCTTCAGCCTGGCCCCTCTTTCCTCCCCAGCCACCTTTGCTGCCATTCCAGTGACAGCCAGGCCAAACTCCTTGCTGGGTCCCCAAAGGTCAGGGCGTCTCTCTCACCTCTGTTCCCTCCTCCTGGAATGCCCTTCCTGCTGCCTCATGGCACACTTCTCTTGGGCCATTTCACAGGTGTCGCTTGGGGCTTGAGGATTTCAACCTCATGGGTTTTTACATTAGAGTTAGAAAGAGGGGAGACCTTCACCCGGAGGCAATGATTCAGACAGGCAGATTCCTTCTCTCCATCGACCTGCACAACCATCTTAGCAGCCCATTTTACAGAGAAGGCTAGACCAAAGGAATGAGATGCCTTTCAAAGGCCACACAGTGCCAGGAGAGACTCTTCCCCACACTGAAGTCCACTGGGACCCACCCTTAGTCCTCCCTGTGTGTGTCTGTCACTGTCATTGTGGAAAATAAAAGGTCCTGAAAGGACAGTCTCAGGTCCTGGTCCTGGTCTTAGATGTGACTTATGATGACTTCAAATCTATAAGACACAGATGCAGTGGGTGAATTGAGGCAGCCTCTTGTTTCTTCGCCAAAGAACTTGTTCAAGAAGTTTTCTTAGCAATGGGCTTCCAATTATCAAACCAGGATGCTATAGAATTGTGGTGGAAAGGGTGGTAGATAGGTGGGTGGATAGATGGGTGGGTGAATTGGTGGATGGATGGATGGATGGGTGGATGGATAAACGGATGGATGGATGGATGGATGGATGGATGATTGATGGATGCGTAGGTGGGTGAATGGATGGAGGTTGGAATGGATGGATGGATGGATGAGTGAATGCATAGGTGAGTGGAAGGATGTGTGGGATGGATGGGTGGATGAGTGGATGGGAAGGTGGTGTGTGAATGGATGGATGGATGATTGGGATGGATGGATAGATGGATGGATGGATGGATGGATGGATGGATGGATGGATGGATGGATGAGTGGGTAGCGGGAAGGATGAATGGATGGGTGAGTGGGGGATGTGTAGACATGAGGATGAATGTAGATGTATGAATAAGCAGGTGGATGAGTGAAGAGCAGGTGGGTGGATGGAAGGGTGGATGGACAGTTGGATGGAGGAATGAATGGATCCTCAAATAGCACTTTCTTTGGCTAAAGTGTTGTAACCTTGAATCATGGAGAATGATTTCCAGGCACCCCCCACTCTGTGAGTCTCTGGTTCTCTGCCATGACCCCCAGGGCCATACAGCAGTGTGGCTTCTCAATCCCCAAATAAGGTGGACAAAGTCCTCCCTGGCAGGCCCAGGGAGCAGGAAGTCCGGGTGGGGTGGGAGGCCCTGCTCCCGGAGCTGAAGTCAGTTCCTTCTTTTCTAAACAATGAGGCCTGGCCTGATCTTTGCTGCACCTCCACCCTGCTCCACCCAAGCTCCCTCCACATCTGATGGGGCTCTGGGGCCCTCAGAGCTGGATGCAGGGAGCTGGGGGCTGGAGCAGGAGGGCCAAAAAGAGCAGGACCCACATAGTTTGCAAAGGGCTCAGTCCTGGAAATGCTGCCTTCCCTACAGCCAAGCCACCTGGAGCCAGTTTCCCCCAAGCTTCTTTCTGTAGGGAGACAGGAGCTGGGGTTGATGGTAGGTCCCACTCCCCGCCATCCCTTGTTGGCCAAGACATGACTTTGGTTTCTTGTTTTCATCTTTCTTCTTCAAGTCTGTAGTTGGAAGGCCCTACATCTCCTTCTCTCTCCTGTGTCCTCTTCCTTACAGTCATCCTGCTCTGTCCCCCCACTTCCCTTTCCTTGCCCCTCTCTCTGCCCCACCATGGCCAGTCTGGCAGAGGAGGAGACTGGAAGAGTAGAGTAGGAGGGAAAACCAAGTCTGCCCTTGCCAGAGCACGGAGGACCAGACTTTCCAACCCAACGGTGGCTCCCAGGTTCAGTGACCAAGCTGGGGCTCTCAGGCCTAAGCAGGGGCTCTCCTCTGCTCCAGCTCTGTCTCCTGCATTGGCAGGAGGGAGCCTCTCCCACAGAGCTGCCCCCTAGAACAGAAGGACAAGCTGAAAACCAGAGAATCTCCCCGTCTCGTGCCAAGGGCAGCCAGAGTGTTCCACAGCCTTGGAGACACCATCCACCACCCTCCCAGTGGGCTTCCTGGAAACCCAGAGATGGCTCCAGGGGCTCTGCCCTCCTGGGAAGCCACTTAGAGTCCACAGAGCCCTTTCCACATGGAAATAAGGGGTCTCTTCTGAGGGTAGGGGCGCTGCAGTACGGAGCAGAGGCAGGGCCGGGAACTGGGGACACAGGCCTGTGTGGACCCAAAATGAACCAGGCCCGTCCTGCACGTGCTTCACCCCAAATCCCACCTGTTCCCACACTGCTGGCCCAGGGAAAATCTGGGTAGTGACAGTGACAGTGGCCGTCCCTCACATGCCCTCCATGGCCAGGTGCCAGTAGCATGTTCCACAAGCATCACCTTTGAAACTCTGAAGGAGTCAGGACTGTCGCTGTTCCAGACAAGGAGACTGAGGATGTTACAGACGACAAGGAGACTGAGGATCAGTCTCCACTAAGTGGCTTTCCCGCAGACACACACTAAGTGGCACAAGAGTCAGGAGTTTGAGCCCAGGTCAGCCCAGCTCCAGCCACGGTCACAGGGGCTGCCCGCAACCCCTGGCGAGGGGCACCCCAGGGAGGCCTGGACCCAGCACCTGCAGCCCAACCTGGGCGGAGGTTGATCCAGCAGCTAGGAAGGGCATGGGTCCAGGAGAAGGCAGAGCAGGGGACGGAGGGCTGCCGCTCAGGGTACCCCCAGGGAGCTGCAGTTCTCAGTGGAGGCTGCTCCCGCGCTGAGACTCGGGCACCCTTTCACCTGCTGATGCCCAGACATTGTGGAGGCCGACACAACAGACCCACAGCCTGGGTCAGCACGGACAAGGGTGCTTCCTGGCTCCTCCTGACCATTGCTGAATGAATGATGGGTGAATGAATGAATTAACAAATGATGGCTGACTGGAGGAAAAGCACGAACACAGATGGAGCCAGAGCTGTTGGGGAGTGGAGGCAGGGGCACAACCCCCTCCTGTGCCAGTGTGCGCACACACACACACACAGGGGTGCACACATGCATGCACAGACACACATGCATACACATACGTGCCCACACATGCAAACACACATTCATATACACACATGCGCAGCAGGCCTTCTTGGTCAAGGCCTCCAGAGCTTTGTCCTTCCTCAGGGTTCCAGTGGCCCAGAAGACTCACCACGTTGCCTTACCCCAGCCCAGGGCCCCAAGTGAGTGTGTCAGGATCCCTGAGCCCGCCCTGAAATCCCCGGGTTTCCACCACTCCCAGCAGGAAGCCGTGCTTCATGCATGAGGCCTCCCTCACCTGCTAATCTCCGCTGATCCTGCCAACCCCCAGGTGAGGGCAGCCAAGGGGACCCCAGTGGCCCAGAGCAGGGCCCAGGAAGGGGACCAAAGGCCCAGGGGACCTTGCTCCTGGAGCAGACTCCACTCAATGCCAGGGCACAGAGGGAAACCAGGCGCTGTGGCCAGGCCTCCGGGGAGGGTCAGTGGTGCATGCTCAGCAACCCTCGGCCATCATGTGGCTGCAGGCCCAGGCTGTTGCTAGGATTAGTCCTGGATTAGCCCACTGAGGTCCCAGAGGCTCGAGTGTCCTGGTCACCAGTGCTATAGAAACCTGGCCACAGGCAGGGGGTGGAGACTGGTTCCTTCTTGGTGGGCTCTTCCCTCCAGGCCCAGTCTGAGCCTCACCCTTTCCTAAGCCACCTCTGGAGTGCCTGGGGCCTGAGCTCCCACCCCTAGCCCTGAGGGGGCCTTTCTCCACAGAGCTCTGCACCTAGGGAAGTTGTAGGTTTCCAGAATCAGCTGTTTTCCAGATCCTGGAATGAAAACGGATGACCGATCACGTTGTGCCTGAAGTGGAAAAGCAAAGCATTTGTTCTCTCCCTTCCTAGATGCTCCTTAATACAGAAAACATCAGAGCTGGTTCACCCTGCTGCCCCATGAGCACCCTGGAGCTTCCCTCCCCAGGCCCAGCCCAAGCACCACCTCCTCAGAACTCTCCTCCCCTCACTGACCCCTGTCCCATCTGTCTCTGCCCTGAAGGAAGACCAAGTTGGGGCTGTGGGGCCGTGACCAGGCCTCGGGGCCAGCTAGCAGCCCATTGGGGGACAGCTCAAGAGGCTCCAAGAGCTCCCTGTGACATCTGAGAGGCCGGCAGGAAGAAGGCCATAGCCAGCAGCCAGGACCTGACCACTTGCCCAGGCTGGTCTGAGCTCCTGGCCAAGGGCCTCTTGGCAACATGACCTGGCAGGTGCTGTCTGTCCATTATTCCCCTCTCACAGATGTCCCCAGCCTCTGTGGACGTGACTGCCTAGCCCTGAAGCTCCAAATGCACCTTTCTGCCTCTCCTCTTCTCTGTCAGGTGATGCCATCCTTCCTAGGGGCCATACTGGGCTCTTCACTCCTCTAGGCCCTCAGCAAAGGCTCTCGCTCTGCCCTCAGCACACACCAGGGTCTAACCACCCTCACTCCTCCTCCAGTCCCTCCCAGTCACCCCCTTCTCTCTGTATCCCAGCAGGTGCCTCCACTTCTCCTCTTGCACTCTGGTCACTCAGCAGCCACAGGATCCCTTCACTCCTAAGCAGAGACCTCCACTAGCCCCACTTCTCTCCAAGAAAAAGCTGCATCCCCTTCAGGACTTCCTGATGCCTTCCTGGGCAAGCTCCCCTTGGTTCCTCAGGTGTGTTTCTCAACAACCCATGCTTCCTCCCTATCCACCACTCCTCAGAGACGCCACATCACCTCTCTGCAAGCCTTGCTCCTGCCATGAGATGCTCTCCCCCCAGATGTCCATGTGAGTATGTGGTGGGGGCTAGAAAGGTATGTAGATGGGTAAATGGATGGCTGGGTAGATGGCTGGATGGGTGGGCGGATGCATGGATTCATGGAAGGAAGGAAGGAAGGAAGGAAGGAAGGAAGGAAGGAAAGAAGGAAGAGAGGGAGGGAGGGAGGGAGGATGAATGGGTGCACAGATGGGTGCATGGATGGATGGATGGATGAACAGATGGATGGATGGATAAGTGGATGCATGGATTCATGGAAAGAGGGAAGGAAAGAAGGAAGGAAGGAAGGGAAGATGGATGGATGCATGGATGGGTGCATGGATGGATGGATGCATGCATGGATGGAAGGAAGGAAGGATGGATGGGTGGATGGATACATGAACAAATGAGTGGGTGGAAGGATGGATGGATGAATGGGTGGGTGGATGCATGGATGGGTGGATGCATGGATGGATGGAAGATAGATATATGGATAAATAAGCAGGTGTATGAATAGGTGGGTGAATGGACGGATAATAGATGCATAGATGGGTGGATGCATGGATGGATGGATAGATAGATAGATAGATACATGGGTGAATGAGTGGGTGTATGAATGGGTGGATGCATGCATGGATGGATGGATAGATGGATGGATAAATGGATACATGTAGGAGTGAGTGAATAGATGGTTGGATGGATGGGTGGAAGGAAGGATGGATGGATAGATGAATACATGGATAATGACCAGGTGTATAAATGGGTGGGTGGATGGTGGGTGGATGAATGAATGGATAGATGTCTGGATAAATGGATGGATAGATGCATGGATGGACGAATGGATGGGTGGATGCCATTTCTCTGAATGCCAGCCAGGGAATGTAGCCAAGTGGAAAGGCCCAGGTGGGCAGCTGTCTTCCCAGACCACTCACCCTGACCTGAGAACAACTGCTGGGCCCCAGGTGTTGAAAGGGCCAAAAGAGATGTACCCAGCCGGACTGTGGAGGTGCTGGCTGCCCATTGTTTTGAGCCATGCTCTGATTTGTTCCTCTGTGCCTGCTCTGGGGATTTGGCCACTCTGAGCCATCTGCAGGCTTCCCTGATGTCCCCTGTACCCATACCACAAGCCAAGTTCCTCCAATGTCACCCTTGATTGCTGTCCCTTGTGTGACTCACACTGGTCCTCCTTGTGTGATCATAGGCTATTCGCCTGTGCCACACACCACACTCATCACCCAGGCTAATCTAGGTGGGAGGCAGACTTGTCCAGCGCACATAGCTGCTGAGCCTCAGAGCCAGGCCAGACCCAAGGCCAGGACTCCTGAGCTCCCCTCAAACTCTCCGTCCTTACAAGCCTTCCTTGTACCAGCCTTGTCCCCTCTGGTCTAGTTGCATCTATTTCACCACTGCCAGAAGACAGTGTTCGTTGCCTATGGCTGCAGAATAAATTACTCCAAAACTTAAAACAATAAAGACTTAAAGTGATGGATATTTATCATCTCAGTTTCTGTGGGTCAGGAGTACAGGAGCAGCTTAGCCTGGTGGTTGTGGCTTGGCTTGGCTGCCACCCTATGACACCCCAAGCCAAGCCACCAGCCCTGGGCCCCAGCCATCTGAAGGTTCTGCTGGACTGGCGCATCCCCTCCAAGGTGGCTCCTTCATGCCTGGCAACCTGGTGTGGCTGTCAGAGGGATGCTCAGTCCTTCCACACAAACCTCTGAGGCTTGAGCATCCTCACAACATGGCAGCCAGCTTTCCCCAGAGGGATTGAAGGGAGAGAGGTGGGGGAAGGAGAAGGATGCTGCAGTGTCAATTATGACCTGGCCTCAGAAGTCACCCACTGCCATTCCCACTGTTGGTTACACAAATCCATCCTATTAATGTGAGAGGGGCCTCACAGTGGCAGAATTCCTGGAAGTGCAGATCTAGGGCCATGGCTACCATGACCTGCAGCCGACATGCTCTTCTTTCTTCCACAAATGACATGAAGGGAGAGAAGCGGTGGGCAAGGTAGTCCCAGACTGACCATCTTCTTGTGGTTCCATTCCCGACACCTGGTGACCTGGCCCAGCCAACACCTCCAGCCCCCTCTTCCTTCCCCACAATAGGCTCAGCTCAGGCCACCCTGAGCACCAGGGGCAAGGTGTGCCTGGAGCTCTTCAGTGAGACAGTGACTGTTTCTGGGGTGGCCCTGGACCCTGAACCCCTCCAGTGCTGAGATAGACGAGGGGTCCCTTCTTGCTGTCCCCTTCCCTGGCCCCATGACTCTGCAGATTCCCCAGCCACAGCGCAGGAAGGGGAGAGCCAGGGTTTTGGGTGGGATAGGGAAGGGCCTGGCTGGGAGGCAGGACAGCTAATGGAGGGTGGGGGAGACATTCCGCGGCTCTGGGGGGCACCGGGGCACCGTCTGTACGTAGTTCCCCATCCCCAGCCTGGGCCAAGAGGGCAATCCAGGGAGCCCAGGACCTTGTCCAGCAGCTGAGGCCTCTGAGGGGAGAATGCCAGAAAGAGTGGGGGTGCCAGGGCTCTATTCCCCATCTTTCCTGGCTTGGGCTCCTGGGAGAGGGGGCGGGTGTTGACTCCCAGAGGGGCTGCCCTGGAAGTCAGGTGGCCCAGCGGTTCCCAGACCTGCCAGCCCTTGCTGAGGGAGCCTGCAGGCTCTTCTCCTTCCCAGGCCTCCCCAGCATCTGAGAGCCTTCTCCCCAGCACTGACCCATGGCTGGGAGAGGGTCAGGGCCCTCAGGGAGCCCGGCTGAGCCAGCACAGGACGCAGGGGTCGGCTCCTTCAGGCCCCGCCACTTTCGGGCAGCGGTGCCCAGGCCCGGCTGGGCAGGGCCGAGTCCATGAGACCCACTGCCCTCCCCGGGAACTCCCGGCCAGCCGCCCACTGCAGCAGCCCATGTAAAAGTAATGCCTGTTATGCCAGGAACGTCACAGGGCCCTGGGGCTGCAGACAAGCTGGGTCTTTTTTTTTTTTTTTTTTTATTAAAAAGCAAAACCTAAACCAAGAAAACAAAGTGATTAAGTTTCTCCTCAGAACAGCAGGCCCCACAGAAACGAGGAGCAACCGTCCCACTGGGTGCTTGGACCCTCACTCACCACGCAGGAAAACAGCCGAATTCTTCACACAAACAGGAAGCAGCTGGTCTTCCCTGAACGTGAGGGGAGGGCTGGGGCCTCAGCACGCGGGCTGCCTAAAAGGTGGCGCTGCAGCCAGGCCCTCGGCTGGGCTGGGCAGTCCCAGCCCTCCAGGAAACGACCAGGCTGCAACTCCCCCGCCAGGAACCCCTGGGCTTCGCGCTTGGCCAGTGGAGCCGTGCAGGTCAGAGGAGGGTGGGCTCCCAGCACACACCCTTCTCTGCCACGGTGGGCTCAGCTGCTCCACCCAGGCTACTGAGACCCAGCCCAGAGCACACAAACTAGCTGGGCTCCTCATGGGGTAGAATGGGAGTGGGCAGGAGCTGGCAGCCATGCTGGGCAGGTCAAGGGCCTTCAAAGGGCTGCTGCAGCCCAGCTGGGGCGCTGAGGCCTGCAGAAGCTCACCCTGGTGGCTTGAGTCGGGGAAGGGGTCTCTGTGAGCCAGGTTCAGAAAGGTGTGAGGCAAGTTTTAAAGAAATGCTCTAAAATAGAAGGGGCTTAAAGCAGAAAACTTTAGCCTGCTAGAAGTTAGAACATGTTCTAGAGTAACAATAATTAAAACCTCATGGTACTGATGCAAAGATGGTGATATAGGCTGGGGAGGAGAAGTGGAAGTCTGGAAGTGGAACCGGCAACCTACACAAAGAACATTAAAACTCCAGAAAAAAAGAACACTACAATTTAAAACCACAGCATAGGATCTCAGAAGCCCTTCCAGCAGAGGAGCACAGAGGAGCTGCCTCAGACATTGTCTTGAAATAATGTGTTAGTAGTTTGAAATAAAATTCAATCAAAGAGAACACTTACGTCCACACGAAAACCTGCTCACAACTATTTATAGCAGTTTTATTCATAATCACCAAAACTTGGAAGCAACCGAGATCTTTCAGTGGGTGAACACACATCGGTACCTCTGTGCCGAAGAATGCTATTCAGTGCTAAAAAGAAGTTAGCTGTCGGCCGCAAGAAGACATGGAGGAGCCCCGAATGCATGTTACTAAGTGAAAGAAGTCACTCTGCAAAGGCTACGCCCTGTAGGATTCCACCTCTATGACGTCCTTGAAAAGGCAAAGCTATGGAGACAGTGAAAAGACCGGTGGCTGCCAGCGTTTGCAGGAAGAAAGGGAGGAAGAGGTGGAGAACCATGACTGTGGGGCAGTGAAACTACTCTGTCTGATAGTCCAATGGTGGATATAGGGCATGATAACATGTGTCCAAACTCATAGAATGCACAACCCCTAGAGTGAGCCTGGACTTCAGTGTGTGCTGGTGTTGGCTGGTCAATTCTAAGAGAAGGCCCACATGTTGCAACATGTGAATAACGGGGGAAACTGTTGTGGAGGCATGAGGCAGGAGGTCCATGGGAACTCACTGTGCTTTCCATGTGATTTTTCTGTAGTCCTAACCCAGTTTTACTCTTGTCCAAGGACCGTCTGTCCATCACTTTTTAATGCCACTCTCAGCAGCTCCCTTTGTGGAGAACAGACTCGAGCCAGGCTGTTTACACGTGCATCCTGTGGGAGCCCCGTGCTCAGGTGCTCGCTTTTGCACAAGGGGACACTGAGGCACAGAAAAGAGAGGCAACACTCCAGGATTTGAAACAGTCAAAACACTTGCCCCTCTGCTAATTATAAGCACAGCTATTGGCCCCTAAGCCCAGGCCCTTTGACCTCGGTTCCCAAATGTTCTGGCCTCAGGGCCTGTTGCATTCCTCAAAGTTATGGACAAGCCCTTAAAGAGAGTTGGCTGATGCAGGGTCACCCCTGCTGATATTTACCGTCTTAGAAGTTACAACTAAGACATTGAAATATTTTAATATTTAAAATATTAGAAATTTTAGAAATAGGTTAAATGAATTAATTTAAAAGTCACAGCAGAGGCTGGGCGTGGTGGCTCATGCCTGTAATTCCAGCACTTTGGGAGGCCAAGGTAGGAGGATCACTTGAGCCCAGGAGTTCAAGACCAGCCTGGGCTATGTTGCTATGTTACCCGGCTGGTCTTGAACTCCTGGGCTCAAGTGATCCTCCCACCTTGGCCTCCCAAAGTGCTGGAATTACAAGGAGGAGTAATCAAAAAAGAAAATCTACAAGCGCATAAGGCCATTAAATTATCCTTAATTAAAAAAAAAAAAAGTTAGGTAGGGTGGCACACACCAGCTACTCGGGAGGCTGAGGCAGAAGGATCACTTGGGCCTGGGTGCAGCTCGAGGCTGCAGTGAGCCCTGATTGTGCCACTGCACTCCAGCCTGGGCCACAGAGCAAGACTCTGACTCAAAACCATATGAAACAAATGAACACAAAGCAGTAAAATCACAACAGCAATAATAAACTCACTGCACGTTAACATAAAATATTTGTTTACAAAAGATAACTAGGCTTTTCAAAACACAGCAAGTTCAGTGAGAAGAGTGAGATTGCTATGCACTTTGCGAATCTCTGTGGCTTGCTGGAAGACAGCGGATTCCCATCATGCCTCTGCAGGCTTTGGCCAGCACATGGGAAGAATGTAGATGAGGACATCTATGAACATACGTGGTTGGGAGTTGGGGGCGGGGGGCGCTGGTACTTTAATGGCCTTATGTGCTTGTAGATTTTCTTTTTGCGACTACACCAAAACTTGACAAGTGTCATTTCTTCAAGCTTAGCTGCAATGCAGGATCTGAAACCCATGACCTTTACAGACTCTGTGATGTTACAGTCCCTCAGTTTAGGAAACGACAGAGGCATGATGACCAAATGCACCGGGGCCGGGCGTGGTAGCACACGCCTGGAATCCCAGCACTTTGGGAGGCTGAGGCAGGCAGATCGCCTGAGGTCAGGAGTTCGAGACCAGCCTCTCCAACATAGTGAAACCCTGTCTCTACTAAAAATACAAAAATTAGCTGGGCATGGTGGCGGGCGCCTGTAGTCCCAGCTACTCGGGAGGCTGAGGCAGGAGAATGGTGTGAACCCGGGAGGCAGAGCTTGCAGTGAGCCAAGATCGTGCCACTGCACTCCAGCCTGGGTGACAGAGCGAGACTCCGTCTCAAAAGAAAAAAAAGAAACTCCATCTCAAAACAAAACAAAACAAAAAACAAAATAAACAAATGCACCGTGGACCCTGAATGGGATCCTGGAACAGAAAGAGGATGTGAACAGAAACATTGGCGAACTCCAAATGAAGCCTGGGTTACATTAATAAGTCGAGCAGCAATGTCAGACTCTTTAATTGTCACAACCATACCACAGTCAGGTGTGACCTTAACAAAGGGGGATTGGGCGAGGGGGGCTGTGTGTACAATCCTTGCAACTCGTCTGTCATCTTGAAATTATTCCAAAATGAAAGGTGTATTATGGAACGAGTCAACTGGTGTATCTTGCACTTTCCAAGGATCTTTTCCTCTTTTTTGTTTTTATTTTTATTTTTGAGACAGGGTCTTGCTCTGTCATCCAGGCTGGATTACAGTGGCATGATCATGGCTCACTGCAGCCTCAGCCTCCCCAAGCTCAGGTGATCCTCCCACGTCAGCCTCTCCAGTAGCTGGGACCACAGGCATGCACCACCACACCCAGCTAGTTTTAACATTTTTTGTAGAGACAGAGTTTCACCATGTTGCTCAGGCTGGTCTTGAACTCCTGGGCTCAAGCGATCCGCCCCCCTTGGCCTCAAGGATCTTTTCCTGTGTGTGCCTCTGTAACGTTCTGCATTGATCGTTTGGAAAATATCAATCTCACAATCAGGCAGCTCTTCTAAGAGTGGCTGCCATTCTTGATTGTTACGGAAAACTCCATTTGTGACTGTCCCCACCGGGCTCCTCAGGAAGGTCTTTAAGGATTGGAAAACCGTCTGGTTCAAGGGGGCAGTTCTAAGTTTCTCAAGATTCTGCTGTTTGCGTGAAAGCTCCAAGGTGGTCATCAGCAGCAAAATCCAGGAGTTGTTTTTCTCTAAGTGGATCTTTTCATTCTTCTCTGAGGCAACAACCAGCTGGTCACCGGTTCAGCAAAAGCGGTGCACGCAGCCAATTGAGCCTGCAACGCAAACCACCGTGCAGGAGCTTTTCCTGGGGACGCTGGCATGCTTCCGGCTACAGTGGGAGTGCTTTGAGCATGCCTCTGAGAATATTAAAAAGACACACTCCAGGGACAAGATTTAATAGAATTAATAAAGTTTAATGCTTCATCAAGGACATTCTTAAGTGAGACTGGCAGCTGGCCCATGTCCCATTGGCTGGGAGACCTGGGCTCGGTCCCACCTCCTGCCCCAAACTCAGCCACACCACCCTGTCAGGAGCTTTGGTGGGATGGCTCCCAGCCCCATTCATAGACCTGCCCTCTTCCCTGCCCCCTCCTCCCTCCACCACCTCACCCTCCCCATTAGATTCTCCTGGAGCTTCTCCTCTTCCAGGGAGCCCTCACCGACCAGCCCGGCCTAGAGAAATTCACTTCCTGGAGCTCCCTCTACCCATTCTTTACTATCCTGTATGTTCCTTGGCTTCTCCCACCAGGCTGCAAACTTGGCAGAGGCAGACCCCCCCACCCAGCACGGTCTCCTATCTGGCAGTGGTTTATCTTCTCCTCACCTAGGCTAGGACGGCCTCCTGCAGTCCATCCCACGAGCTTGCAGCCATCCCATAGGGCCCTCTGTCTCAGGCCTGGCAGCAGTGGGATTCCTCTGGATCTGGGAATTCTCTTGACCCCCTGGTGAACCGCAGAGAGCAAAACCCTCGCCTCCCTACTAATCACAAGCAGAGTGTGGCAGGTGCGCGCCTCCTAGCTGGACGGGCCCTGCCCCAAGTTTCTTCTCATGCACAACGTTCAGTGAAGAACTTCCTAGCACGTGCCGGGGAGTTAGATGTCAGATCCCAGTGCTGCAGGAAGGAGTTTCCGGGGAGCGCCAGGTGAGCAGGAAAGACCAGGAGTAAGGAGCCGACCCCCTCAGGCTTCCTCTCCCATGTTTTCCACAAGGGAGCCTCCCAGGCCCAGAGGCGCTCAGGGGAAGGCCTCGCCCAAGCGGGGCTTGCCGTCTGCAATCTGCCCTGAGCACCTGGAAGTGCTCGTGCTACCTGAGACAGTGCTGGCCGATGTCCCCACTCATGCCCCGGCATTCCCAGGACAGGGATGCACGGAGGGCCTGACCCAGACACCCCTGGGCACACGGGCCCTGGCCTGGACCCAGCGTTCAGACAGGAACTGGGCCCTGGTGGGAGGATCTTGCCCAGCTGAGAGAAGAGACGACTCAGCACTGAGTCAGCCACACCTGATGGGGTCCTGCTGGGGCACCACAGAAGCCCTTCCTCGCCACTGCCCAGTGGTGGGTCCAGCGGCAGAGACTGGCCTGTTCTGGGAGACAGAGAAGGGAGGCCGCACACAGGGCACCGGCCTCCCTCCTCCAAGCCGCCCTCCTTCCCTGAGGGATCTTCCAAGCTCCGGGTGGTGTTTCCTGGGCCTGAGTGGGGGAGGTGCCTGGTGGAGGAGGCGTAGAGGGGAAGGGAGGGGCACCACGGCCAGAGCAATGGCCCAGAGGGGACACACACAGGGCAGCCTTCTGGCCACACCCTGAGAAACCCCGGCCTGCCCCTCACTCGCCGGCTGCGGTCTCAGTCTTCTTACCTGGCGGCCGGGGCTGGTGAGCACAGAGCCTGCCCCTGGCACATGGGGAGCATTTAGGGAGACACATATGGAGGGCTCTTGGCAGCCCCGGCCCCATGAGCGGGAGAAATGTGATGCGAAAGCCCTGCCTTCACACCTGGAGTCTGGGGAGGCCGGAGAGTTGGGCAGCAGGCTGGGTCCTCGACCTGCGTGGTTCAAAACCGTACCCCCAAGCAAGCCCTCTGGCCTGACCTGGGGCAGTAGGGAGACCCCAGGTGGGGTCTAGAGCTGGTGCCAGGGAGTCCTAAGCCTCAGAACAGCTCGCCCTTGGCCTCAGGTCAGCAGTGAGGAGTGGAGGTGAACCCTAGGGCTGCCTCTCTGAGTGGCTTTCTGAGCTGGCCAGGGTTGGGCAGGAGGAGGGTGAGGCTGCTTCCATTCCACCTGCACCCAGAGCTGTAGCTGGTAGAGGAAGGAAGAGATGACTGTGCTGAGGCCGGGGACTGCCTGGAAGACACAGCCCCACAAACATCTCTGGCCTCAGCCTTGGGAGGCAAGACAATGTGGGCACTGCCCGACCACAGGAGGACTTGGGGACACTGGGGTGAGCAACCCCACGGCCCTGCTATTCTCTGCAGCCTGACATCATGCCATCAGGGCAATGGACTCCTTGTTGGCTGTCTGTGCCTCCGGCTGTGAGTTTGCAGTTCCCCGTCTGCTACGTGGCCAATGCCCAGCACAGTGGCTAACCTGGGGCACTCAAGAACAATGGAATGACCATCGACAGGTCCCTGTCTTTCTCAGTTGGCCATCAATTAAAATGCGGAGAATAGCTCTACTTTTGAGGATGAAGTGACAGAACAGATGTACAGCAGGTAGCACAGGGTGGCCCCCTGTCTGCGGAAACTTCTGGAGTGAAGCCTGGCTTGTAAGGACTAAGACTTGCCAGATAGCAGGTTCATCAGATGTGATGGAAGGTAAGAGAGATGGGGACTGCTAACACCCAGAATTCTGGTGTCAGCAACTGAGGGGCTGGGATGGTTATTCCTTGAGATGGGAGGAAGAGCTTCAGATGCTAGTGGATAAATTGAGCAGGCATTGGATCTATGTGCCCAATCTCAAGAGGGCGAAACAAGAGGTCTGCATTTGGGAGTCTTCAGGACATATGCCATCATCAAAGCTGTGGTGTGGGAGAGTTCATGCAGGGGGTGAAGTTGGAGCAAGGGAAGGATAGAGGAAGCCCAGGCCAGGATGAGGCCAATGCTAATGGAAGGGAGAGCAACAAGGAAAACAAAAAGACGAGACAGTAAAACTGGACCAAGTGGCCACAGGAGCCAAAGGGAAAGCACATTTCAGGATTTAAGGAATGTTGTTCCATTGTCTTCCAGCCCCCATAGTTTCTGACCAGAAGTCCGTGGTGATTCAATTCACCATTCCCTGCTATGTGGTGCCTTTTTCTCTTCTTTCAAGATTTTCTTTTTTAATTTTCATTTTTATCCATTTGACTTTGATGAGCCTAGGCATGCTTTTCTTCAAATTGATCCTATTCAGATTTTGTTTCTTCAAATTGATCCTATTCATATTTTGATGAACTTCTTGAATCCATAAGTTGATGTTTTTTAATCAATTTGAGAACTTTTTCATCATTATTTCTTTAATATTTTTTTTCTTCTCCATTTGCTCTCTCCTCCCCTTCTGGAACTCCAATTTCCTATGTATTAGTTTTTTTGGGTTTTTTTTTTTCTTTTGAGGTGGAGTCTCACTCTGTCACCCAGGCTGGAGTGCAGTAGTGTGATCTTGGCTCACTGCAACTTCCACCTCCTGGGTTCAAGTGCTTCTCCTGCCTCAGCCTCCCAAGTAGCTGGGATTACAGGCACATGCCACCATGCCTGGCTAATTTTTGTAGTTTTGGTAGAGATGGGGTTTCACCACGTTGGCCAGGCTGCTCTTGAACTCCTGGCCTCAAGTGATCTGCCTGCCTCAGCCTCCCAAAGTGCTGGGAATACAGGTGTGAGCCACTGCACCTGGCCATCTGTTAAATTTTTAACACTATTCACATGTACTTGAGTCTCTGTTCATGTTTTTAAAGACTTTTCTCTGTCTCTCATTTTCATATTGAGTTGAATAACTTCTATTGCTCTGTCTTCAAGTTCACAGACTCTTCTGTCATCTCTACACTACTGATCCTTTCATCCAGTATTTTGTTTTTTACTAATTTCAGAGATTGTATTTTTCAGTTCAAAACATCAATTTAGATATTTTTAAATATTTTCTACTGGTCTGCTGAAATTTCCTATCATTTCATTCACTGAAAGTGTATTTTTCTTTATCTTCATGGGCATAGTTATAATAGAGGCCTTGTTTGACAATTCCAACATCGTGGTTGGCCTCAGTGAATTGCCTTCCCTTGAGAAGAAAATACCAGTTTCTGGCCCTGACATATGTCATACGGTTTGGGATGGCATCCTGGACTTTGTGAATATTATGTTGTTGGAGACTCTGAAATGTCCTGTATTTGTCTGGAGAGAATTGATGCATTTGTTTTAGCAGGCAATTAACTTGATTAGGTGCCAGTTGCAAAGAGTCTTACCTGAGGTGACAAGAGTCTCAATCTCAGTTCAGATTGCTTTCTGCCCCATACCAGAAACTGGGGCAGATTTGACACATAAAAGGCCCTTCTCTAGCCTTTTCTGAGAGTCTCACCTCACTCTCCAGCGACTTTGATTGCCCCCGGCTCCTTTCCTGCTTCCTCTGGCCATAATAATGGCAGGACTTCTTTTAATCCCCTCTTTTTTTCAAAGGTGTTGAACAGGCAGGCTTTCTATTAGAATTATAGATACCCACACCATACCCTGACTACCCCAGCAAAATCTACCTGCTTTTGCTAACTTTCTAGAGTCCTTGGTAGTTTCTGTTTGTTTGTGATTCGGGGTTTACAGTTGTTATGTGCAGGAGTGCTGGTTTGTTAAAGTTTGCTACTCCATACTGGAAGGAGAACCATGAGAAGTTTCAGAGTGGGGAGTGAGAGCAAGCGGGTGAGCAGGAAAAGGCTGCTGAGTGGTCAAGTCTAATAAAAAAAAAGGGTGCACTGAATTTGGCTACAAGAAGGTTGGTGGTTGTCAAAAAGTCCTCTCAGTGGGCGACGAGACAGCAGAAAACTGAGGACTAGGTATCTTTTTTATGTTAAGGAAGTTTCTTTTTAGTCCTAGCCTGCTCAACATGGTTTATAACTGGAAGTGCATTTTAGATTTTATTACGTATGTTTTTGGCACTTCTCAATATTATCATATGGTTTTTCTTCCTTTGGCTTATTAGCATCATGATATTAATGGATTTCTTCATGTTGAGTCATCCTTGCGTTCCTGGAAACAAACTCTACTTGGTCATGGTGTGTTATTACTTTAATTTAATACACTGCTGGATTTAATTTGCTAATTCTCTTATTGACAATTTTTGCATCTTTCTTTACATGTGACCTTGGACTGTGGTTTTTCCTTTTTTGTGCCATTGTGTTTGGGTTTTGTTAATCAGGGTTATGCTAACACCAAAAATGAATTGAAACTGTGTCCATCTTCTACACTTGAAACATTTTGTATGGTACAGGCATGATCTTGAGTGTTTAAAAAACTCGCCCGTGGAACACTCTGGGCCCTGTGCCTTTTTCTGGGGTAGCATCTTATAACTCTCAGTTGACGACCTGGTAATTGATATGTTCAGATTTTCAGATTTTTCTTTCTTTTTTTTTCTTTTCTTTCCTTTTTTTTTTTTTGAGACAGAGTCTCACTCTGTCACCCAGGCTGGAGTGAAGTGGTGTGATCTCGGTTCACTGCAACCTCCGCCTCCCGGGTTCAAGCGATTCTCCTGCCTCAGCCTCCTGAGTAGCTGGGATGACAGGCGTGCGCCACCACGTCCGGCTAATTTTTGTATTTTTAGTAGAGATGGGGTTTCACCAAGTTGATCAGGCTGGTCTCAAACTCCTGGCCTCACGATCTGCCTGCCTCGGCCTCCCAAAGTGCTGGGATTACAGGCATGAGCCACTGCACCAGGCCGATATATTCAGATTTTTCTTTTTTTTTTTTTTTTTTTTTTTTTTTTTTGAGATGGAGTCTTGCTCTGTCGCCCAGGCTGGAATGCAGTGGCGCGATCTCGGCTCACTGCAAGCTCCGCCTCCCGGGTTCACGCCATTCTCCTGCCTCAGCCTCTCCGAGCAGCTGGGACTACAGGCGCCGGCCACCACGCCTGGCTAATTTTTTTTTTTTTTTTTTTGTATTTTTAGTAGAGACGGGGTTTCACCGTGGTCTTGATCTCCTGACCTCGTGATCCGCCCGCCTCAGCCTCCCAAAGTGCTAGGATTACAGGCTTGAGCCACCGCGCCCAGCCTATATTCAGATTTTTCTAGGTCCTCTTGAGACGATTTCCAGATATATGTTCACTTAAACAAGACCTTTACATTTCATTTTTAAAATTCCTTTTAATATCATTCCCAATAAATTTCATTTAATCAACAAATATCTTTTAATCGCTATGATGTGTCAGATCCTAAAAACAGGATACATTCAACCTGAATCAACACATAGAATCTCTATGAGCATAGACATTCAATGGATTACAGTCCCTTTGCTCTCTTCCCTCACAAGGATCATGTCAGAAGAGAATCCAGGTAGACACTTGTTGACCTACAGCTGACTTGCACCTATCCACACATCCGTTTATCCGTCCATACATCCATTCACCCACCCACACATCTATTCATCCATCCATCCATCACCCACCCACTCCATCATCTACCCATCCATACATCTACCCATCTGCCCATCTGCTTATCCATCCACCAACCCACCCATCCATTCATGGAGCCCACATTGAAGGTCCAAGGCTGAGAAATATAAGCTAAGTGCTTGGAAGACCAAACTGATAGTTTAAATGGCCTCCACAGGCTAAAACCATGGGTAGAATAGAACAAGATAAAACAATGTTCTGATGTCCGGGGAAACAGCATGGAAGGTCTGAGTGAATAATTTGCAAGGTGCTGGCTGGGCCCCTCCTCAGCCCTGCTGTTTGTTACATTTATGTTGATGTGCCACTTCCTACAGTTATTTTGAGGGCAGGAATGGAACCTTATCCATCTTCATGACTCTAGGGCTTCGTACAGGGCCTGGCATATGTGTATTGAACAGATGATGAAGGGAGGAAGGACCAGAGTGTTGTGGAAGGTCCCGCACAGAGCCAGGAACATGGGACGTGTAGCTGCTGGGGGCTGGGTGCTGTGGAGGGTTGCGGCTGCTTTGCTTCATCACCACAGAGGGCCCCAGTGTAGATTTCTTTCCCTCCCACAAAGATCTGAGCCCAGGTCCAGGGGTTGGGGAAACCCCTGTGGTCCGGCCAGCCCTCAGCCACTGCAGTGCCACGGAGCGTCAGGAGAGGCCTCGAAAGTCTTCCTTCCCACAGTGCTGCTGAGCTGGGGCCAGGGACCTGGCTGGGGTGCATCCGAGGCCCCATCCTCGGCAGGAGAAAGGTGGGGGTGGGCACTGCTTCTCCTCTCCCCTCCCAGCTCCACCGACTCTGCAGAGAACCAATTTGCCTTATCAGAAACTCCCGAGAGTGGCTGGCTAAACCAAATAGCTAGGATTCCTGCTCAGAGGCACATCTGTTCCTGATAGACGGGAGGCCAGGGACGACAAGGCAGGGGAAGGGAAGCAGAGGTACACCACCAGACCTTCCCAAAGTGATGCTCCCGGCCAGGCGTGGGGAGCCTGCCAGCCTGTCAGTGGGCAGACCTGGGTTGCCCCCAGGGTGTGAGGCAGGAGGAGCTCCCTGCTCCCCATACTCCCCCCAGTTAAGGAGCCAGGGCCTGCATTTGGTGGGGCTGGGGGCAGGGTGGAAAGGACCCCATCCATGCCTGTGTGTGATGTTGCTGGGCCACACCGAGCTCCTCCCAGCTGGAGCGCCTCCCTGCTCCCGGCCCAGCACCACCCCACCCGCTAGTGCACCTCCAAACCCTCTCAGGCTCCAGGGGTTCCCACACTTAGACCATCTCTCTAGAATTTGCATTTGAGTGGCTCACTCTCCCCTTAAAAGCCCCTCCCCGCTTCCCAGAGCTCACTCAAGGTCAAGTTCAGCTTCTTGGCTCAGCACTGAGGCCCTTTGAGCTGCAGCCATCTCCCTCCATGTGTGCACACCTTTGCCTGCACATGCGGTTCCCTGTGCCTAGAACGAACGCCCTTCCGGCCCATGTCCTGCCAAAGCCCACGCTCCTGTCCGACCCCGTGGGAGGAGCACCCCTGTCTGCATGGTCTTTCTCAGCCCCAGGCCTCCAGGTGCCTTTGCCTCACCCCACTGACACCACCAGGGCCCCTTGGCCCAGGAATTCCTTCTTCTGAAGCCCTGGCTCCCCAGCACCAAGAGCAGGCATAGCCAAGTGCATGAACGAAGAATGAAGACCGGGAGGAGGGGATCAGGAGAGGGCAGTGGAGGAGGCTGGAAGGAGAGAGGGGCAATGCTGGCTGTCCCGGGACTCTGAGGAGGCCCGGGGCAGGTGAAGGTTTGCACCACTTTTCTGTCTCCTGGGAGAGCCAGCCACGTGGGAACTGTCTGAAGATGGGGAGGGGCCCGTTCTTGCTTCTAGCCACGGCACCTTGGGGTCCCACCTGCCCCCTACCACTGGGCTCCAACATGTGCCTGCACCCCCCTCCATCAATGCAGTCTGGGGCCACCCTCCTCCACACCCACCACCCCACTGCCACCGCCACACTGGGGCTGCAGGCTCTCAAGGGCAGAGGCATCCCCATCTCTGTGTGCTCCATGGCCGAGCTGAGTCAGGGGGTCTCAGGCTTTGGACAATCAAGGAGGGAGGAGGCGAGAGGACGGGGTGCAGCAGAGGGGGTGGGTGGGTAGGTAATAGGTCCTGTCACCCCGAGGGTCTAAGCACCTGTCTCTGTGAAGGGGGTACTGAAGGGCAGACTTGGAGAGGGGTTCCCTGGAGGGAGCAGCTGCAGGCGGCCGCTCTCCTGCCATCCTTCCCTGTGCAGCCTGTGCAGGCAGCGTGGAGTCCCCACTCCAACTCCCAGATGGACATGCACCCTGGTACCCCCAGCCCCCAAGACACATCTCATTCAGCCGTCCCCCAGAGGAAGCAAGCCCCACCCTCACCCCAGGTCTGTGGTGCGGTCCCCTCTCCCCGGCCTGCCTCGGCAGCCCCTTCCACTGAGGAGGAGCCCAGCACGGAGGGCACGGCACTGGGGAGAGGGCCGGGCTGGCGGCCGGAATGTGCCGCGGCCAGTGTAAACAGATCATTTCTGTCTGCCTTGGGGGGAGGGCTGGTGGCGGGGAGGGAGTTGTCTTGGGCTTTGTTATGTTCTGAAAAAAAAGGCAAAAAATTTGGGTCACAAACCACAAACTGTTTTGCTTTCGGCATGACTGGCATAAACAGGCATTTTCTCTTTGGTTTCGGGCCGGCTGAGGCCTGGGCTGGCTGGGGCTGGGAGCCGGGAGACAGGCTGGAGACTACACTCTGAGCCTGGGGCTGCGGCCCCGGCCTGGGCCAGAGGGGGCTGGGCAGGGCCAGGGGCCCAGCTGAGAAGGTAGAGACCAGGCTTGAGGGGTGGGGCTGTCAGCCTGTGGGTGCCAGCCCTGGCCTGGCCGCACCTGTGTGGGAGCTGGGAGGAGCAGGGACCCTGGGGGCCAGACCCAGAGGGACAGGTTCCTCCAGGATGAGGCCTGCTGAGTGGGCCTGTGGGCAACACCAGCAAGGATGCCTGGTAGCTGGGTCTCCCTGGCAAGCTAACCCAGGGGGCAGGGGGATGCTAACCGGGGGGGCAGGGGGCAAGGGGCAAGCTAACCCAGGGGACAGGGGGCAAGCTAACCCAGGGGACAGGGGGCAAGCTAACCCAGGGGGCAGGGGGCAAGCTAACCCGGGGGCAGGGGGCAAGCTAACCCAGGGGATGGGGGCAAGCTAACCCAGGGGGCAGGGGGCAAGCTAACCCAGGGGGCAGGGGGCAAGCTAACCCAGGGGACGGGGACAAGCTAACCCAGGGGGCAGGGGGCAAGCTAACCCAGGGGGCAGGGGGCAAGGGGCAAGCTAACCCAGGGGACGGGGGCAAACTAACCCAGGGGGCAGGGGGCAAGCCAACCCGGGGGCAGGGGGCAAGCTAACCCAAGGGGCAGGGAGTTAGCCATGGGTGGGGTGCCAGGGTCCCTCGAGGCACACTCCCAGGCCTTCTGTCTGACCCCTCTGGTCTGGGAGCCCCAGACAGAGCCCCAGGGATCCTGGAGAGGACTTGCCAGCAGGCGTCTTGGGACCATGGTTAGCAGTGTCTCTGGCGGACGGGGCAGGGGGCTCAATGCCAGACCAAACAGGAAGGCAGACCAAGGAGGCCAGACTCCTGGGGGTCAGGATGGCACAGTACAGCAGAGGGCGTGCGTGAGTTACCAGGACAAGGGTGATACCAGAGGGCCTGGGCAAGAGGGCAACAGGTGAAGCCTGGGACTGGGAGTGGAGGGGCGAGTGGGAGGACCGGGGATGGGGCCAGGTGCTGGAAAGCCTGGCCAGGGCCTGGATTTGCCAGTGGCCCATGGGATTCATGGAGGGCTCTAAGTGGAGAGAGGCAGACTCTGGCCCCACTGCTCTGGTCCCATATGGAGCATGGCCAGAGGGGCTGGCTCTACTGGAGGCTGGACAGCAGCAGGGGCCAGGGCCTGGTGGAGTCCGTGGATCTCCTCAACTAATTCAATGTGAGGTGTGGTGGAGGGCAGTGGTTGGGGACCGGCAGACGCACGCTGGGTGAGGGGTCTGCAGGACATCCTGGAGGAGTGAAGCCGGCCACAGCAGGTGCCATTGGAAGTGTGTCCTCTTCATTCCCAGAGCGTTTGTGGGACAGGTCCACACGGGCTGCCGTTGTGCAGAGGAATTCCAAGGCAGACTCCACACTGAGGGTGCAACCACACCAAGATGACCTGGGCAAAGGTCTGCAGGGGAAGGGGTCTAGGCAGGGGCAGCCCAACCCGGGACCACTGTGGCTGGGCAGGTGTCATAGAGGTGGCGGTGATGGGTAGTGTGGGTCAGGTGGCCTCATGGGTCATCACGGGGGTGTTGCTTGTCACCAAGGAAATAAAGTACCACTGCCGGACTATGAACCGAGCTGTGCCACGAGGCCACGTGGGTGCTGCGTGGAGGTTGGGTTAGGGTTAGTGTTAGGTTAGGCTGGAGTGCAGTGTCTGTTCACAGGTGCCATCACAGCTCACTATAACCTTGGACTCCTGGTCTCAAGTGATCCTCCTGGCTCAGCCTCCCGAGTAGCTGGGATTACAAGTTCGAGTCACTGCATGTGACGGGACAGACCTTTTTGAGGGCCACCATTCACCCCACAGCCTCAGGGTCCCATGGTGTCTGTTGAACAAATGGCATGGCCTATGTGGCCCAGGCCATCTGCCCCCCATTACAGCTCTGACCTCAGCCCCCTACGCAGGCCCCACACCTCTTCCTGCTGCTGCTCCCACCAACCTGAACCCCCCACTTCCTGCTGTGGCTCAAACACTCCCAGGCCACTCACGTTTCATCCCTGTGAGGAAGAATGCTCTTTCTGGATACTTCATACTCCATCCTCAGCTCCTTCCAGTCTCTGCCCCCATGCCAACTTCTCCATGAGACCTGTCTTGCTTAAAAGAGCACCCAACACCTTTATCTTTCTTCCCTCCATGACACTGAGCTCATCTCTTGGCCTGAAAGTCCAGCATGTGGGTAGTGCCTGTCCATGTGTTTGTATACATGGATAAGTGGGTGGGTGGATGGAGGAGTGAGTGGATGGATGGATGAGTGGGTGAGTGAGAGTTAAGTGGGTGGATGGATGGACAGATGAGTAGGTAGATGACTAGGGGGTGGATGGAGGGTGAGTGGATGGATGGATGTGTGGGTGAGTGGGTAAGTGGGTGAATGGGTAGATGGATAGATTGATAGATGAGTGGGTGGGTGGATGGGAGGGTGAGTGGACGGATGGATGAGTGGGCGAGTGGGTAAGTGGGTGAGTGGGTAGATGGATAGATGAATAGATAGATGACTGGGTGGGTGGATGGAGGGTGAGTGGATGGATGGACGAGTGGGTGAGTGAGAGGTAAGTGGGTGAGTGGGTGTATGGACAGATGAATAGATAGATGACTGGGTGGGTGGATGGAGGGTGAATGGATGGATGGATGAGTGGGTAAGTGAGAGTTAAGTGGGTGGATGGACAGATGATTAGATGGATGAGTGGGTGGGTGGATGGAGGGTGAGTGGATGGATGGATGAGTGGGTGAGTGAGAGTTAAGTGGGTGGATGGACAGATGATTAGATGGATGAGTGGGTGGGTGGATGGAGGGTGAGTGGATGGATGGATGAGTGGGTGAGTGAGTGGGTAAGTGGGTGAATGGGTAGATGGATAGATGAGTGGGTGGGTGGATGGAGGGTGAGTGGATGCATGGATGAGTGGGTGAGTGAGTAAGTGGGTGGATGGGTAGATGGGTAGATGGATAGATGACTGGGTGGGTGGATGGAGGGTGAGTGGATGGATGGATGAGTGGGCGACTGAGAGGTAAGTGGTGAGTGGGTGGATGGATAGATGAATAGGTAGATGATCGGGTGGGTGGATGGAGGGTGAGTGGATGGATGGATGAGTGGGTGAGTGGGTAAGTGGGTGAATGGGTAGATGGATAGATGACTGGGTGGGTGGATGGGAGGGTGAGTGGATCGATGGATGAGTGGGTGAGTGAGTGGGTAAGTGGGTGAGTGGGTGGATGGGATGGATGAATAGGTGGATGGATGGGTGAGTGGATGGGTGGGTGGGTGGATTGTTGGGTGGACGAATAGATGGGTGGATGGATGAGTGGGTGAGAGTGGGTAAGTGAATGAGTGGGTAGATGAGATGGATGAATGGGTGGATGGGTGGAGGGGTGAGTAAATGGATGAATGAGTGGGTGAGTGAGTAGTAGGTGGGGTGTTTGTGGATGGGATGGAGGAATAGGTGGATGGATGGGTGAGTGGATGGGTGGGTGGGTGGATGAATAGATGGGTGAATGAGTGAGTGGGTGAGTGAGTGGGTGAGTGGGTGGAAGATGGATGAATAGATGGATGAGTGGGTGGGTGGATGGAGGGGTGAGTAAATGGATGGATGAGAGGGTGAGTGAGTGGTAAGTGGGTGGATGGGATGGATAAATAGGTGAATGGGTGGATGGTGAGTGGATGGTTGGGTGGGTAGATGGACGAGTGGATGGATGAGTTGGTGAGTGAGTGGGTAAGTGGATGGGTGGAGGGATGGGTGGATGGATGGGTGGCTGGATGGATGGAGGGATGGGTGGAGGGATGAGTGGATGGATGGGTGGAGGGATGGGTGGAGGGATGGGCGGATGGATGGGTGGAGGGATGGATGGATGGATGGGTGGAGGGATGGGTGGATGGATGGGTGGAGGGATGGGTGGATGGATGGATGGGTGGATGGATGAGTGGATGGATGGGTGGAGGGATGGGTGGAGGGATGGGTGGATGGATTGGTGGATGGATGGGTGGAGGGATGGAGTGTTGGAGCTGCCAGGATGAACTGACAATTTGCAAAGCAGGGAGAGGGGAGAAGGGAGGGCCCTGCAGTCTCAGAATCCCTGGAATAAGGCTGGGCCCAGCAAAGCAGGATGAAGGCTGGGCAGCCCTGAGTGGGTGGCAAGAGACCAGGCTAAACCCAGAAGAACTGGGGTGAGTGGCTTTGCCCAGTTCTGCAGAGAGGTCAGGGAAGGTCACAAGGGTTCTGGGGAAGCAAAGGGCAGGCAGGCTGCAAGTGAAAGGAAAGAAGCTGCAAAGAAGCTCCTGGGTGTGGGCAGGAGTGTCTGAGCAGGCCCAGGGTGCAGGGAGAGCCAGTGTTGAAGTGACCTGGGGCCAGTGGGGACAGGAGCAGGAGGGCCCAGGCTCATGAGGCTGGAGGCTGGGCCCTGAAGCAGACCCAGAGAGGAAGGGAGACCATGAGGCCAGCCCTGCATGGGCCTGGGGGTGCTGCAGGGCCTGGGGAGGGGCACAGGGCAGAGCTGCCTGGGCTTCTTTCTTCAGGTGATGGCAGAGGAGGGGACCCAAGAGGGGGCCCCCAGTGAAGACATTGGGGACATGGGGAGGAGACAAGATGGAGAGTCACGACTAGGCACAGAGGTCAGACAGGCAGCCTGGGTCAGGATGGTTAGTGGCCCAGGGGAGAGCTGCAAACCTGGGGATGCAAGAGTCTGGTCAGCAAATGCCCCCGGGAACACCCACTCCAGCGAGGCAGAAGGAAACTCCACCTGGCCTCAGGAAGGTGGACGGGACTAGGGTTCCATCTCCACCTACAGAAGGGCCTCAGAGCAGCCCTGACCCCCTGGGGGTCAGCAATGCACCTGAGCCCTGGACCCTCCAGCTTAGCCCTAGCACTGAGGCGCAGAGCCAGGGACCAGCCCAGGAAGGGCATGGTGCCCCCCACATCCAATCTGCTCCTCTCCAATCCCCAGCCCTCCTCATCTTCAAGGCTAATCCCACCTCTTCCAGACAACTCCCCATACCACCGCCCATCCTCTCCCTTCCCTTGGAGTGGTTCTCAGATGGTGTGGGCAGTGACACTGTCCGTGTAGATGTGTCCCCAGGCCTCAGAGGCTTGGGTGACAGCCCAGCACCCTCCAGTGCCCGGCACAGGAGAAACGCTAGGGACAGAGGCAGCCATCAAGGGACAGGGCTTGACCAGGGGCAGGCCCTGGGGGCCAGGATGCAAGCACGCCCCCAACCCAGTCAGGTCCCTCCCCACTGCCTGCCCAGCACTGAAGGCTGCAGGGCCCTGGGCACACTTCCGGGCTCCATCTGTGGTGCTCCTGTCCCTCCATCCCCACAGCGGTGGGAGCACAGGCAGATCCACTGCCCAAGGCTGCTGGAAAGTTCCTGGAGGGGGATGGAGAGAAGAGGCTGGGCCAGGCTCCCGGCAGCCCAGCCTACCCCTCCTCCCGTGCTCAGGGACCCTTGAAAGCTAGAGGCCAGCACCCTTGGGACAGGGCGGTACAGGCTGAGTCCTGGCAGGAGGCAGTGGTACTAATGACATCTAGGCAGCCTCAATCTTGGAAGGGGGCTGAGTCCCTGGGTGAGAGTGGCCCTAAGCCCCCATCTCCAGCAACAGCTACAGTTTCCAGAATCTTTTAGAGGTTGCCCAGTCCCAGTCCTCTAAGGTTGGTGGGGGGGAGGCATTCCCTGGGGTTGGTACTGATGGTACTTTGCTTTTTCTCTGAAAAAGCACCCCCAGGCTCCCATCCCTCGTGGCACCCCCATCTTTGAGAACTTGGTGCCTGACACTGTCCCAGACCCCCTAGCTTCAGGTGCACGACCGTGAGTCTGAGTCTGGCTTCCAGCTGCTCTCATTTCTCCATGTGTGTGATCAGGGGATGGAGGGAGGTGTCCACACCCCTAAGGCCTTCCTTCCCCTTCCCTCTTCTCCTATCCCCCTCTGCCTGCTCCCAGGTGCTCAGCCCCTTCCCTCCCTCCCACAGTCCAGTACCCAAGTCAAAAAATGGAACACTCAGAAGATCATGACTTTTAATGCTTTATTGGGATTGCAAGCGTTACAGGGTTAAAGACAAAACCCAAGCATGGGATTTTGCCAGAAATATTAGCGTTAAAGGAGCTGAGTTGAGTCAAACACGGGCCGCAAGGTGGACTGAGGCGGCAGGTGACATTCAGTGTTTGGCGTGGGGGTCTTCAGATGATGGCAGAGGAGGGGACCAAAGAGGGGGCCCCCCGCTGAAGACATTGGGGACATGGGGAGGAGACAAGATGGAGAGCCACGACTAGGCACGGAGGTCAGACAGGCAGCCCGGGCCAGGATGGTTAGTGGCCCAGGGGAGAGCTGCAAACCTGGGGACGCAAGGGGCTGGTCAGCAAGTGCCCCCGGGAACACCCACTCCGGCGAGGCAGAATATAACACTGGGTGGGTGGGCATCCTGACGAATGGGCAGGTAATTTGGGGTGCCTCGAAGTGTTTTGGATCTCAGGCCAATGTGGGTTCTACAATTGTGACAATTTGACTCTTTGGGCTTCTGTTCAATGTTCCGAATGGCCCACTCTCAGGGCGCTTGCTGAGGGACCCTCTGCGACTGAGGCGGGCTGGCATGGACGACCCCCGGGGTCATGCCAGCCCCGTCGCCAGGACCCAGAAGCCTCGGGCCTCTAGACTGCTAGTCGGGCTGCGTGCAGGGGGGCTGAGCTGGGGGCACAAGTGGGGGCGAGGTAAACCTCCCAGAGGCCGAGTCCCTGCCGCAGCCCTAGGCGCCGCGGTGGTGGCTGCTACGGCATCGCCAGACCCGCGGGCTCCGGGGCCCAAGCAACCTGGTCGATGGGCAGACCTGGCAGCTCTCCTGCTCTGTGGGCTCAGACCTGCCTGACCTCCCTACTCTCCGACCTCACCCCACCTTGCCCCCAGGAGGTCCCACAGAGCTTCGGACCTCCTGGAGACAAGGCAGGGTGCTGAGGGGCGGGCAAGATGTCACCGAGGGAGAGGGGAGGGCTCCTCAAGTGTGCGGAAGGCGGCCACCCTGCCCCAGCCTGATGGAACCTGTTTACACACCTGCTAGCCCCTTCCCCTCCGGCCAGCCTCTGGCCAGCCAGGAGCCCCCTCCTGTGGCCTCCGAGCACCCTCCTGACACCTGAGGAGACCCTGCCCCACCCCCCCCCTCCGCCCTCAGGACTTCTGGGGACCAGCCACTGTCCCCAGAAGCCAGGTCGGACAGTGGCCTTCTCCACTCCCCTCTGACTTCTCCAAGGGGGCTCAGTGGCCAGTGCCCCCCAGGAGGCTCCACCCTCAACTCAACCCAAGCAACAGGGACAGATGAAAAACAAAATCCAATCAGGGCGATAAATGGCGGGGGGCAGGACGTGGTGGTCTTCAGGCTGGCTTCGTGCGTTCTTGCTTTTGTCACTGCCCCCCTGTTACATAGGGAGGGGGTTTAATTTGGTTTCTGAGCGCATAAAGCTAAGGAGGGGTAAAAAAAAAAAAACAAAAAAAAAAAAAAAGGAAAAATGCCCCAAGAAACAAAGAGGGGAAATAGATCAATTGACATGAAATTTGGGGGTTCCTAATTTCTCTATGTAATTCTGCAAGTCTGCTGTCAATCCTCCTGAGTTTTCCATCCAAAATCTCCCGGGACCACTTCCTACCCCAGAGCTCCCCCACCCAGCCCCCACTGCCCCCCACCCACCCCTCCAACCGCCAGACTTCCCACACTCCCCTCATCAGTGCACGGCCCCCGAGGACCCCACATTTCTTGGGGGGTCCCCAGGAGATGGGCAAAGATGATCCCTCGGTGTGCTCCAGTGGGGGGTCCCCAAGATCTTCCTTCCAGGAGCACACGAGGGAGTCAGGCTACTTGTGGGGGCATGTCTGCTCAGCTACCGCCATCTCCAATGTGGCCAAACTCCTTCCTCACTCGGCTGGGCCGACACACAGTAAGTAAGGTGTATCGGGAATGGGTGGGGTATGGGGAGCATCGTGGCTCACACTGCAGGGGCCGTGGGGACAGGCGCCAAGGAGGCCAGCCTCGCAAGGGCACCTCTCTCATGGTGGAAAGATGGAATTAGGCCTGGGACACACCCCGCCCACCCTATGGGCGCATCCCAAATGCCGCCGGCCGCACACTCAGGCCCCACCATCTGAGCCCCCTCCTCTGAGAGGCAGGGCACAGACAGGGCCGAGGGGCAGTGGAGATGGGAACAGGAGGGGGGCTCAGACCATGAAAACAGCTTGGAGAATCTTAGAGGGACTTTGGCCTGATCCGTACAGATATCATAGTTGCTTAGATATGCTTATTGTTTTCATCCAATTGTGTGGGGGTGTGCGTGTGTGTGCGCATGTGTGTGTGTGCAGGTGGGTGCTTGTGTGTGCACGTGTGTGTGCTGTGTGTTCGTGTGCTGTGTTCATGCATGTGCTGTGCGTGCGTGTGTGCTGTGTGCTGTTTTGTGTGTGTGCTGTGTTCGTGTGTGTGCTGTGCATGTGTGCTGTGTGTGCATGTGTGTGCTGTGTGTTTGTGTGTGTGCTGTGTTCATGTATGTGCTGTGTGTGCGTGTGTGCTGTGTGCATGTGTGTGCTGTGTGTTTGTGTGCTGTGTGTGCTGTGTTCGTGTGTGTGCTGTGTGTGCGTGTGTGCTGTGTGTTCCTGTGTCTGCTGTGTGTTGTGTGCGTGTGGCTGCGGGGATGCATAAAGTATGAGTGCTTTTTAGGATGGGAATTGAGATGTAAGATTTGGGGGTGGGGGTTGTGCCAATTACATTTCATTTGCATGGATTTTGGTTTTCATGCTCTGTCCTCCCCTCCTTTGGTCTCGCTGGGTCCCTCTGACTGCTCTGTGATTTTTAGTGATGGAAAAGGGAGTGAGGAGCCAGTCTTGGCTGTTGCTATTTTGGGATGGCCAGTTTACCCTGAAAATTCCCATGAGAAGGGAGATGGCGGTAGCAGCGACATGCCCACCTGTGATTTCTGGGGCCCTTCTTTTCTCTTTGCTGGTTCAGGGACTCAAGTCCAGGCCAATTTGACTCAAAGTCCAAGGGAGAAGAGAAAGAGGGGGGTGGGGAGTGCCAAATTCCTTTATTTTGCCAATTGTTTCTCAGCCAATTCGTTTTTAATACTTTTTTTTTTTTAGCCAATTGATTTTTTTTTGGTGGTTGTTTTTTTAAAGCCAATTTCTGAGCTTTTCTGGTGTTTCTAGAAAGCCAATTAGTTTTAAGAGGGTTGTTGTGGGGAGGGGGAAGGGGGCTCGTTTAATGTTTTGATTTTTTATGTGTGGGGATAATTGGGGATAATTTGGGGGCAGGGTGTGTGGAGGGTGTTTAAAGCCAATTGATTTTGTACATGTTTGATGTTGCTGTGCTTCCTCAGCCCGATGGAGGGGGCCGAGGAGAGTAGCCTGTTTTGGGGAGGCGGGGCACGGGGACTGGGTCAGGAGAAGTCCCAGGGGGACGTGGAACCGAGAGATTTTCGCGATGGAACCTGATGGAAACGTCCGTGGTCAGGAGGAGGCTGGAGGGTGGTGGCGCCGGGCTGCAGACTTGCGGCAGTTTTGCTCACTTCCGATTGCTGGCCATCTCTGGGGGGGTGCCCCCGTGGGCGGGGTCTTGGGTGGGTAGAGCAATCAGGGGACGGTGACGCTTGGCCTCCCTGAACGCCTCGAGCTCCTTGGCGAGCACGTGACCCCGGCGGGCACGCAGGAGGGCAGGCAGGCCCCTGCGCAGGCGCTGGGTGGACTGCTTCCAGGTGTCATATTGGAAGAACTTGCCCACGGGGTATCTGGGGAAGTTGTCCTGGGAGGGGAAGGGGCTGGTCAGCAGGTGCCTGCTCTCCGGGCTCTTCTGCCTGAGCCGCCCGCCTGACCTGACAGGCCACCCCTGTGACTGATCAGTGACTTGAGCTAACGTCCACGGGCAGGGGGACAGAAGAAGCCAGCGTCTGACCTGCTCCCCAGCCACACAACGAGCAAGGAAGTCACGGGTCCTTGTCCCTGGCCAAGAGGTCCCAGAGGCCACAGGAAACGCTGGGCGCCCGAAGCCCTATTTCTCTGTCTCTAGAGAGCGGGAAAGGGGCCCAGGACCCTCACCGGAAGCACGGTCGGAGGGGTCGACACGTCCCTCTCGGACTTGGCGGGGGTAGCACAGTACGTCTCCAGGAGGGCCAGGTCACAGCTGCGGAAACAGCACTCCTCAACGATGCCACGGCTGCGACGGCTCACACGGCTTGCGGGCCTGCCTGGAAGTCCCACAGCACAGAGAGAGGCGCGTTAGCACCGCACTGCCCCCTGCCCCAGGAGGCTGAAGGAGGAGCAAACCACCCCTGCCCTCAGGCCAGGCCCTGGAAGGATACAGCCACCCTGCGGGTCAGGGGAGGGAAGTGAGAGCTGGCAGGCAGAGGCGTCCCAGGAAGAAGAGAGGTGAGAGGGGAGGTGAGTGGGACCCAGACCAGCCCGTGGCCTCTGCTGCCTCCTTCCTCAGATGAAAAATGGGCACAAGCTCTTGGTCCCACGGCCAGACGGACACCACCAGGACCAAAGGCCCACACTGGGAGTGGTTTGGAAAATGTGTGGGATGTGAGCCCAGTTCAGGGGCCCCCACAGGTGGGACTGCTGTCCCTGAGCTTGGACTCTGGCCTGGCACCACCTAGGAGGCTGGAGGGGCCCACACCACCCCTGGAGCTGCTGAGACAGGGAGACAAGGGCAGGAGAGGAGAAGACGGGAGGAGAGGAGTGAGGAGGCGTGATGGAACCACTCCCTTCTTTCCTCCCGTCTTCCCCCTCTCCCCCACAGCAATGCTCAGCTGGAAAGGGAAGGTCGCTGGGGGCTCCACCTTGGGGTGCCAAAGGGCAGGTGCCATCAGCCGGAGGAGGGAGCAGGAGCCCCATCACGGGGGTCCCGCAAGGGGGGGCTTGGCCCTCCCCTCCTCTCAGGAAAGCCTGGTGCAGGGAAGCTTCTCCCTGGGCAAGGACCGGCTGGCACCAGGCCCTGCAGTGCCACTTCCTACCCCCAAATGGGGCAGGCGAGAGAGAGGGCACAGGAGAGGCCAGGGCGGGCAGGGGCTTCCAGAGTCAAGCAGCAGGAACTTTTCAGAGAGAAGCTTTGAAGTGCATTTGCATCCTGTGAGCCCATTTCACAGCGTGAGTAAGTAGTGGTGGTAAAGATGTCATGTGGTGAGTGTCAGGTGGAATAAGCCATGTGGCCCCTGCCAGCGAGGAGCGGCCCCTCCCCTGCCCCATCAGGCATGCCCAGGCACCATGCCTGCCTCTGCATCCACCCAGCCCCCCATATGGGGGTGGGGTCTCAAGGACAATGAGCCGTGCACCCACCTGCCAGCCCCCAGGCTGGAAAAACAAGAGGGAAACATGAGGAAAGGCTGAAGCGTCCTTGAGGTCAGCAGGTGGGCACCCTCCAAGGCGGCCTTGGGGCCCAAGGAGGTGCATGCACCACTCACCCCTGCCACCCACCAACTGCACTTGTCTTATTGATTTTAATTCTATAAATCACTTTATTGATTTTAATTCTGATCATTCACTGAACACACGTCCCTCGTCAAAATGTCCAAAAGGTGCAGGAAGAAAGGCAGGCTCTTCCTCCAGAGCCTGAAGCCCTGCCCTAGGGGTGCAGCACCTCAGCAGCAGGAGGCTCACGGGCCCCAACAGAAATTCTGATGCCCAGGGAGACCCCCGTGAGTGCCCCTGATGTCTAGCGGGCACCTCTGGCCCACCCTTCGAAGGAGGCGTGTGATGGGAAAGGCAGCTGGTGTGGATGCCCTGGAACACCGCAGGTGCTCAGAAACGGGGCTGGAAGGTCAAAGTCTCAGAGCAAGGGGCTGGGCCACTGACCTAGGAGTGTGCTCCCCTGGCTTGAGGTTGGGCGTCCCCACCAGTCACTCTAGGGGCCTGACCAGGTCTGAGGAAGCCCCTCCCAGCTACTTACTGAAGTAGAAGCCGCGGTCCCCACAGACGAACTGGAGGGTGTCCACCAGCTCCCCGCCGCACAGGGTCTCACTGGGGCGGTAAGCAGCAATGCAGCACGAGGCGAAGGCCAAGAAGGTGAGAAGCACCAGCATCGACTTCCCCATTGGGATTCCCATTGGTATCTGGGGGTGGGAGAAAAGTGGCGTGAGCGGGGCAGCCAGGCCAAGCCCCAGGCCAGAGATGCCCCTCCCAAACCAGAGGCCCTTGGCCAACCTACAAATTCAACTGAAAATTTAAAGCACGGCTTTCCTATAAACATTATTTTTATTACAAAAGTAACACACAGGTCTTAATGCTGAGGTGAGGGCGCAGGGCCACTTGCAGAATGAAGTATCCGGAAGGAAGCACACAGAAAGGGCCCAGTTCCTTCCATTTGCAAGAAGCACTAGTAATTTTACACGAGGGGTGACCATCTCCACGGTCATTATTGCAGGAGCTCAGCGACATCCACAGCTGCAGGGGCCCAGGCTGGACACCCGACCTGGCCTCCGTCCTATGACACCATGGGGGCAGGGCCAGCCCAGGATCACATCACCACTTCTCAGGCCTCCAGCGCCAGCCAAGATGGCAGACAGCCCCACCCCTACAGAGCATGTGCATCCAAGAGAACCAGTCCCTTCCTCTCCACAACCCCCAGCTGAGCAGGGGGGGTCCAGGAGGACCATCCCCCTCAAAGCAGCAGGCCGCTCCTGCTGGGCCAGCCCTGCCCCTCCCCTTGGCTTTTCCACCTTTCCAGTCTGCAGCTGAACCAGGCCTGTGTCAAGGACTCCAATGGTTAGCACAACCACGCCACCCGTGCTCCTAGAAAGCTTATTTTCCCAGTCACCCAGTTCTCCAACTCCAGTCTGCTTTGGGTACCCCCAAACACACACACACAAGCCCAGAGCCTCCTTTCCAGGCCTCAGATCGAACCAGTAAGGCCAGGAGCCTCCAGAACATCTCCCCATTTGCGCTACCAAACTCTCCCCGTGGGAGCTGGAGAGACCAGCTCAGTCCACCTGGGAAGTCCGACACCAGGTTCCCCAGACTGCAATCTGGAAGGGGAGGCCAGTCTTAGGACACACCCCCTCCACAGGCTGCAGGGCCATAGGGCCCGGTTAACCAACTCCGGGGTGGGAGGCCGGGGGCCACCACAGCAAGTTGGCCCTGCCCCTGCAGAAGGTGGAGGCCTCCAGGCGGGCAGCCCCAGCCTTCGCTCCACAGACCCAGGGGAGTTTTTGGTGCAATAAATTATGTGAGCGACTGAACAGGCAATGGGACAGAAGCACAACTTTGCATGCCCTCTCTAAAGAGCAGTAGGCAGCTGCACCGAGGATCTGAAAGCCTCCTGGGTCATCTCCTTGACTGGATCCTGGCCAGTCCCCTCACCACCCCCTCTGCCACCCCCTTCCAAATTCTAAGAGCACACTCCGCCAGCTGGCCACTCTAGCCCTCGCGGCGCTTCCGCAACAAGCCCCACCACTCTGAACTTGGAGGTCCGGGTCAGGGGACCGGCAGAAAGCAGGACAGGAAGCATGCAGCGGTGCGGAGCAGGTGAGGGCCCAGGAAAAGCCCTGAGCTGGGCAAGGAGGGGGCCGAAGGGAAGGAACAGAAAGGGAAGGAGCAGGTGAGGAAGCAGAGACCAGGTGGGGGCAGGGGCCGAGGAAAAGAGGGGAGGGGGGTGCTGTCCGAGAGGCAGCGGGCTGGCGGCTGCAGGGCCCGAGGCCCAGGCGTGGGCCGTGCCCCCTGCTGCCCTGCCCCAGGCTGGAGTGGGATGGCAGCGAGGGTCCTCACTCCACAGCCCTGGTTACCTACAGCTCAGCAGAAGGCTCGCTGGGGCAGGAGGAGGAGGAGGAAGAGGAGGAGGAGGAAGCTGGAAGTCTCTTTCACAGGAGAAGCTAATGTCCAGTTTGCAGGCTGGTCAGTGCCTCAGCTTTTATGTGTGAGCCGACTCCTCCCAGCCCCGGCTCCACCCTACCCCCCACCCCTCTCCCTGCTGACCACTCCCCCGCGCCTTTGCTCCCGCCCTCTCCCTCCTCCCAGCCAGTCTCTTCTCTCCTGCACCCCCAACCGCGAGCCCTGGACCATCCCGTAGCGAAGTGCCATGGGCTCCCATCCTGCACCCCCAGCTCATCTCTGCACAGGGCAGTGAAGGGGGGGTCTCCTTCCCACCTCCTTGTATGGAAACTTCCACGCTGCCCACTGGGCAGGGGCCGCGGCCTCTCTCTGGATTGAAGGCTCTGCCCTTCTGAGCCTCAGACCAGCAGCCCCTCTCCCCCTCTCCCGGGACTCCTGTTTGGAAATGTTGCGGACAGAGCCAGAGGGGGTGTGGGGAGATATCGCGAATGTGGCGTCTGCCATGACTCCTGCCAACTCGGCCCCTCTCCATCCTGGCCCCGCCCACCCCCGTCTTCCTCTCGCGGTCTCGCTGGCACCGCGTCAACATACCAGGGTGGGCTTCTGCGGCTCCGCGCCCCTCCTCGTTACCCAGCACCCCGGAGGCCAGGGCCCCCAAGGCACGAATCACACATGTTAGGCAGCACCCCCTGCACCCACAGACCGACCAGGAAGTCGCCCCTGCAGACAGCTCACACCTCCCTCGGCCCTTCCCGACGCCCCCACCCCACCCCCAGCTCCACCGCCAGGGTGAGCGCGGGGCTCCGCGCAGGGAACGGGACCCGCAGCCGTCCGTCCTCCTCCTCCTCCTCCCCGGGCTCAGCCGCCCCGCCGAGCCCCGCAGGCCCGGGCCGGGAGCAGGCGGAGGAAGGGCCGGGCGTCCGGCGCAAGCCCGCGCCGCCCCAGCCCCGGCCCCGGCCCAGCCCGCACACGCCGCTTACCTGGAAGCCGGCGACGCTGCCGCCCACCTCCCTGCTGCGTGTCGCAAACCGAACAGCGGGCGTTGGCCCTCCTGCCGGACACTCCTCTGCCAGCGCCGCTCTGGCCGAGTCGCGGGGGCCGAATGTGCGACGGGGCAGAGCGGGGGGATGGCTTTTTTTTGGGGGGGGGGAGAATTCGTCTGATTGTCCAGGGAGGACGGGCTGTCTTCGGGCTGGGGCGGGCCAGATGTTGTACTTTTCGGGGGGGAAAAGGTATCGGGAAATGAGGTCAGCTGTTGTATCAAGGATAGAGGGGGGCAGAGATAGTGGGAGAGACAGAGTGAACGTGAAAGGGGGGGCCGAAGAGAGGGCGAGAGGGAGAGAGGACAGCGAGAGGCGGGCAGGCTCACAGCGGGAGAGAACAGCACGGAGAGAAACAGAAAGCGTGTAATTAATCCACTTTGGTTCGGCGAAGGCGAGAGGGCGGGCGTGAGGGGGGGAGGGAGTCGGAGGCTAGGAGCTGGGGGGGACGGGAGGGAGCCAAGGGAAGGTTGCGGGAGAAAGAGCGGGGGCCGGGGCCAGATGCCAAGAGGGGCGCGGGGAGCACAGAGAAGCGGAGGGAAGGGCGCCACGTCGAGGGGCCGGGGGAGGCGGTGACTGGGGGGCGGAGTGGAGGCTGCACCCGGGCCGCGGGCGCCCAGCTCGGTTTGGGCCGACGGAGCCCTCTGCCGTCGCGAGCCCGGGCCTCGGGAGGGGGACAGGCAGTGGCGGCACCGGGGCCGCTCCGGGACGCAGCGCGGAAAGGGGAGCGGCCGGAGGCTGCGCGCCGGGGGGAGGGCTGGAGGGGGAGCGCGGGGGGGTGACAACGCCGGCGGCCTGCGAGCCGGACTGCCTGCGGGGGAACCGCCTCCTCGGGCGAAGCGGGAATGGGGGAGTTGAGGTAGATGAAGAGGAGGCGGCGGGGAATCCGCAGGCCCGGCGGAGCGCGACCCCGCGGACGGCGCCCGGGACGGGAGTCAGCAGCGAGGCAGCGGGCGGCGTCGACGCGGGGCCGCCTTGCCCGATGGAGGCGCTGGTGGGCAGAGCGCGGGCAGGCGTGGGCCAGGAGGCGGGGGCGGCCGGAAGGGGGGGGCCGGGGCCGGCCGGGCCTCACGCAGCTCCGCCGGAGAGCAGGCGAACTGCGGGCGCCCACGCCCGGCTCTTATAGTCGCGCCAGCCCGCGGCCCAGGGCCCGCGCGGGCCTCGCTGGCCTCGCGCCCGCGCCAATGGGCGCCCGCGGAGCCCTCGCCCCGCCCCCGGCCCGCCCCCGCAACCCGAGCCAAGAGTGGGGCGGGGGGTGCGGGCTGGGGGCCCTGGGGCCCCGGGGGGGGCGGCGGTCGCGGGGGCTGGGGGGTGCGCGGGGGCGAGGCTGGGTGGGGGGCAGGGAGCCGCAGAGCGCCAAGGCCATGCTGAATGCCCGTTCTAGAGAATTCAGGGGCCCCATCTCGGGTTTCTGGGGTGCCCGGGCGGCCTGTGCTCGTGAGCTGGGATCGCCGGGCAGGCAGGGGCAGGCGGGCTCCCAGCGCCCCGCCAGGAGGCTGCACTGCGGGTGCGCCCCGTCTGAGTGCAGATGCAGGTGGCTCGGGGCTGAGTCGGGGGTCTTTGCTGGTTGTTGCGGCGGAGGGGGTCCCTGGGCTCGGGCGGGGCGCGCAGCCGCCACCTGCCCCAGCAGGAGGAGCCGGCCACGCGGCTCTTGGAGCCTCAGCCAGATCCCGAGCGCCCCCCGGTGCCGCGCCGGAGCCCCGGAGCCCCCGCCAGGTGCGGGACGCGCGGAGGGCCGGCTGGGTTGGGCCGAATCTGGCCAGGCTTGGAGCCTGCGGAGGCTCCGGCCGCCAGAGGAGAGAGGATCAGGGCGGGAAACACAGCTCAAATCCTACCTGCATGGCCGAGCTCACCGGGGTGCGTCTAAGTAGCTCGCCTTTGGGGCCCACCCAAAATATCTGGATAATGGTTACCCCGTCCTCAGTGCGTTGGACTTGCATAGACGCGAGTTCAGTCTCAGGGACCACCACGATAATTTGGGGGTCTGGGGAAACCATCTCCTGGAGAGTTTGAACGATGTAAGAAAGCACTGTGATTTTTACCAAGTCAAAACCACGCACAAAATCCCGCACCCCGCCAGCCGCCCGCCGCCTAAGCCTGGCCAAGGGGAAGGGGCCGCCGGCAGAATCTCGCGCCCCCTGGCCCCCCTCGCCCCCCTCGCTCCGCCATCAATCACTTCGCCCGCGCTCCGCGCGCGCCTCCCGGCGGAGTCCTAGGCCCGCGGGCTAGAGGCGCTTTACCGCCCGGCGGGAGCGCCTCTCCTCCGCGTCCCTCGCCCCAGCCCCCTGCCCGCCCCACTTTGGGACCCTCCAGCCGCTTTCCCCACAAATGAGATCTTTGCAATGAGCAAACGAAAGTGGCGCGGATTTCGGGGCGCCCAGCCGGAGCGAACGCGGCCGCCAGCCGCAAGTCCGCAGCTGTGTCCCGCGCCCCACGCCGGCCTCCCCGGCGGCAGCAGGAGACGAGCGCCAGCACCGGCGGGACAGCAGCAGATGCGGGCCGAGAGTCGGGCAGGGGCGCAGAGGCGGCGGGGATCGGCGCAGCGGGGAGCTCACCGCGAGGCTGGAGGCTGCGTCCGCGGGCGCACCAGGAGCTCAGGCAGCGGGCGATCGAACGCTCTGTGGCGGACGGTGGACGCTGCTGAAGGTGAGCGAGACCCCGGGGCCAGTCCTCAGTGTCCGGGAGCAACGCCCAGTCCGTTGGAAGGCCCGGGGACAATGCCCAAATTTGGGGGAGACTGGGGGCAATGCCCGGTCGCTTTCCTGGATACGGGGAAGCCCTCCCTGTCCACGTCCTGAGGGCGCGCGGCCGACCCAAGTGTGTTTGGGCAACGCTAGAGAGAAATTTCCCAAATCCGAGTTGCTCTGGGGACTTCGTAGGAGACAGAGAGGCCCGAAACCAGTGCCCGCTGTGCGCGGGGTTGGGGAAGCTGCAGTGGGCGGCCGGCGAGCAGGGAACAATGCCCAGATTTTGGGGAACGCAAGGCAGAGTTCTTTCTGCCTTGCGGGCTTAGCGAATGGGTGTCCTGGAGGAGGGGACCCCGGGGACTCCGTTAATGTGGGAACCGTGATTAATGACTAAACCCGGGACTCCAGAAAAATAGATTACAGGTTTGGGGGATGAGGGAAGTTGCTCCATGCAATTGGGAACATAGAGAAAGAGGTCTCAAATAGGGGCCAGATAGCTTGGGGGACCCAGGAAATCCCAGACCAATTTGTGAGGAGGGGTAGTTAAAGAAAATTCTCCATATGAAATTGGGAGTTTTGCCTTAGAGCCACATTGCCTAAAATTGGCAGATGAAAGCAAGGGACACATTTTGGGGATCCAAACACATTCTTGGTGTGTTAGGGGGAAGCTGAGATTAATTTTCACATCTTAAGAATACAAGTTAGTGGCCTGAACACTGGCAGCATCAGGGGAAAAATAACCTTCATAATTACTGTGGCTTCAGGGAAAGGTTTTAACGCCCTTCAGAGACGGAAGAAAGCACTGTCTAAATTTTGGGGGAGCCTGGATGTGATCAGTACATTTGGGGAAAGCAAAAAAAAAAATCAGTATTCTTTTTCTATGTTAATTTTTAAATGATTTCCATTAGTTTATTTTTGGTAAATAAGAAAAAGTATATATTTTCCTGGACAGTGTCTGCATTTGGGGGAGCCCCAGTGAAACACATTTCAAGTTTTTGGGACACATGGAAATTACCCAATGGAGGTTTGATAGCTAAATTTCTGGAAACCTGGTTAGTAGCTAGAAAACTTATAGGTCACAGGTTTTTTCATGCCTAGGATTTCTTGGGACCCAGGGACACTTTTAGTGTGCTTTGGGGGTCCATGGAACATTTTCTAAATGTAGGGGGACCCAGGGCAGGGACCATAAAGTCAGGAGACTCATAAATCAGTATTCAAAAAAAAAATACCTCAATTGTTTTGTGAAGGGAAAAAAATCTCAATTTGTTTTGGAAGGCTGGGAGACAATACTGCAATTTGGGGGCTCCAGGAAAATCGTTTTTGAATCTAAAGATCTAGGGAAGTTGCTCAGAGTCCTTGGAGGACTTGGGGGTCAATATGTACGTTTTAAAGAAAGGAGATTCAGAATTCCTAGGTCTTAGGACTTAGGAATTTTCAGATTTTGTGATAGGGAGTGTGCAGTGTGTTTGAAGGAAATATTGCTTAACTTTGAGATGACTCAGTGGGTTGTTCGGAGCCCAAGAAATCAGTGCCGTCCTGTGATCCGAGGGCAATGCTGAATGTTCCTAGAGGGCCGGGAGGGCAGCGTCCAGAACATCCAAGTATGGGGGACCACGAAAAGAGTCCAGTGTGATCCTGGCCGTTGGGGTTTCAGACCAATGCCTGAATTTTAGAAAAGCAAGATTCTTGTTATGAAGCTCTTGGGACCCAGAGAATTGTTTAATAGTCAATATGTTGTGATGCAGAGAAAATGCTCAGAATGTTTGGGAACTGGGGCCGTTAGCAACACCTGGCATAACAGAAATAAAAATAGGCTCTGCCCAAGGGGTCCTTTTGTGCTTGGTGTAGCCCAGAGGGACCCGGGAGACCCTGTGTGATTTGGGGGGACCTGGAGAATACTGGGTCACACTTGAGCACCTCCTGGTAACTGCTCAGTGTGCCCCAGGGACCTGGGTGGCAGTGTCTACATCTTAAGGGACCTGATTCGTGGCCAGGCAGCATATAGAGCCATAGATGTTAATGCCCCAAAGCTTTGTGACTCACACACCCACAACATTCTCAATAGGTTTGGGGAATCACTGGGGAAATCCCTCCATTTTATGAAACTCAGGCAATCAGAGAGCAGGTCGTTTATGATTCAGAAAAGGATTCAACATGCTCTGGGTGTAATGCCCGAATTTGGGGGAAGGTATGGGAAGCAATTTTCATACTCTGAGGGTTCCAACCTTCCAGCCCTGCTCAGTGTCATGAGGGACTTGGGATTCAACGTGTAAAGTTTAGGGAACCCAGGTTAGTGTGAATAGGTTTGCGGAACTCAACAGCAAATGTCCCATGCTGAGGTGAACGGGAAGGGGCGCAAGGGTGGGGGGGCGCGGAATGGGGCGGACGTGTGCAGGAAACAGTAAGCTTAGGAGACCCTGGAGTTAATATTCAAAATTATGGGGGGAAGTTCCACTTGTTTTGGAAACAATGCCTAAGTGTGGAAAAGGCACTGTCCACATCCTGGGGAGCCAGGCAAATTGGTCAGCGCGACCACCAGGGACCAAGGGCTTCGTCTTTAAAATTAGGGAACCCGGGTTAGTGGTCTGTAAATCTGTGGGACCTGGAGGGGGTGTATAAAACTGTCCAGAGCCTGGGAGAAAGCAAATCTGGGGCCCCAGGCCACATAGTGTAAGTCTGGAAAAGCCCGCCGGGGCTGATGTGTTTTGACGTCCCCGGAAATTAATGTCCAAGAAAATTATTGTGAACCGTCGAAATGGTGAATATATTTAGAAGACTTGGGAAGCAATGCTTAAATAGAGGATCCCAGAAAAAGTAAAATGTCCGAGTTCGGGTAAAGCAGGCAAGTTGTTCCGTGGATTGGGATCCCCCGAGGATCAAGGGCTAATTGTTGAGCTCAAGCTTCCCGGGCCGCGGAAGGAAGGCGCTGCTGGGGATTCACCTTGGCTGGGGCGCGCGCGGAGCACTGGCGCCCTCCCCGGGAACGCGAGCGCGGGCGGCGCGGGCAGGTAGCGCGGAGCGCCCTGGCGCGCACGGCCGGCTGAAATTCTGCTTTTCGTTCTTTGGGGTTTTCCTTTCTTTTGCTTTTCTTTTTTTTTTTTCTTTGCCTTCTCCACACGGAGAGCGCGTTTGTGGCGGCAGCCCGAGCTTAGCGGGCGTCTGGGTGTAAGGAAGAAACCCAAGGGCCGCGAGGGAGCGACCAGGACGCTGCTTCCCGGGCGCTCCCGGGACTCCCAGCTACCTGCTCGGTCCCCGCGTGGGAGGTCCGCAGGCTCCCCCTCGCCACTGCGCCCCACTCGCCTCCGCGCTGCGAGCCTAGGCGAAGCCGCGGCCGAGCCGCCACCGGGGGCAGGCTAGTCCCCGGCTTGGCTTGGGGGCCCGGAGCACCCTCGGCGGCCACCCTCGGCCTGCCCCGGAGCTTTGCGCGCGCCTTTCGGGCCTTCGCCAGCACCAAACAAGGGTGAAACCAGTTTTGTTTGGGTAACACTGAAGAGGAGAGGAAGTGGGAAGGAAAATGAGAAACACCGGGTTAGGGGGGAGGGAGGTGCAGGACTGCATGCCGCTGGGGTGCCAGGGGTCTCTTTTCGTTCTCTCCAAGCGAATTTTCAGGGAAAGTCTGTCCACTCCGGCTGGGGAAAGCCCAGTTCCTTATAGGCAAATATTAAACCCGCATGCGGGCGCCCAACGGCACTGTCGGCAGAAACAAGGTCACCCCTTGGCGTTGGGCAATGTCAGGCGATGGGCCAGTGGCCCTAAGGGGACCTATGGGGTGGGGGGACTGCCAGAGAGGGGGCACCGCTGGGGACCAGCAGAATGGTGGGGGATCCTGAGGCAAGTACAGTGGGCATTGCTTGTCCCCATTGTCACCCCATAGGAGGACCCCGGCTACAAGGGGGGCATCTCAAAGCCTGACACTGGGGAGGCAGAAGTTAATGGCCTTGGACAGGTGTGGGGAGCTGAGCAGGATGAGGCATCTCTTTCACATTAGCTTGGCAAGACCGGAAGAACCCCCCCACCCCCATGAAAAACAGCCCATTTTCCACCCAGAGCACAAGACACGTGGGAATGTCCCCTTCAAATTTCCGTCTGCATCAATCACCCCCATGTCCCATTCCAAGAACATCTGGCCCTTCTCCCCCCACCCATCACTGCCCCCCTTCCCACCAGCCTTCTGCAGCCTCCCCGTGTCCCCAGCTCTCTGGCCTCTCCGACTGTACCTATAGAAGGGGGAGCCTCCAGCAGAGAACCCCCGGCAGTGTTGATGTTTTCCTCTGCAGGGTGACTTGTAAATTTGGGGGTGAGGAGCATTTGAAAAGTGCCTGCCTGCAAACCTGGTCCCTGGGAGAGCAGACTAGGTTGCCGAGGCTCCTGTCATGGACAAAACCAGGGCCTCCAGGGCCAGCTCTAGGCTTCCCCACCTTCTCCTCCACGCCTGCTTCCCAGGCTGGGGACAGGTTGGGCACCTGGGGTGAGCCCCAGTTCCGAGTTGTGGGTTCTCCTCCTCTTTGGGGGTGCTGGGGACAGTTACACCAGTGACCTGTTTGGGGGTCCCTTCCCTTTGTTCTGTCCTGCAGAGGTGCCTTCCCCCAAGGAGGCACCACTCATGCTTGGAAATGCATGCCTGGACTTTTTGAGGTAGGAAGAAGGCTGAGGTCACCTTGGGGTGCCCACAGCAGGGTGTAGTGGCCCTGTAGGGAGGGAGGAGCAGGTGGGGGAGTGGGGGGGGCACACATGTTCCCTCTCCCTTGTGGGGCTGCCTGCTGAGTGCTATCCTTATTTAGTCAGAAGTGACCCGGGCAGGCTGGAGGCTGGGGCAGACCCGAGTCACCCTGGGGCTCAAAAAGCACACCGGCTCCCCTCTAACCAAGACCAGCATCCGGGTTCTTCCTCAAGACTGGCTCCTCCCCTACTATTTCCTGCCCCCGGAGGTAGGAAGGTCCCGCCAGCAGTCCAAGGGTATTGGGAGGGGGCCGGGGTCTCTCGTCTGGCAGGAACTTTAGCCCCAAGCAGCGTCCGCCCCCAGCCCTGACCCAGCACCTCACCAGGGCAATGCTAGTCTCCTCTCCACTGGCAAACCCACATTCCACAGAGGATGAACATCTCCTCAAGGACTCAGACTCACCCCATGGAGCCTGGCCCATGCCCCAGCCTCGGCCTGTGGCTGCTGCACATCCCCTCGCTCACCGGCCCTGCAGTAGGCCTTTCTCATTCCCGTTTCCTCCCCAGCTCTGGCTCTGAGCTAACCGCTCCCCCGTCCATGGGACCAAGCCCAGCATTTTACAAATCCAGCTCCTTTCTCCAAGGGTTCTCAGAGCATCCCTCCATCAACCCCTGCAGGGCGCCGCAGACGAGGCATTGACCTTGGGCTTGCTCCCCTCACTGGGGAAGGACACAATCGCTGGCATCAGCCCGGCTGGCCTGGGAAGTCGGACTAAGGACCCAGACTGGAACCCTCCACACCAGACAGCACAGACCACCCAGAGGCTGCTCAATCCGCCCAAAGCCAAAAGTACGTGGGGGATATGGGTCCAGGTTGGGGTGCTTGGGAGAGGGCCCTGGGAGAGGGATTCAGACGGTGCACACTCCAAAGGACTGAGGCGGCGCCACTGTGTTACCATTTTATTGAGTGTCTAAGCTAAAGACGCCTTTGAAAGAACACTCCCGGCTTCTATCTGGGATGGGCGAACCAGCCTGAAGAGTCACCTGCTGGGTCCCTCCCTGCAGGCCCTGTCGTGGGGCAGGTGCAGGGTCTCCAATCCATGTGCCTCCACCTCCAACGCTCCCCAAACCCTGTCACCCCAGTGCCTGCCCAGTGAATGGGTGCCGCCCCCACCACAGAGCTCCCTCCGGCTGAGGCAGAGGCCACTGGCTGGGGCTTTCTAGCCACCTTCCGCCTCCCTCACACACAGGAAGCCCCGCAGGCTCCTGACCACGATGGGATCCTGATGCTGGAGCCCCTCAGGCCCTTTGCTCAGAAGGCCTCTGGTTGTTACTTCAATTCTCAACAGCCAGGAGGCCTGAGACTGTCACCCACTTTGATAAATACAGACCGACAGAAAGGTCAGGCCATTGGTGCAAGACCCCATGGCCAGCAGCCTGGGGCGGGGAGAACCCGGGGGTCTCACAGCCCCCAGCACAGCCCAGCTTTCCTTGGGTTTTTAGGTTCTTCCCAAATGATATTTTCCCTTTTTCCCTCTCTACCCGCTTTCTGCCCCCCATCTTCTCCCCTTTGGCTGCCCGCTCTCTCCCTGCCCCTCTCCCCTTCTCTGCCCCTTTTCCTCTCCCAGGAGCTCCCCTGCCAGGACCTCGGTGCTGTGGAGACTGCGGGGAGCTTGCTCTGCCCACACCTGCTCTGGCCCCTAGACAGAAGCACCTGAAGCCAGCCATGGAACTCCAGATCCCAGCTGTGTGACTGAATCCACGCCAGCCTCTCTGAGCCAAAGCTGCTTGCAGAAGGGGGAGACCCCAGTTCGAAGACTCCTGCACAGAGCCTGTGGCCCTCTCTGCCAGGCCTCAGGGTGCCTGAGACACTCACCTCTCTGCCTCTGCAGTTGGGGCTGGGGCTGGGGCTGGCTGCCAGCCTCAGTTCTGGGAGCGCTGGGGTCGCCTGGGCCACAGGCCGCAGCAGCTCACCTCAGGACTGGGCTCTCCGGCCGCTCTGGCCTGCTGGGGCTCAGGCTGTGGGGCAGGCTGGGCAGGGGGCTGAGCTGGCAGCGATTCAGAGCCCTGGGGCTGGGGGCTGGAATCCACCTCCTCCCACACAAGCTCGGTGGTGACTCTTCGGCCCCTGGGGAAAAGCAAAAAGATGTTGCTGAGATGACCTCTTTTAAAAGCAAAGCCCCCCCCCATACACACCAAGCCTGAGCCCTGTCCCATCCCCCTCCCCGGGTTCCTTCAGGTCACCTTGTCAGGATTTGGGCAGCGGCTCCTCCTCTAGCCCCTCCTCTGCCTAGAGCTCCCTTTTTCAAAGTAGAAGGAAGGGAGGAAGTGGTGAGAAGTTTGCCTAGAAAGGGCTTCCCGGTGCTGATGGAGAGGCTGAGACCCTTCTGTTGGACAGGCCGCCCTGTTCCTGGGTGAGGGTGGGCTTCTGCCTGGCACTGGGGGCAGAGGGGTGCACACAAATGGCCCGCCTTGAGGGGTCACGGCACAGAATATGAAAGCCTCCTCCACCTCCAAACACTCCCACCCTTGAAGGAGACAAGGAGGGGGCCCCAGCAAAAGCCACTGGACACACAGCTCTGCCTTGACGAGGCCAGTGAGGGAGGGAGTGGCTGTGCTTCCTGGGGAAATGAACCCCCTCCCCACAGACACCACCCTGGGTGGATTGAGGAGTCTGGGTCCAAGGTGCAACAGAGAAAAACTTCATGCATGAATGAGCATTCCCAGGAAACTGCCTTGGCCGCAGGGCCCCTCTGTGTGCCAGGGAGGCTGGGAGGGCAGCAAGGGGGACCAGGTGCACCATCAGGAGGAGAGAAGCTAAACCTAGGGGGGACATGGAGGGCTGTTGTTGCCTCTCCCGGCCTTTCTCCTCAGTCTCCTGTCCAATTTCTTGCTGGTGGTCAGGAGGCATAGGGAGGCGGGAGAGAGGGAAGCTTTACCTTTAAAATGGTGTGTGTGTATATATATATATATAAATAAAATATCTGCACCAGAATATCGGGCCCCTGGCTCCTCTGCAAAGTCTCCTGTTTGTCTCTGGGAATGGGGTGGGGGATGCAACAGGAGGAAACTTTTCACACAGAAAGACTCTGCCTTTTACACTTGTGAAGACAGCTGTGTGTTCCCGCTGGGAAGAGCAGCCTAGCCCTCCTCCCCTACCCCTCCCATTTTGCTTGGTGAATTAGTCAAGGAAATCCTATTTTCCTTGCAGAAGCCTCAGTGGCTTTGTGCAGCCCTATAGAAGAACCCTCTCCACCATGGCCTTTCCTGCACACCCCACCGCTAGAGTTGAGGCTGCTCTCAGGAGGCTTCCCTGGACCTTCCAGCAGCAGAAGTTCTTCCCCTCCTTCAGAAACCAGGATCCTGGCAGCTGCCCCAAGCTCCCGGCCCACCCACGCCTGAACACTCAAAATGCAGCTTTTCTCTCACACTCAAGGGATGGGAGCCCAGTTACCTGTACTCTAGTCCCCGCGCAGTCCCCGCAGCTCCTGGACAGTGGATAAAGAGGACCGGGGAGTCACTGGTGCCCAAGGCTCTCTGCCGAAACTGCCTGGACGATGATCCGCCGACCTGGCCAAAATTAGCAGTCGCCACCAAAGCAGGGGGAGCCCTGGCTGTGGCGTCCAGACCCTCTGGCCAGGTTGACGTGGAGGAGGAGGGCGACAAGGCTGAGGCTGGAGAAACGAAGGGCACTTTTAGAGTGTGCACGTTAATACGGCCCCTACAGATGGGAGAGCCTCGTCTCCGCTGAGCATGTCACCTGCTCAAAAGCCAACTGAAATGATGGGTTTACCCCTCACCTCCGCATCCCCTCCACTCGTTTCCCTGAGCCCCTCCAAATTTGGGGAGCTTTGTGCCAACTTGGTAGTGCTGAGGCTGCTGGGGCAGCTGCTCAGGCACTTTCCAGCACCAGGGCATGGTACATTAGGGGGTGGAGGTTTGGCCCACCCCTGACCTGGCAGAAAGGCGCCTGTGGGCGTGGGCATAAGCCAGAAGCTCCCTGCCAGCTAGGAGGTGGGGGCTATGTGGAGGTGGTGGGGAGTGGGTGTAGCTTTACTTAGAGTGACACTTGGCAGTTACTTGACACCCCGGAATGTTGGTGGACGTGGCACTGGTAAAATGGGGGGGGCGGGAATAAGGGGGACAAAGCAGGGTTCAAGAATGAGCAGAAAAATTGGATTTTAGGTGCTCCCAGTACAGTTATGTACTGTGCAGTTATGTCCTCCCATCTTCAATGAGCAAGGTACTCAGCTGGGGGGGTTTTCACTTCACTGGTCACGTCTGATCTGACCTCGGACATTCCATGTGTGGTACTAAGCTCTAATGACACTACTGAAAGTGGCACTTGCAGGCATTTCTGGATTGGGCGATTGGACAAGTTCGCAGCCTTTGTAACTAAAGCACAGACTCAAAGCTGACAGCAGCTGGGTGAGGGTTCATATAGAAGCATCCATCAGATTGGACTAAATTACACTGGAAATTTCTAACCTCTTCCCCAAGCCAGCAAAGACTCAAGAAGAGGCAAAGACGCGTACTTTCCAGAGAGCCACCAGTCCCCACCCTCCCAACACCCATGCACCCCAACCACCTTCAGTGTGTTTAGCCTTACTAGCCTGTGTTGGGATTTAATTGTCCCCTCTCCCTTTTTCTTTCAAGCCCTCATCTTAAATCCCTTCATTAGCTGGAGGAATAGGACATCTAGTGGGGATGACAAGGATTTCAGCAGGGAAGAGGGACTTGAAGGGGATTCAAATCTGGCGTGTGTTGGGGAATGTCTCAAATAAGACGTAGATGCCCCAGAGCCATGCCCTCCCAAGGGAGGAAGGAAAATGGGATTTTTCACTCGGCTTTTGGGTGGGGAGGGATGTTAATGGCCCTGTTGAGTCCAGAGCACTGAATGGGTTCACAGTCTTTCCAGCTAAAGCACAGACTCAGAGCTGGCAGCAGCTCAGGGAGGGTTCAGATAGAATCACCCACTAGATTAGATCAAGTCTTACTGGGAATTTGACACCTCTTCCTCAAGCCTGCAGGGAGAGAAGACACAAAATAAAGACTCAGGGAAAGAAACAAAACAAAGATACAAGGAGATCAGCATGAAGCAGCCCCTGCTCTGGGGCTCTATGGCTTAGAGACCCCACAGCATGTGCTGGTCCCAGTGTCTGCTGCAAGATGCCCAAATGTTGCAAAGAGCGACTGCCAGAGCTCTCTGGAGACACTTGGCTGGGACTTTCCAAGCTGCAGATGGACCTAGAGAGAGTGAAGGGCTGACACCAAGCCAGATGAAGTGATTCCATGGGATGCACCCCAAATGAAGAGTCCCCAGGTTGAGGAGGTGGGCAGCTAAGGGGCTGAAAGGGAAGCAGCCCACAGGTCAAACTCCTGGAAACCTGGAGCCTCCCAGGCCCACAATGGTGTCTTGAATCCAGACTCTGCCCTGGACTGGAATTCCATCTCTGGATGGGCCCAGGAGGAATTCACTCTAGTCTCCAGGGCTATTTTATCCCATCAGGATCTTGGAATCCAAGATGTGTAAACAGGAGAAGGAGAGCAGGGAGAAGCGGTCAGGATAGAAAGGGCCCCCAGGGAGCAGCTAAGCCATGGTGCCACCGAGGCAGGACTAGAGGCATTGGGGATCAGTGAGTTGGGGTGTGAGGGCTGTGACCCCACAGCACTACATCCCACAGATTTTCCACGCAGAGGTCAGGGGGACACGTGCTTTATGGAGACAGGTGAGAGGGACCACGAAATGGACAAAAACTGGGATGCAGGAGTGAGGGACACGACATAGAAAAGCCTCCTTGCTCCACTGCCTCTTAGGCCTGGGAGAGGCTCAGCTCACCCTTGTTCATGCACGAGAGTCTCGGGAACCCACAGAAATCTGTTACACCAAGCTTTCGCCATTTAGCTTCTTAAGTGGCCTTATGCTGACACCTGGCGGCCGTTTCTAGAATTACAGTGGCATAACCCAAAGGTCTTGGCGCGGCAATTTGGGGCACTCTGGAGGGGGACTCTGGGGGCAAAGTCAGGATGCCTCCCTACAGTGTCGGGGTGCCATGGGTTCTGCACCTTTGCGTTTGGAACTGGGGCTCTTATCTGCTTCTCTCCTGGCATTACAGGACTGGGAGGGGGCGCTGAGGGAATTCCTCCCTTCGGGTGTCTCCTACCCCAGGGGGCTGTGGCCTGGTGGGCATCCTAAAGCTCAGGGCCTAAGCCACAGGATAGGTCTGGAACACCTTTCTGAAGCATCCGTTTTGTTCTAAGAGAGGAAATCACTACATTAGCATGAACATAAAATCAGATCTATTACTGAGAGGCCCGGGGCAGAACGTTGAGACTCCCTTTCAGAGGCAGCAGCCCTAGGATGAGCCCAGATGAGCTGAATTTCGTTCTTAACTCGCTTCCCAGCCCCACCCTGCTCCACCTGTAAAGTGGAGATTTCCAAATCTGGCCCGAGCCTGACACCATATGGCCACTTCTGAGAATTGCATCCACGGCTTCAGAAAGCACCTTGCTCTCCAGTGAATCCATATTGCCATGACCATAGCTACAGGGCCGCTGAACAAACCTCAGGAATTGAGAGAAAAGGAGGAAGTAACCCACAACCCAGTCCTGAAAACACCAGATTGTGGCCCCAGAGCCCTACACCATCGAGGTACTGGAAGGCCAGGCTGCCTCTGCTGGGGAAGTGAGGCCATCCTTCAAAGGCTATAGGGCCACAGCCCGAGGGGCTGGCAGGGCCAAGGGGCCCACTGTGCCACTCACACATTAGTGCTTGGAGGACGGATGGGCAGAAGGGGCCTGGGGGCTAACCCAGTTCACAGCCCCGCTCTGCCAATGACCTTGGACAAGCCAGTTCATGCCTCCCCTCTCCCTTCCAACCTCACAGCTACAGTGGATGGGTCTGGGTAGCCACCTCTGGCACAAAATCAATGTTAATAAACGTTCAATTTTATCCTCCCCCCGACGTAAAGTGATATTTGCCCCTGCCTCCCCTACCCACGGGTGCCGAAACCGTTTTTGGTGGTCATATGCTCAGCAACTCTGCGGCAGGCCTAGGCAGCCCGGGGGCACTCTGCAAAGACCACTCCACCTACTCCAGCAAAACTTGCTGGCTGGCAGAGGTTGCAGTGAGCCGAGATCGCGCCATTGGACTCTAGCCTGGATGACAGAGCAAGACTCTCAAAACAAAACAAACAAAAAATACAAAACAAAACTTGCTGCCTGGGAGGACTCTGGGGTTTTCACAGCCTGTGGCCCATGAAGAGGAGGGAGGCTCCAGGAGCACATATTTCAGCACTGGGCCGGATCTGCATCCCTGGCAGTGAGGGCCCCGTATGGACCCATCCTCAAGGCCTCAGTGCAGCAAGGCGGGAGACACCTCTTCCAGGAAGCCTCCCCAGCCCCACTCCCTGCTAATTTTTGCCTTCTCTGTTCTGAGCTCTGATGGTGCAGCTGAGGTTTCTCCCTGCCCTGGGCTTCCTTGGATGCTGGGCTGGGGGTTGAAAGAGCTGCAAAGACCCCTTCCCTGTGACGAGCCTCAGGGCCATGGATGGCACCTGGGTGTTGCAGGCACCTCAGAGCCCCTTCTGCTTGTTTTTTTTATTGTTTTGATTTTGTCTTTGTTTTTGGTTTTTTGAGACGGAGTTTTGCTCTCGTTGCCCAGGCTGGAGTGCAATGGTGCCATCTCGGCTCACTGCAACCTCTGCTTCCCAGGTTCAAGCCATTCTCCTGCCTCAGTCTCCCAAATATCTGGGATTACAGGCATGCGCTACCACGCCCAGCTAATTTTGTAGTTTTAGTAGAGATGGGGTTTCTCCCTGTTGGTCAGGCTGGTCTTGAACTCCCGACCTCAGGTGATCTGCCCGCCTCGGCCTCCCAAAGTGCTGGGATTATAGGCGTGAGCCACCACACCCAGCCCCTCCTGCTTGTTTTACTCTAAGATGTGCAGAGGCCTCCGTACCCCAGCCCCGGGCTCCTCCCTTGGGGAGCTGCTCCTCCCTGCAAGGTCCCTTCCACACGCCCTGTGCATGCCCGGTAGCCATGGGGACTGCCACTTCCCACAGAGGACATGTCAGCTTCCCCTTGCCTGTGGTGCCCAGACATGAACCACACCGGCGGGGCTGTCCCAGTGATATGAAGGCCTGGGCACAGAAAGCAGCTCACGGGTGTACTGAAGCCAGAGGCGCAGCTGCCCAAGGGCCTGCCGCTCACAGACATCACTGAGCTACACCATCCAGCAGCTGAGGCAGGCAGGGCCTCCTTTGGTTCCCTTCTGATGGATGAGGAAACCAAGGCCCAGAGATGCTAAGTGACTTTCCCAAGGCTACACAGCCACTGGCAGCAGAGCCAGGATGTCAGCCCCGCCTGTCAGCTCTCACCCTTCAGCCCCACACTGGCTCAGGTGGACCCCCTGAGGATGCTGAGGGCCCGTGGCTTCTTGGCACCTGCAGATCACAACCCGTTGTAGACCTTGAGGCCACAGCTACCCCCTCTTTTTTGTCAGGGCCAGCCCATGCCCAGCCAGGGGGAAGGACCCAGGTGCTAGCTCTGTATGGGTCCCTGGCAAGGGCAGCATGGGCAGTGCTGGGCTGCGTCTGCAGCCCTGGCAGCGGGAGCCCAGCGTGGACCCATGCTCAAGGCTGCAGTGCTGGCAGGGGCCTGGGACACCTCCTCCAGGAAGCCTCCCAGCCTGCTGGCTCCTGCCTCCACTGTTCTGAGCTCTGGTGGTACAGCTGGAGCTGGCATGGGGTGCCCCAGCCCTCCCTCTCTCCCCTAGTTCTCAGGCAACTCTTCCCCATGCCTGGAGCCCAGCTGCCTGCTCCCTCCTTCCCCACAGCTGGGCCTAGGTTGGGAAGTGCCCATGGAGCATCTGCCCTGGGCCCACCCCCAGGTAGCAAGGGAGGAAGCCCACCTTCCACTCACCCCTGCCCCTGAAAGCTTTCCTTGCACCTTGGAGGTCAGGGCTCAGAGGGCCCTATGGAAGCAGCCATCGCCGAAGTCGGGGTTTGGGTGCCTCATGGCCTCCACCATGGGGTCCCCAGGATCTCCTCCCAGCCCCGTCCTCACCACCCACTGAGCCACCCTTGTGTAACGGGCCCATGCCAGGAACCCCGCGCTCTAGAGAGGATCAGGGGATACCCAAGGTCCCTCCGAAGCTGGGCAGCAGTGGGCCTGGATGTGGGCAGGTGGTGGCCCTGTGGAGGCCGGGCTGGGGTGGGACCGAGCTTTGAAGTGAAGGTGGACTTTGGAGACAGAAGGGTGCGATTTGAGTCCCAGCGTGAGCAGCCGCAAGCTGGCAGGGCCGCGGGGGCTCTGGCTCTGTTTTCCAAAAACACAGATGGGCTGGGAAGGGGGTCAGAGAGAGGCCTGGGCGGAATGTGGGGCCCGCGGCGCCCCCGAGGTTCTGATGACTCAGCAGCGTGGGCCACACAGGGCCACAGGGAGCAGAGCCTCCCCGAAGCCCACAGGCCTGTGGACCCCCAGGGCTTGGCCTCCTCGAGGCCGGTCTCCATCCCTGGCAAGGGCAGGGCTGGCTCTGGCTCAGCCCCCAGCAGCCCTGTGACACTGCCTAGGGGTCACAGCCACCTCGGTCTAGACATTCTCAGCCTCCCTGGGTGAGGAGAGCCTGGCAGGCACCACCTACCTTACCCTCTGCCTGAGGGACCCCGACTCTGACTTAGTCCTCAATCCATGGGCACCCTGAGATCCCTGCTATCAACCTGCCTTGGAGAGTGGGGACTGTGGGGTGACCTTTTGGTACAGCCCCAAGCCAGCTTCTAGGGGCAGCCTCGGGGACACTGGGAGGCTTGGAGGCTGCCTCAGCAGTCCCTGGGGTCAGGGAGAGGGTCTCCCAACAGCAGCAGATGGGCAGGAAGTGAGGAGTCCAAGCGAGGTGGGGTGGGGACTGGGGCCACCTGGGAGCAGAGGAGTGAGCTGAGGACGCGGAGGAGCGGGTGGGAGGCCAGCGGGGAGCTTGGCGCCAGCACAGCACGGCTGGGCCGCAAGAGGGACGATGGGGTGCCGCCTCCGGCCGGCCCCACTTTCGAAGGAATCTGCCTTGCTGTTCCTGCGGCCGAGGCCAGAAACAATAGTGGGAGGAAGGGCGGAGGGTGCGGAGGCGGCACCCCAGTGTGTCATCTCCGCGTTCCCAGACCCTGTCTACCCCTGCCCCCAAACATTCTTTCCAGAGTGGACCTCCCTCTCCTCACGGCGCTGGCGGAGGGGAGCGTGGGAATGCACTAACCCTCAGCAGCCCCGACCCCAGCTCCAGGCCTTCCATGCCCCCAGGTCCCAGCCCCTGAAGCCCCCTCCTCACATAGGAACCAGGACTGGACCTTCCGGTTTGAGTGGCTGAGGGAGGGACCCTCCTGGCCACCGCTGGCCTCCAGCCTCAGTAGCCCCCAGGGGCCCTGGAGACCCTCAGCAAAGGCCACAGCCTGGTCCACCACCGGCCACGGCGGGCTCAGCCATGAAGAGGTTGGGGCGGAGGCCCCCTGGTCTTCTCACCCTGGCTCTCTGTGATTCTAGGGGCCTGCAGGTGGGGCTCAGAGTCTAGCCAGAGGCTTTCTTGGAATATTAGAGACCCAGAACATTTGTCCTGGCCCTCTGAGAAACCCAGGCCAGTGAGAGGCTGGCCTGAGGCTTGACTTAGGGGCCGAGACTGGACCTGAGCAGGCCAGGGGCCTCTGTAGCCCCCCTTCCCATCATCATCAGACGCCTCCTCTCATTCCTAAGCCCCATGCTCTTCAGAGTGCCCAGCAGGGCCCCCCACAACCCCCATAGTCCCTGGGAGTGCCTAGCAGAGGCCCCCACAGCCCCCAAGCGTGTCTGGCAGGGCCCCCACAGGCCCCACAGCCCCCGGGAGTGCCCGGGAGGGGCAGGATGCAGCTGCTCAGACCCTGGGTGGCAGCCAGAGCCTGGACCCGTGGTCGGAGCCTGGACCCGTGGTCGGAGCCTGGACCCGTGGCTGGTGGCTGGAGTGCATCAAAAGTGAGGCTCTGATGCCATCTGCTGGTCGCACCTGTGAATGGCAGCTCCTGGCCACATTGCTGGTTGTGGAAAGGTGCCCATCCTGGAAAAAGCTACCTCACAGCCTGGCTGGAGACAGACACTGGCCGATGTTCGGCCCAAGTTCTGCCCAGGGCTACCTTTCCCAGAAACTCAGGCTTAAGTACCACCTGTCCTGGCCTCACTCTCTTCCCTGGGCTGGACCCCTGCTGGGCACCAGGACCTGAAGGGCAGGGGGTTACCCTCAGCACCCCTGAGTGCACTGTCATCCCCCCAGGGTCTGCTCAGGCCTGGAGAGGGAGGACAGTAAATATTTGCTGCCGACAGGGGAAGGCAAACACTGTCCCGACAGCCAGGCAAAGGTGCCAGTTATCCATGCCAGGAGCAGACGCAATCCAGGGAGCCAGCCTGGAGGCAGCCACACCGCAGTGTGTCCTGGGTGGGTGGGGGCATGTGCCATGTGCCTCGTTCCAGGCTTCAGTCTCCGCTTAAGGAATGTGGTATAAGAGTTTCCTCCCTGCGCAGCACGCGTGAAGGCAGGATGCCCAGACAGAAGGCTGTGTGTGGGATGGCATACAGGCTGCCCCCGGTCCTCCAGGAATGGGCAGAGGCTTCTAGAGGGGCCAGCAGGTTTGGGGAGCCTTGGGGAGCAGCTGCCTTGTGACTGGGGAGCAGTTAGATGGACGCAATGCCAGGGTGACCGCCGGGGCTGGAGGCAGCTGAGTGTCCCTGCCAGCCCAGTGGGCATGTGAAGCCCAGGCTCCAAGGCCAGGCAGGTCTCTGGACACGGAAGGGCTGTCTTTTAGCTTCCCAGAAGGGGCGGAGCATAGGCATCGGCCCAGGAGGCGTTGCAGAGCCAAGCTCTGTGGGCCTGGCTCACATGGGGTGACCTGGGGGCTCCGGGAGCTTCCACACTCCCCGCCAGGGCATCTGGGGACTGGCACCCAAGGTGGTGCCCGATAGGATACTGGGTCTGATGCTGCCTCTGCCACTGGCTCGCCTTGGCCAGCTGCTTCTCACTGGGCCTAGGGGGATGGAGGGGCGATACCTCGCCCTGGCTCTGGTCTCCCATGTCCACCTTTTCCAGGACACAGTGTGTGGGGGTGGGGTCAAGGTGCTGGTGAAGACAGGCTTGGGGGACAGAGTCCTGGGTCTCAACAAGGTGAAAGCTGGCCCCAGCTCCGGCCCAGGGCAGCCGAGGGCACCACGAACCATGGCTGCGTCTCTTTTGGGTGGGCAGCCTTGCCCTTTCCTGAGGCCTCAGGCCAGAGGTCCCCCAGGACAGAAGTCACAGAAAATTTGGCCCCTCAAAAGACAGTCCTCAGCCCCCAGCACCAGCCAATGCCAGCTGCCCTGTAAGTCCCCGAAGGCTGGGGCAGCTCCAGGAGTCCCTGGACACCAAAAGGCTCCTCCTGCTGCCCTCCACTCCAACAAACCGTCCCCCACAGAGCACTGACCCTCCCCTCCCAGAACGGGCCTCTGCCCATCACTCCCTACGGCCTTGTTGGCCATCAGGGTCAGCCAGGGCAACAGTGTGGCCAATGGCTGACTGGTGGGCAGCCTCCCAGCTGGCCCACCGGGCCCTGCTCCGGCCCGGCCCACGCGAGCTCACATACCTCAGCTCCAGCAGGGCGCCCCTGTCTCTACCCGTGCGAGTGGGGCCGGCTGGGTGTTCCCATGGACGGCTGCTGCCGATCCCAGCCACCGCCTCCCTCCTCTTCCGGGGCCAGTGTCCGGCCGTCCACCCGCCTGCCCAGCCTTGGCCCCCACTCTGGAGGCGGGGCTAGCTGGGGGCTGTGACATCTCTGGGTGGAGGGGGGCTGATGTGGTCATGGGGAAGGGGCGAGCTCAGAGCTTCAGGGACAGGGCTGCCCCAATGGCCAGGTCCCCAGCTGGAGGGTGAGCTCCTGGCCTCGAGGCCCAAGCTGGCAGTGGTCTGCAGCCACAGCCCATGCCGGCCCCAGGCCCAGCCAGCCCCAGCCTAGCCCTGGGTGGAGCTCTCAGGAAAGGTGCAGATTGGTCTGGCCTGGGTGGCAGGCAGGCCGGCCCAGCCACAGGGTAGCTAGGGTCACCCACTGACCTCCCAGGCCACAGTAGGCCCAGGCAGCCCCTAGGTTCTCGTCTGCCCACTAGGCTGGGTGCCCAGCAGAGCCACCCTGTCCTCAGGGGTGCTGAAGAAGAGGCTCCGTGTCAGGACGCCCAAGGACCTGGAGCCAGAATGACCTTATCACCAGGGCCCGTGGGCCCTTCTGGGTGAGCAGCAGGTCTGCAGCAAAGGAAGCCAGCCAAGCAGCCCTGTTTACTGGGAGGGGGTGGGCTAAGGGGCTGCAGGGGGACCCTGGCCCTGGTCTCTGCCCTTGTGGCCCTGGCAGTTCCCTGGTCCTCCTGGGCTGCAATCCTCAGGGCCTTACGGCCAGGGTGCCCAAGGTATGGGTTCTGAGGCCCCGCCCGGTGCTGCCACGGTCCCCGCACCTGCCCCGGCTCATGGTGCCATCTGACTTCTCCTGCTTCCTCCAAGGCACCAGTGGGCCCCTCAGGTGTCTGGCTGGACCTGGGCTGGCATAAGCTGTGGCTGCAGACGGCTGCCAGCTTGGGCCGAGAGGCCAGGGTGTGTGACTATCCCGGGGCTGCCCAGAGCTGGGGATAGCGGGTGGCTCTCCCCACCTTCCCAGCCCCCCGCCCTGCAGGATCCCCTCCCTCAGCCCAGCCTCCTCCCTCCACAGGGACTCCATCAGAAATAACTCTAAAAATAGAACCTGGGAGGGCTAGGTGGGGGGAAAATTGCTGGAATGTTCTCATTCCCTTTCCTGAACAAGGTCTCTGGGGACGCCAAGAGTCCAGAGCTACTGAACAAGAAGTCATTTCTCAGTGGCCCCACCAATCCTGGCCCCTCAGACACCCCCACAGCTCCGATACTGGACCCTGAGCCACAGGGTGGGGGTAGCAGGCAGCCGACAGGCGTCGCCGCTTTGGGGAGAGCCACTGCATGCTGGGCCTGGCCGGCATTGGCACCTGTGGGCACCCAGAGAGCGTGGAGAGAGCTGGGAGGGGCTCACAACAGTGCTGGGAAGTGGGAAGTTGGGCTTGGCCCAGGGCGCCCAAGACACACAGACGGCACAGCAGGGCTGGTTCAAGGGCTTTATTCCATCTCTCTCAGTGCAGGAGGCGGAGGGTGTGGGGCCACCTGCGGGCCGCATCTAGTTGCAGTAGTTCTCCAGCTGGTAGAGGGAGCAGATGCTGGTACAGCATTGTTCCACGATACCACGCTTCTGCAGGGACCCCTCCAGGGCCAAGGGCTGCAGGCTGCCTGCACCAGGGCCCCCGCCCAGCTCCACCTGCCCCACTGCCAGGGCGTGCCGCGCAGAGCAGGTCCCGGAACAGCAGCGAGGCGGAGGGACACAGGAGGACACAGTCAGGGAGAGACAGTGCCTGCCTACCCACCAGCCCTAGGTCGCACTCTCACCCATCTCCAGCCAGGCTGGACCCAGGTTAGAGGGAGGGTCACCCACACTGGGTGTGGACCTACAGGCCCCAATGCCCACATGTCCTACCTCCTTCCCCCGCCCCGGGGCGGTGTCACAGCGGGAGCCTGAACAGGTGGCCCCAGTACTTCTCCCCAGGGCCTGTCCCCAGCATCTTCCCCATCTCCTGACTATGGAGCTGCTGTGAGGCCTGGCGACAGGGGTCTGGCCTACTTGGGCAGGCAGCCATGCCCTCCTCAGGGCGTGATGGGGTGTTCGCCCAGAGGCAGGCAGCGTGGGGCACCCTGTGACCCCAGGTCACCCAGGACTTGTACTTAACAAAACACTTGAATCTGTGGTCATCAAATGAGGGTGGAGAAATGGGCTGTCGGGCATTTGTTTGAGGGGCGAGTGGAGGGAGGAGCGTGCCCACCCTCTGATGTACCTCGGGGCTGCCGAAGCCAACACTGTCCTCAGGCTGAGATTCTGACTGGGCCACAGGGAGCTGGTCACTTTTAGGATGTGACCAAGATAACTTCATTTCTTTTTTAAAAAAGTACACCTGACCCCCTTCCTGGGTGGCAGCCTCCTGCCCCCTTCTGCCCATGCTGGGTGGGAGCGCCAGGAGCAAGGGGTGGCTGGGGGCGGCCAAGGGCAGCGAGGGGCGGTTGGCTCACCCTGCGGGTCCTCTGCCTCCCGGCGGGTCTTGGGTGTGTAGAAGAAGCCTCGTTCCCCGCACACTAGGTAGAGAGCTTCCACCAGGTGGGAGCCGCACAGGTGCTGGTTCACAAAGGCCGGGGCTGGGTCAGGTCCCCAGAGGGCCAGCAGCGCCAGCAGGGGCAGGAGGCGCATCCACAGGGCCATGGCGGAAGGACAGTGACCTGGGAGACAGGCAGGGCTGAGGCCGGCTGAAGGCCAGGTGCCCTGCCCTGGGGCCCCTGGGCTTACCCCCAAACACTTCAAGAGCCCAGCCACGTCCTCCCCGCTGCAGAGCTGGGGCCTGGGGTCCAGCCACCCTGGAACCCCCAAGTGGGGCAGCCCTGAGCCCACCTGACGCAAAGGCCCTTGGAACAGACCTGCTTGATGGCCTCTTCTGATGCAGCCTGTCCTGGAGGGCTGAGGGCTGCTGGGCCCCCGCTGGCTTTATAGTCTCAGAGCCCATCTCCCCTACCTGCCAACCCCTGCCGCCTGGCCCATTAGGGCCTGGGGTGGGGGGGTCGGCAGATGGCTGGGGGCTGAGGCTGCAATTTCCGGATCATTTCCCTGGCGCTGGGCCTGTGGGAAGATCTCCTTGGTCGTCAGCACCTCTTCCTCAGGGCCAGCGGGTCATTAGAGTCTTAACCAGAGGCCTGGTGGCCAGACCTGTCCCTGCTCGCAGCTGGGGGCAAATATCTCCAGGAGAGCAAAGCCCTCACCTGGGCCACTTTCCACATTAGACCAGGAGAGCTGGAGGCTGCAGGGCGGGGCTCTTTGCGCGGCTGTCCCCAGACTCCTGTCCCCAGGACCACCGTCCTCAGTCCCTGATTGCCCAAGTTGCTGCCATGGATGGGCCAAGGTGGTGGGGGTGGGGGAGTGAGGGAGGGGTCCCCTCCCTGCTGGCTGCCCAGTTCCCACTCCACCTTAGGACAGCAGCCCCAGCTGAGGCCCTCAGCTCCCCAGGGTGGCAGAAGGAGGGCATGACCCGGGGACCCAGGGACGAGCAGCGAGTCCTCAGCAGGCCACTAGGACCTCATCTTCCGTGTGATCTGGGGGTGGCGGCAGGACTCTGGGGGTGGGCAGGTGTGGGAAGCTGTGCACTGGCCCAGCTCAGTCCAGGCCCCCCAGGCACCTTCTCAGCCCACATTCCTCTTCTGGGAGGCCCCACCCATCTCCCCTCTCCTGGCCAGGCCGCACGACACCATCACCCCCATAGTGTCATCTGGGCTGAGCCCCTGGGGTACACCCCTCTGGCCCTCCCAGCCCCGCAGGACAGGCACCTGGAGGTCCAGCCTGACCCATGGTGAGGAGGCATGGGCTTTGAGCCCTGCTGCCCGCAGCCCCTTCCTGCCTCTTAGCACCAGGGGCAGGATCAGAAGGTCCCAGAAGCAGGAGGGCAAGTCCATGGGGGCAGGCAGGTTGGAGCATCCTGTGCCCCGGCCCCTAGCATCCCTAGGTCCCACCCTGGCCTCAGCCTCGGAACCTCTCGGGGCTGCCTTGCACACACCCAGCCTTAGGCTCTCCTGCCCCGAGTGGGTTTGGTAGTGGGCACCAGCTGTCTGCAGGGCCCCTCCCTTCCGCCCTTTCCACCCTGAGCCATGCCACAGCAGGACATGTGGTGGCTGCCCCAGGACGCCACCGTGCTCTGAGGCCCAGCAGCTGGAGAAGACACGGGTGCCTCGTTAAGAGGAGTGTGTAGGGAGGGAGGCTGGATGGGGGGAACCCAGGTAGAAGGGCAGAGCCAGGGGCTGGCAGGGCCGGGGGGAGGCAAGGCAGGCACTTCCCCAGGGCTTCCTTGGGGCTCACAGCCCTTCAGAGACTCCCCCAGTTGCAACCTCAGGGGCTGGGCACCAACAAGGTGTGTGAGGAACAGACTGCCAGGCTGGGAAGGACCACCATGCCTGGGAGGGCCTTCGTGGATGAGTAGGAGTTTGCCAGGGTTGTTGGCCTGGGAGCTGAGAGCCAAGATCCCAGCAGGGTGTGGTGGGGCAGCTGGAGGGAGGCAGAGGCCTTGAAGGCCAGCTGGTGTCCCAGCACCCCCTGCAGGATGCCCTGGGGCTGCTCTCTCCAAGGTAGGAAGGGGGTATCCTGGCCGGTCGAGCCTGGAGGGTGTTGGGTGCTCTCTCTGGAGGGCAATGTCCAGGCCCCTCGGGTAAGCCAGGGGCATCTTACAGAGTCTGAAATCCAGCCCCTGCCTGCCTCGCTGGGGAGACAGGCCCAGACCATCTGCCTGGGCACCAGCTCAGCCCAACCCTCCCCATCAGCACACGTGCGGGGGGCCACGCTGAGGTCCCCCTTGGTTCGCAGGGCCTGCTCCAGGTGGGTGAGGGTGTCGGGGCAGCTGTTCCTCCATCCCTGTTCCTCTCAGGGGCTGGGAGCCCCATCGGCAGGGAGGGTTAGGCCCTGCAGGCCCACCTCTGAGACCACCCCCAGCCAGCACAGTCATGACCCCTGCTCCTTGCCAGGCCTGAGAGAGGCCCTCCCACTGTCACTTGGCTCCCCACCTTGGGAAGGCACCCCACGGAGATGCAGCAGCTCAGCCAGGGTGCCTGAGCCTCTGGAGCTGCCTGGGGCTCAGAGCTGGGTGGGCCTCAGGGTGAGCCGGGAAACCAGGCCTGGAGGGGCCAGCTGCCTGGCCAGGGCAGCCAGCCGTCTCCCAGAGGAGGAAGGAGACCAGGGCAAAACCTCTGAGTGAGGCTGGAGTGGGGGTGTGGGAGCCTGGGGATCCCAGGGTCTGTCTCTGCGGCACAGATGTGGGGCCAGTCACGTGTAGAGACCACACTTTCTTTTATTGTGATGGTGATTGGGGCAGCAGACAGTGTCAGGGAAGGGCAGAGGGCAGCGCGGCAGCCCCCAGGACCCTGGGAGCCAGGACAGGACCTCACCACAGGCAGCACAACCTCACCACAGGCACACACACAGCTGTTGCGCTGAGAAGCAGGTGCAGGGGCAGTGGGAGCCTGGCAGCAGGGAGGGCATGGGGGGCACCTGGGACCCAGCCCTTCACCAGGGCCTGAGCTTCGGGACAGTGCAGGACCAGGGGAGGTTGGGAAGGGCCCTCGGGGGCACCCTGCACCTAGCCAATGGCACTCAGCGCATGGGCAAGGGTGTCCAGCTCGTCCTGGACACCCTCCAAGGAGCGCCGCACGGCCTGGGGGCTGTCCAGCACATCGATGGCCAGCGTGTACGGGTCGAACTTCACGGAGAAGGGGCGCTGGATGCGTGAGGCATAGCTCCTGGGGAGGAGAGCAGCAGAGCCCTCGTCAGCTGGCGGGCAGAGTCTGCAGCCTCCAGGAGAGGGGAGGCCAGGGGCCACGTTTCCACCTTCACAGTGGCTCAGAGCTCCCAGGGCTTTTCTGAGCCACCTGGTCACAGGCGGGACACTGAGGCCTCTTCCAGGGCTGGGTGAGGGGGTTCATGGGGGAGATAGGCTAGGCGCCTTTTCCACTAGAGACTCTGCCGGGCATCCCATCCCTCCCTGCACCTCCACTGGGCCTCCTCCGGGAAGCTTTCCTTGACCATATCCCTAAGCCTGTGGGTGGGATTCAGTACCCGTGTCCGCTGGACACATAGTCCCTGGCCTCAGTTTCCCCAGTGCACAACTGGAGGCTGGAGGGAAAATGATGAGACCTTTTATGAGGATGAGGCTAGTGGGCTTTGCTCCCCTCTCCTGACACTCTGGTCACTGCACCAAAGGCCCCCAGCCCTGGGGACCTCCCACCCTGCCCCCCACCTTGACTCTGTCTATCCCCCCTGACTTCTCCCCATCCCAGGGCAGGGGGCCGGGACAGGTTCCACAGGACCTCCTCACAAAGCTCAGGCTCTGCCAGCACCTCCAAGACCGGCCTTGACCCGGCCACCCAGCAGCCCCCAGTGCTGCAGGTCTGCCCCTCCCCAGACGCTGGGATCCTTCTCACGGGTGGTGTCCCCGCTGTGTGGGGGCTGCTGCAACCAGGGGTCGGTTTTCTCATCTGTGACCTGGGCTCACAAGTCCAGCCCTGGTCAAGGCCAGAAGGAAGGCCTGGCTGGCCCAGTTTGGGGGCACCGTGGGGGGCTTGCCCTAGGAGCCTAGCCCACCTGAGCTTGTCCTTGGCGTCACTGAAGCTCTCAGACACGAAGTAGACTGACTGGTATGTCTGGTCTTGGTAGGGCTGCACGGCCGCAGCTTCAGGGTCGAAGGCCCGAATCTCGGGCTCCTCAGACAGGCAGTGCTGGCAGGAGGCCAGTGGCATCACTGACTCCACTGCACGCCGGTCCCCGAGGGAAGTGGGGCACCGTGGCCTGACGCTGGATGGGTTCCTTGGGCAGAGTCACCCCCACCTCCCCCGCCGGGCCTTCTGAGGCCTGGGATAGTGTGGGGTGAGGACTGGGCAGAGACAAGCCTTCTCCCAAACAGAGCCTGAGTCCTGGAGGCCCAGGCCTCAGTTTCCTCCCACTGGGAGCCTGTCCCCTCCCTGCACTGTCCCCCAGCCCTGCCCCTCTGCTGGGGGCTGCAGCAAGGAGAGAGTCTCACCAGGAGCTCCCCGTAGGAGGACAGCAGCCCGGCACCGTAGGCCTTCACCTCCCCATTCTGCTTGCACAGCCCAAACTCCACCGTGAACCAGTACAGCTGCGGGGAAGCCGGGCAGCATCAGCCCAGAGGCAGCTGCCGCCCACCGGGCAGCCCCTGGTCACCCGTGACCAGGACACCACCCCCAGGGAGGCCAGGCCAGGACGCAGGCAGGCCAGGGTGAGGGTCACGATTCATGGGTGGAAGGAGAGGCCTCAGCCTCGACGGCAGGAGGGCGAGGCCTGGATTCAGAACCCCAAGCCCACACCCTGGGCCCTGCAGAGAGGGGTCAACCCACCGTGGACAGCTTCTCAATTTCCTCATCCGAGGCCCCCAGGGACGCCAGGCCAATGTCCTGTGGAGCGGGGAGGAGGACGAAGGATAGGGAGAGGCAGCCTTGGGTCATGCTCGAGGTGGGGGCGCCGGGGGTGTCAGCAGCCCCACCAGGGGTCTCTGGGACATTTTCCGGGCAGCAGAGACCTTCCCTGGCCACTCAGCATCCGCACCTCCACCAGGCCTCCTCCTCCAGGCAGCCCTCCTTGACCATATTCCTAAGTCTGTGGGCGCCGTTCCCAGGTAGCCGGCAGGTGGCAGCACAGGCCGTGGGAAGCTCTGCTCCAGCCCCGCCCTATGCCGCGCGACTCTCGGGGCGCTGAGCCTCCTTGGCGGGGCCCAGGAGCAGGCGGCACACTTCACCCACCCGCACATCGACGCCCCCCCCGCCCCCGGTGCCAAGCCAGCCCCTGGGTGACCCCGGCTCCCTCCGAGGCCACAGCGTACCTGTGAGAACTGCGCGAAGGTGCGGTCTGCCAGCATGGGCACGTGCCCCAGCAGCTCGTGGCAGCAGTCCCTGCTCGTAGGAGGGAGAGAGGGGCTGAGGGGCCGCCCGTCGCACCCCCCACCCTCGGGCTGGCGGCCAGGGCGCGCACTCACGGCTCAGGGGAGTGCATGGGCGAGGACGCGTGGCGGATATACTGGGTGCACTGGAACACGCGGAAGGCCAGGCTGGCCAGGAAGTCCCGGGCGGACAGCAGGCCGGCCACAGGCCGCAGCTGGAAGCCCGTGCGCTCTGCAAGGGGCCACGCTGGTCACTGCCAAGCCGGGACGGGCTGGAGCCGCGCTGGGGTAGGGCGCGTGGCTGACCATCCCCGGCCCCCGGGCTCCGCGCCTCTCCCGTCTGGGCACACCCTTCAGGAAGCGGGAGACGTCCTCCAGCTGGGGGATATTGTCTTCCCGGTAGCCGCTGAAGCGCTCCAGCAGAGCAAAGGCCTCCAGGTGCTCCCCGCAGGCGTGCGTGGCGTAGAGGCCCTTCAGCGTGGTGTAGACCTCCTTCCTGTGGGCAGCAGGGCTCAGGGCCCTCCAATGCCCCACCCCAGGACCCGAAACCCCCACCCTGAAGCCCCTCCTGAGCTGTGGGTGCCTCTGCTGCCCGAGCCCCTACCAACACAGGCCTCTTGGGGACTCCTGAAGACCCAAGCCCCTGAGAGGGGCTTTTGCTGGTGGCTTTAGGGAATCCCGGGGGACAGGGGGCCGTGAGGGGCGGTCCCTCAGCACACTGGGGATGGCCCGTCAGGATGGGTAGCCTCTTCCTCCCAACCCAACATTCTGAGCCCTGCAAGTCCCTCTTCTTCCTGGCCTTAGTCTCTCCTGCTGTGCCAAGGTCCCTGGAGGCGGCCCTCACATGCCAGGATTCCAGGAGGCATCCCCCGGGCTCCTCCCCCGCCCCTAGCTGCACGGGGGCCTCACCAGGTGGCAATCTCCTCGGCGGTATACTCCACACGGGGAATCGGGTCGCCACTGGGGAGGGGGCCAGTGGTCAGCAGGTCCCCTCGGGGAGTGGGAAGGGCAAGAGGGAGGGAGGGAGTCTCACTGGGCACAGGTCCACACCCGCCTAGTGCAGCGAGGCCTTTGGGTTGGAGGTTGGACAGGAGGGTGCACCCCGGCTGACTGTGCCATGAGCCGGCTGTGCGGCCTCAGCGGGTTGCTCTAGCCCCTCTGGGCCTCAGTTTCCCCACTGGGATTTGGGGACATGGAAAGCCCTGGAGCAGAGCTGCCTGACTGATGCTGGTGACAAGATGGGTCCTCCCCTTTGTCCTTCCCTCCCACCCCCCAGGTCTAGCGTCAGCCTGCAGGATGGAGTCTGGGTCCCGAGCGCAGGGGCCCCTCACTGCCTGTACTGGAAGGCGATCTCAGCAATCAGCTTCCTGCGCTGGCGGTACACCTGGTCCGAGAAGCCCTGAGGGCAGAGGGGATGCACGGGTCAGGAGGCTGTGCTGGGGTGGGTGGGGGCACAGGCCACAGGGGTCCTGAAGCTGGCAGACTCCTGTCCAGGGCTGGGCTAAGGGTAGGGGATGTGATCAGGGGCAGGAGGCCTGAGTGGGGGGCACACCACTCACCGGGTGGTCCAAGTCCAGGTCAGGGTCAAACTTGGTGACCAGGTGATGACACTTGTCCAGCTCCGACACTTTTCTTGGGAACCAGGGGACTTTATGGGGGATGGAGGAAGAGATAATGGTGAGCTCAGAGCCGGGGGACCATGTCACCCACCTTGAAGCAGCCTCCCCTACAAGACTTCCAGGGGGCAGAGGCAGCCGGGGCTGTGATAGCTGCGGGGGGATCCTGGAGGTGGCCCCAGGCCCAGACACGGATGTGTAGCAAAACGGGGGGTGGGGTGGAGCCCGCAGAGAGGGAACCAGGCCACCACCACGGGGTCACTGTAGGGTCCCCCTGCAGGAGCCCCTGCACCCCAGCGTCTCAGCGTCATTTGGTGGCACTCAAGAACAGAAAACCGCCTCACCCTTGGGCCCCGCGGGGCTGCGCACGTCCTCTGACACCTGGCGCACACCACTGAGCAGGGCGGCCAGGTCCCCTCGGGGCACCTCGAGGCGCACGAAGTACTCCAGGTGGGGGCCCCCGGCTCGCGGCCTCTGGGCGGGCCGGGTCTCTAGGTGGTGAATTTTGGCTTCAAACGTCTTAGGGAGCAAAAGCAGGAAGAGAGAGAGAAGGAGAAAGAGACAGAGATGGAGAGAGAGGATGAGGAGGAGGGGATAAGGAGCCACATCTGGCTGGCTGGCCAGGCCCTGCCCTTGACTTTTGTGCTAGCAGCACACAGAGCCCGTTCTTCCAGTCTCAGGTCAGCTGTTGGCCACCAGGCCAGGGTTTGCCACTGGCAAGTTGGGTTTTGTGTCACGTGCCTAACCAGGAGTTGTCACAGCTTGAGGCTTAACCTGCTTCTGGGCGGCTCTGTGTGTGTGTCCCAAGGCCGTGCCACACAGTCCGGCTCCTCAGCCACTGGTCAGAAGGTGCCTCCAATCCTGGTGGCCTCATCCAGGTTTGTAGGATGGGCCCTGAGTCTCACTGGCCCCTGAGCATCCAGGACACTGGCTGGAAGGGTCCGCTCCACCCCCATCTCCTGTTGCCTAGCAACAAGGGCGGTGGGTCGCAGTGGCCCTCGGGCCACAAAGCTGGCTCTGGGAGCTGGGGGGCGGGGATTCTGGCTTTAATGTCATTTGGGAGCTTCTTCTGGGAGCTGGGTCACCTGCCCCCCGGGGCACAGTGGGGCCAGAGTGACTAATGCAATCAGTGGTCACCTCAGCTGCTGTGCTGGGTGGGTGGGAGAGGGCACGCTGCCCTGCTGGGAGCCCCCCATCTGTGCAATGGTGGGTGAGGGGGATCCAGGGGATGGGCAAGGCAAGAGGCACAGTGGGGCTTGGTGGCCTCAGCCCTAGGGCTGGTCTCAGGATCCCTCAAAAACACGGGGGTGTTTCTAGATGCCATTGGGGCTGAGCTGAGGCCTGACACTCCCCCGCTGCATCCTGTGCCAGCCACGGGGGCCTGGGCAGCTGCACCTCTGCTATAGAGGGGTCAGGAACTCAGCCCACACAGCCCCACCCACAGGTGAACTTGCCCCAGGGACATGAAGGCCACCAGCTCACCTCCAACACCTTCACAGCTCGGGACAGCGCCGAGGGCTTGGTGGCCCTCAGGGAGAAGAGCAAGTTTAGCACCGCCTTCCCTTCCTTCTCCTCAAAGGCCACAGCCTCCAGGGGTTCCCCGGGCTCCAAGGGGGCTGCAGCAGCCGCTGCTGCCACCGCCGCCTCCCGCTCCTTGCGGGCGTCCTCGATGAGGCTCTGCCTCCGCCCAATGAACCGCGGGGACTGTGGGGACAAGGAACAGCCTTGCCTCCTCCACCTGCTGAGACCCGGGGACCCCCACCCAGAGCTGGTCCCACAGTCAGGCAGCGCTGATGGCACAGAGGCCGGGGATGAGAGCACATTTTTGAGTGCCTACTGTGTGCCTGCTGGGGCAGATGCTAGCCAAGGTGCCTGTGGGCATTGCACGCCCTTCCCAATGGGGGCAGCCCAGCCAGAAGCAGTGGTGGTGGGGGAGGAGTGGGGGCTGGGAGAGTGCTCGCCACTCTGTGGGGAGCAGACAGACAGAGACGCTGTGTCACTCATCCCCAGGCCAGGCGCTAACTGGATTAGTGATGGGAAGAGGGCGATGTCTTGATGGACAGTGGCATCAGCTGCCGGGGAGGGAACGGTAGCTCAGGAAGGAGCTGCCCCCACAGGGCCCCAGTGAACAACCCCCCTACCCTCCTGGCTCCTGCACAGGGGACCCTTTCTCACACTCCCATCAGGATGCCCGTCCTCAGGCCCTGCCCCTCTGTGCCACCCCGCAGGTGCCCGCTCCTGGCTGCCTTGTCATCCCTCCACCCTTTGTCATAGCTCTGGGTGCAGGTGTCTCTCCCTGGACTCAGCGCCTCTGACCCCTCGATCCCAGAGCTGTCCCAGGCCTGGACAGAGGGGGACTTGGCAGACAACTGGGGCTCAACCCTTGGAGCGGAACTACCAAGAAGGCTCTGGGCCCCTTGTAAGAGAAGAATCAGCTTCATCCTAGGCTTCCAGGGTCGTGGAATGTGAAGGGGAGCAGCAGAAGCCCCTCCCAGAGTTCCCTCTTACCCTCGGGGTGGAGGTGTAGGATGCAGCTGGGGCTGCAGTTCCAGGCCACGGAGAGCCTGTGAGGCTGGGCCCTGGGTCCCCCTGGGGAGGGGATGCCTGATGGGGAGCCTGGTTGGGGAGGGTGGGGAAGGGTGGGGGAGGATGGGGGAGGGCGCCCTGTGTCCCTGAGAAGGTACCTGGAAATGACGCTGCTACAACTCACACCACGTTTCAATCAAGGTCCATAAATAAAAACCCATTTTAAATGTGCCAGGGAGCCCATGGTGCTGAGTGCCCAGGAGGCACTGAAGAACCCTCCTGTAGGCTGAAAACTCCCGATTATCCAGCCTGGCCCACACAGTCCCCTGTACACAGGGTTTCCAAGTGCAGGTCACAGGGAACACAGACTCCATGGTGAATGAATGAATGAATGAGGGAAATAAGGGATGAACAGGCCAATGGGAATCGCCCCAGATCCCAGATACCCTTTGAATCTTGCCCCCTATTTGCCCAGGACCCCCCACCATGAGCTGCTGCTAGAGCCTGGGAAGGGCCTTGGGGCTGGCTGCCTCCCCAAGCAGGCAGGCTGGTTGGGGTGCTGACCAGGGCAGCCGGGGCAGAGGGAGGCAGGGGCAGATGGGAGTAGGATGGGGGCTGTGTGCAGCAGCCGGGGACCTCTGGCCATCTGGGATTTTTTGGATGGATTTGTTTCCACGTTCCCATCGTTAAGATTCAAGATGAAACGACACAAGGACCCACACAACCCCTGAGGGAGGTCGGCCTAAGAGGGGCACACACAGGGACAGGCATCACCTCACCCTCCCCCAACAGGGACTCAAACACCGCTGTGCCCAGGACTCCACACCCACGCCAGGTCCCAGGGGTTTGCATGGACCCTGAGCCTGGGGCTGCCAGCCAGGTTGGGGAGTGGCAGAGGCAGCTGGCACTAGCCCTGGGCTCCGGTCCACTGCAGCCGCCGGGCACCTACCTGCCCTCTTACCATGATGGCCTCTGCCTGCTTGGCGTCCAGCTCAGACACGGCCCTGCGGAAGCCCTTGGCCTGTGGCGTGGTGGCGTCGGGGGTGGGCATGGCTCAGTGTGGAGGTCCGGGCTCCGTCTCCACAGCCGTGGCCCAGCAGCCTCTTATAAGCTGAGCTGACGTCAAAGCCCCCTCTGGGTCCCCCACCTTCCCCTCCTTACGTCCCCCACCCCTGCCTGCTGTGCCTGATGGAGGCGGGGGTGGGTGGGGAGGGAGGGAGGAAGGCGCAGGAGAAAGGGCGCGTCCGTGGAATCTAATTGCCTTCACTCCCCAGCCCTGTCTGAATCATCCTCAGCCCGCGGGCTTGCAGGGACCAGGGGCTCGTGCTCTGCGGGGGGCTGAGACAGCCAGGGTCCCCTTGGCCCCACACCCCTCAAGGGAGCACACAGGGAGGGGCCCTCTGGCAGCCCAGGGGCTCACTTTTAATGAACACCAGACCCTCGTGGCAGACGGACCCACAAAGCCCCAAGACGGGGAATCCAGCCTCCAGCCTGGACGTCAGGAGGCAATTTGTTTGCTTCTCCAGAAGATTCCAGGCCGTAGATGTGGTTCCGAGGAGTGTCATCTGCCCTCAGCCCCCAGGCCCTGCAGGTGTGGCTCTTGCAGCGGCTCCCCAAGCTCGCCCCGTGGGGTCCAGAATGTCCCAGGAGGGCCCACCGTCCCGTGTGGAGGACCCTGGGAGCCTGGAGAAGACCATCTCTAAGGAGACGCCACACGTTTCCAAATGGCTCCCACCTCCTGCATCACAGTTCCCACCAGGGTGGCCAGGGCGACCAGGGCCAGGACAGCATGCCAGGGACGGCTTCCACCCACCCCACTCAGCCCCTCTATGGCCCACTGCTAGCCTCCTGGTTTCCCTCGGGGGTCCTGTGGCCCCTTCTTTGAAGAGCATGCATGTCCCTCAGTGCTGAGGGCCCTGACGCCCTTCCACTTGGAGAGACCTTTGCAGTTTCTCCTCTACCCCACCGGGCCCTGGGGCGAGGGTGACCCTGTGGTGACCTGAGAACTCCGTTGAGGACAACCTCAGCCTACAGCCTCCCCCGAGTTCCGTGTCCGCCCCGCAGTCCACAGGCACCCACATCCAGCCCACGCCCACTGGCACCTCCTGCTCCCAGCCACTGCCCCACCCAGGGAGAGTGATGCCCCTGCCCAGGGTGGCTTCTGGCCCTTATGGTGGAAGGGGAGGCCTCCTCATCCCTCTGGGGTCAGCAGAGATGGCCAGAGCCCACCTTGACAGTGGTGGACTGTACAGCGGGAAGGACGTGCCTCAGAGTGCATGGCCTGCGGCTGAACGCTGCCACCGCTGTCCCTCCTGAAGAAGAACCATTTCCAACAGAGCATGGGGCTTCCTGTATCTGCTGGGCTTTCTGGTGTTGGCAGCCCAAGATGACACCCTGGGCCCAGCAGGAGCCAGAAGCCCTGACTTCTCGATGGCCTACCCTGGCTGGTCACTGTGGCACCCAGAGCTGGCATCTCTCAGGGCCCCTTGGACCTTGCCTAAAACTGCTTCAGCCATGGCATCCCTGTTCCACACCCCTCGGAGGCTCCTCGCTGTCCTCTGCAGGCAGGCTGAGTGCTCAGTCTGAGCAAAAGGAAGACCCCCCAACCCTTCCCACTTCCTGCCCCAGAAGGATTTGGGGCTCCGTGATCCCCAGTTTGCAGTGTCTTTCCTCATCCACCTCTTATCGAGGTGAGCTCCTGCACAGCCCACAAAACCCAGTTCCGTCGCGTCACTGCTCACTCTGTAATGCCTACCCTTCCTTGCCATGATATTAATGCCCCTCCCTTGCGCTCCTCTGGAACCTCCCTGGGGGCACGGAAGCCTACCGCTCAGCCCCTGCTGTCTCCCAGCACCCAGTGCAGACCCTGTCCTCTCGGAGATGCTGTGCCCCTCCACGGCATTCCCCAAAGGCCTCCACCTCCTGTGGGTCCTGCCCACAGTAGGTCTGGGTGCCTGCTCAGAAGGGCATTGGAGGGATTTGCCTCCAAGACCCCAGCCTGAAGGCTCAACCTCTGGCCTCACCCTGTGGCCTGTGAGCTTCTGTCACCCGGGGCTAAGGCCCACCCACCTGAGTCCCTGATGATGGCCCTCGGGTGGCCCACCCTCCATGCCCAGTGTCCAGGCCTGCTGAAGCTCTGTGTGGCTCCCCCGAACTCCCCTCAAGGTCCCCAGAAAGAGTCTCGTTTGCCTCCCCCAGGGTCGGCTGCTGGGGATCCCTCAGTGAGGCAGCTCCGGACCCCCCAGCACCCCACCCCAGCTCTGCCCAGGGCGGCCCCAGTGCTCAGGTGCCCAGGCCAGGAGGAGAGACATGCCTGATGAACAGCATGCCGGAGGTTCGTGGTCCACACTGCCGGATGTGGATTTAACCTTTCAGCAAATGTCTTCCACTGATACAAATATTGCTTTTTAATTCGGTTTCCTGCCAGGCCAGTTGTGCTTTCATGGAAGCCCAATGGGAACTAAGCTTTCTAGACTCTTCCTTGGGGCCAGGCTCTCTGGAGGCAGGAGCCCAGGCCAGATGCTGAGGCTGGGGAGGCCCCTGGACCCCTGCGGAGGCGAGTGCTGCCCCCAGGTCCCTGCACCTGCCCTGCCTCCAGCCTCCCGCCCCAGCCAGGCAGCATCCATCCCTACCTGTCCATTCCTGGGAAGCCTGTCCCACACACCAGCCCCTTCAGGGCTGGGGAACCATTCTGTACCCCAGATCCAAGGCCCCTGTGGGCACGGAGGTGCCCCCGACTCCAGTCCTGGCCCTGGCCTCGCCTCCTTTGTGCCGTGGCCCTCCCCGATTCCAGATGGTGAGGATACCCATGGAGGCCCTGAAAGTCCACCCTGGCCAGCCTCCCCACTCCCAGCCCGAGGGTACCTCTCCGGTCTGGACCACCCAGGATCGAGCCATGCCCTGCGTCACCCACCTGCCTCTGGCCCTCTCCAGAGATGTCCAGAAAGACCAGGAAGTCTCCACTGCAGCGCCCACGGGACGAGGCTCCTCCACACTGGGCACAGACCTGGAGGGAGCACACAGCTGGCCCCTGGCCTTGGTAGAGCTCAGTGCTGGGTCAGCCTGCAGCATCCACGTTCGGGCAGCTGAGGTGTTCACAGACCCATTCTGCAGATGTGAGGACCGAGGTTCTGAGGTGCAACTTCTCAGGGGTCATGTAGTGAGTCTCCAGCCCAGGCTTCCCAGCTCCTAAGACACTGGTCTTTCCTTTTTTTTTTTTTTTTTTTTTCTGAGACCGAGTCTCACTCTGTCGCCCAGGCTGGAGTGCAGTGGCGCGATCTCGGCTCCCTGCAAGCTCCGCCTCCCTGGTGCACGCCATTCTCCTGCCTCAGCCTCCCGAGTAGCTGGGACTACAGGCATCCGCCACCACGCCGGGCTAATTTTTTGTATTTTTAGTGGAGACGGGGTTTCACCGTGTTAGCCAGGATGATCTCGATCTCCTGACCTCGTGATCCGCCCGCCTCGGCCTCCCAAAGTGCTGGGACTACAGGTGTGAGCCACCGCGCCCGGCCTGACACTGGTCTTTCAAAGATCCGGTGGCACCCATCCCCTGGCGCTGCGGGGCTCAGGACCCCAGGCCACAGGGGACAATCAGACAGGCCGCTGTCACCAGCATCCCATCTACAGAGACCCCAGAGGGAAGGGCAGAGCTGGGACAGGGTTCTCTGGAGGCCGAGTTCACGGCCCAAGAGACCCCTGGGGTCAGCATAGTGGCCCCTGGGAAGGAGAGGGGCTGGGGCTGAGCCCCACCAGGGCGAGCTGTGAGGTGGGGCCAGGAGCAAGGGCCGACCCAGGCCAGATCAGAGACAAAACAGGTGACCAGGGGAGTGGGGGCCCTGCAGGGGTCTGAGGAGCCCTTGCTGTCCCCTCCATTGCGCCAGGCTCCACCTTCCTGCATGGAGCCCTCTGGGCTCCCACCTCCATACCCCACCACTCTCCACCACTTCCTCCCGCCATCCCTGTGGTTACGGCCCCTGCCACCATGGCTGTAAGGAACGCTGAGCCAGCTCCACAACGGAGCATGTTCTCTCTCAACGGCCTCTCAGCACCGAGGCTTAATCACCCAGATTAATCACTCAGCACATCTGTGCCCTGGCACTGGTGCCCGCTCCCCGCGTGGGGCAGAGGCAGAGTGCTGGCTTCGACCTGGCTGTGAGGCTGCTCTGCCCACAGGGAGAGTCTCTGAGGCCACCGGGCCTGCTCCCCAGCACCAGCCTTGCCCACCATGGGCCCTTCCCAAATCCAGGCCTGCTGGATGAGCCCAGCCATGTGCTGGGGAGGGGCCAAGGAGGTGTTCAGGGCCCCCTGGCTGACAGGCATCACCCTGTGGCTCTGCAGGGTCTAGCCATGGCCTGGCTGTGGTGTGCACAGGGCTCAGGTGGCCCTGTGATCTTTGAGAGCCAGCACTGTGTCCTCTGTCCTCTTGCAAGTGCCTAGGTAAATGCAGACATCTGTGTGAGGCACATACACATGCACACATGGGGCACACACGCACACACCCAACACTCAATGCACATGTGAGCACCCATGACACATGTACACACCATAGGTACAAGCACCATCCACACACTGCACATGCAAGCACACTCACACATGACATGTACATAGCATACATACAGACACACTCAGACATAACACATGTATGCACCACATGCATGCACACAAGGATGCATATGACACATGCGTGCACTATATGTACAAGCACACTTACATGGCATCTGTACACACCACACATACAAGTGCACTCATGTACACAATAGACATAGAATGCACTCATAATGACCCATGGACACACCAGATGCACACAGATGTGCATGCACTACACAGGCAAACACACTCATATATGACACAGTACACACAACATATACAAGTGCACTCATACATGACACATGCATGCACCACACATGAGCACACACTACACATGTGCACTCATACATGACACATGTACACATCGCATGCACACACATAGGTGATACAAGTGCACACATGTACATGCACACACATGCACACATGCTGGAGCACACACTGCCCCCCTGCCCATGTCTACCCCGCAGTTCTTACAGCCTGGGGTCCCCAGAGATGCCCCCTCTAGAGCCTGGGTCCCGGGGACACCAGCCTGCAGCCTCCTAGACTCCCACTCACATTTGGGAGACAGTGGGGGACCTCCTGAGGATTTGGGGTGTTATGCCACCCTGGGCTGTCCCTCAGTTCCCATTGTGGCCTGCGTCCTCCCCTCATGCCATCTTGCCCCGCCTAGGGTGCAGGGCCTTTCCCTGCCGTGTGAGGAAGCAGCTCCCCTCCATCCCCCAAGCTGGAAGAACCAAGACGCCCCAACACAGGACAGAATCCGCCGTCCCTGTCAGACCCAAATGCCAGAGCAATTAGCCCTAATGAGGCCATCAGATGGAGCCCCACAGCAGGGTGGGCGGAGCGCATGGACGAGGTGGGCCCAGAAGCAGCCGCCCTGCCGGTCGATCGGATGCATTTAGGGATAATTGGGCGTTTGGAAGTCAGGCCCAGAGCGAGGCCAGCGGAGCAGGCACCACGCCTCCTGCAGGCTCTGAACCTGTGGGCTGCCTCTCCTCCTCCACATCCTGGACGGGCAGCTGGACCCTCCCTGTCCCCCACAGATGGCTCACTGCCCCCCATCTGCTCCTGCTGCTGCCCACCTGGGGCTCTGCTTTCTCTTCCCCACCAAATCCTGCCAGACCCTCAGGCCTGGGCTGCCCTCCTCCTCCAGGCTGTCCCCCAGTGGCCTCCTCTCTGAGCCCCTCCAGCTGGACAGCCAGTGATGTCCTTCCATCCTTGTTGCCTGTAGGGACTGCCTCAGTGTTGAGATCCACCATGTAGGGGGCTGAAAAGAGGGTCCTGACTCAGCCCCTTGGGCCCTGGACTCAGTTTTGCCATCCACACAGTGGGGGCATCAGGGATTGGCGGTTGCAGTCCCTTGTGGGAGGAGGGGTCATCCTTGAGCTCCTTGTGTCTGTGGGACCCCCAAAGGCCAAGGGGGCTGGGTCGGGGTGGTCCTTCCACGGAAGGGGATCCAGTGGCCAGAGGGTCCTGTGGGACCGAGTTGGGCAGAGGTGGAGGCAGAGGGAGGGAAAGGGTATGAAGGGGGCATGTTACAGAGCCAAGCAAGAGAAGTCGCCATGGTCCCTGGCGGCCAGGCATTCAGCTGGGAGGAAGGGCACCCGGGGCGGGGGGGGGCAGGGTGTGCATCTCTACCCACAGGGCATCTCCCCAGCTCCCAGCACCCCTCACTGCTCACCTGGCTCCAGGAGCTCCATGCCAGACTCAGGCTGGCTCAGGCTTGGGGCTGGAGGGGGAGTAGGACGGTTCCGCCCATACCTGGCTGGCCCACATCACCAGGAAGCCCACACCAGGACAAGAGGCTCCAGGGATATGGAGATGCTGGAATTGCCAAGAGCAGCCTGGTTGTGTGCGCAGCCAGGCTTGGGAACCCATGCACCAGAGCTTGGCCTGGAGTTTTCTCCGGTCTGTGTGTAGGAGACAGAGTGTGCATTCAAGGGTGTGTGTGTGTGTGTGTGTGCGTGTGTATGTATGTGCATGATTGTGCCAGGGAGTATGTGTGGGAGTGTTTCCCTGTGTGTGAAAGTGCGTGCACACGTGTGTACATGCTTCTAAAATTATTCATGTGAGTGTATGATTTTATGTCCACATGCATGCATGTGTGTGCTTGTGTAAGTGTGTGTGTGTCCTGTGCATGCATGTGCACGTGTGCCTACAGTAGGAGCTTAGAAGAGCTGACCAGCCATGGATATGGAACAAACAGGGTGACCCCAGCTCCTGTGTCCCTCCGGACTCTCACACAACGTCATGGCCAAGGTCCCCACCGGCCCTGGGTTCCTGCCAGGTGCTCTTGCTTTCTTGCAGACCCCTCCGGGCACCCAGCCTCACCCCCATGCCGGTGACTCAATCAGACCTCCAGTCCCCACCCTCTGCCCCCTCCCCCTGGCTCTTGACAGCCTCTGACAAATTAGTCGAGTGAAAAGCAATAAGAGCGGCATTCAGTTCTCATTAGTCACTCACAGAGGCGGCAGCTGTGCTTTGACAGCAAATCACATCTAATTGCAAGGCCACAGGCTGCCCTGGCCCCCCCCAGTGCCAGTGCCACAGGCTTGGGTGCTAGTCACCTGGCCTGTGGCAGGGAGAAGACGTGGTCCCACCGCTGCTCTGAGCTGAGGCAGGTCCACACCCAGGGCTCATGTGCTTCATTCCATCTGTGCTGTGACTCCCCTTCCCAGCCGCAGGTGCAGACTTGGAGGCCCCACCTGGGGAGATGAGCCCCACCTGTGGCCTGCACGGCCCTGGGCTGTGTTCGCACGGGACCTGGGCAGGCAGCTGCATGCGTGGAGGACAGTGGGAGGCACCAGGGCATTTGCCCACAAGATACAGACTCTGGGAGGGGAGGAGGTGACCTCATTGCCATCTCTCCCAAGGACGATCAGAGGAAGGAGGCCCAGCTTGAACATACAGGGCCTGAGGAGAGGGGCCTTGGAGGCAGCCACATACAGACATGGAGGAGAGCCTGCACACTGGGTCAGAGCCGGGGAAACAGAACAGGGGTGCGGAGGACCCCTTGCGTCACCTAGGACCCGTGTGGGCAGCCACTCTAGGCTCCTCTGCTTGGCCCCACGGCCTCGCCAGGGCCTTCCGTGGCCCTGCCCCTCTTGGCCGGCTGTCCACGCACCCTCCACCCTGGGGGCAGCTGGGCTCGGATTTGGGAGATCGTGGAACAGAGGGAACCCCCTGTGTGTCTCCTGTCCCTGAATCCTGTCCTTCCCTCCTGCACCTGCCTGGCTTTGGGGGTCTGTAAGAGCCCCTCGCCCATGGAGCTCACCTCCTGCCACCCTGTGCTCCTGAGGGCGGGGAGGGAGAAGCAGCCCAGGCCTCTGGTTCTTGTTTCAGGTGAGGCTTGGACGTGGCTGCTGAGGTCCCCAGTTGGCCCCACGCTGACACTTTACGGACAACACGGCAGAGACCCCCACCGCCTGAGAGAATGCAAAGGTCCCACTGCAGTGAGATCAGTCTCCAGGGGGCTTGGTAATGCTTCCATGGGCAACTCGATCGTAAACATCCTGATTTTCCCTCCACCCGTGCTCAGGAGAAACGTGTTGCTCCCTTGGGCTCTGGAAGCCCTGAGCCAATGGGCAGACCTGGAGGGAAGCCCGCAGGTGGCCTGCCCAGGAACGGCCCGCTCAGGCAGTGGCTGCTGTGACCGCCTTGTCCAGGGGCTGGTCCAGACGCCCTAGGTTCCCTGAACCAACATCACCACCCCCCCGTGGCCAGGTGGCCCCCTCTCTTGAGGACTCACTGGGCCTGCAGGAGGGCAGCTTTCTCTGCCCCCATCTATGGGCTGCTGGTTTGGGCCTGGAAGTGCGTCTGCCCCACTCTGGCCAAGCTCAGTCTCCCCACTCTCCTCAGCCTGCCACCCCACGGGAACCAGCCTGGGCTGGGGTTGAAAGAGCTTCCGGCCCCAGTGAGACGCTCTGAGCCCCTCCCCAGGTGCCCCGGGCTGGCCCAGCTCAGGTCCTGAGCAGGAGCAGGAAGGAGGAGGTGGGCGCATTCACTTCAGGTGCCTCCGCTAATCCCGGGGCTCGGAGAAGCCCCCACCCCCGGCTGACATTTCCAGGCCGCTGCATGTCGCTGCCCCAGCCGCCGTGATATTTAGACAGGGTTTGTTTGCCGTGTGATTACTTTGGGGCCTGGGATGAACTCTACCAACACCTGAGCTTGTCCGCTTTGCTCCGAAGCTTGTTTTTAATACACTCGCCGTCAGCTAAGCCGGCTCCCTCCAGCTGTGGGGTCCAGTCCCCTCCTGGGCCAGAGGGAGGACTAAGCCCAGGTTTTCCTCAGGAAGACAGATGGGTCCTCACTTTCCACACTGAGGGCAGGTCCCAGGAGGCTGGAGGCTCCATTGTCCCCACCCAGCATGAGGAACTCACTCATTCACTGATTTACCCAGCAAGCATTTCCTGGGTGCCCTTTGGGAAGCAGCACGGAAAGGGAAACAGCACGGTCCCAATTTTGGAGGCTCTTGTAGTCTGGGGGAAGGGAGGCCCATGGTCCTCACATCCAATACAGGAGGAGGGGTCTGGAACAGCCCCGCCAAGTGGGAAGCACATGCCCCTGTCCCCACCCCAGCATGGCCTTGGGGGTGGGGGACCTGCCATGCTTCAGGGAGGGTGAGGCCAGTGGCCAGCACAGCACAGTGCGGGGCACACAACGGGGAGGTGGAAGGGCTGTGGTGTGGCCACACTCCCCTCACCCCACAGTCTCCAAAAGAGGATTTAACTTCTATTTTTTAAATGTGTATTTTAAGAGACAGGGTCTTACTCTGTCACCCAGGCTGGAGTGCAGTGGCTTGCACATCCAGGACCCTCCCTCCCGCCAGGGCCTCGGTCCAGACCCGCCCGTCCTCACCTTAGACAGGGCTTATTGGCCGTGTGATTACTTTGGGGCCTGGGATGAACTCAACTGGACACCTCAGCTTGCCGCCTGTTTTTAATAAAGGGTCCCCCAAACAGGGGACCTTCCTTCTGCCCCTCCCCCGCCCCACAGGTCCCCAGGAGCAGCACCTTTCCCGCGTGTGTGTGACTGATTCGTTCACATCGACTCCTCCCCTGGACAGAGGCTTCTGGAAAGCTAAAGTTGGTCCCTTGGTTCCCCCCTTGCCAGGCAGGGCAGGCCCTCAGAGCCTGGTGGATGAACAGACAAGGACAGAAGTTTGGGAACACCAGTCTCAGAGAAGAGAAGAGGGGGCAGATCGGCCGCCACATGGCAAAGCCACAGGCCAGCTCTCCCTGCCACGGCCAGTGGACCCGGGACGGGCTCTCCAGCATGGGCCCAGGCGGCTCGGAGCAGGGTCTGCTTCCCTCCGGCCCTTTCCCCGAAGCCCACTCCCTTTTCCACCCCCGTCCCTGCCCACTCCCCGCAGGCTGGGGTGCACTTGGAGCCCCGAGGACCTCCAAGGCTGTCACCACCCTACTCTGTTCTGGTTGCTTTCTATTACTGGGCTTGTAAAATAATTATTGTTTTGCTGTGGCAAGATGTACATAATGTAAGATTTACCTGTTTTTTGTTTGTTTTTGTTTTTGATTTTTTTTTCTTTTTTTTGAGACAGGGTTTCACTCTGTCACCCAGGCTGGAGTGCAGTGGCACAATTTCAGCTTACTGCAGCCTGGAACACCTGGGTTCAAGCAATCTTCCCACCTCAGCCTCCCAAGTAGCTGGGACTATAAGCAGGTGCCACCACATCCAGCTTTTTTGTACAGATGAAGTTTCTCTGTGTTGCCCATGCTGGTCTTGAACCCCTGGGTTCAAGTGACCCTCCCACCTTCCAGCACCTCAGCCTCCTAGAGTGCTGGGCTTGCAGGAGCAAGCCACTGCGCCTGGCTAAAATTTACCGTTTTAACCGTTGTTCATTGTCCAGTTCAGTGGCATTAAGTACATTCACATGGTTGCAAAACTGTCACCACCATCATCTCCAGGACTCTTCATCTTCTAAAACTGAAACTCTGCTCCCCATTAAACACTCGTTCCCCAGCTCCTGGTACCGACGTTGGCTGTCTGTCTCTGCACCTGTGACTGCCTTAGGGACCGCGTCTAAGTGGGTACTGACGTTGGCTCTCTGTCTCCGCGCCTGTGACTGCCTTAGGGACCGTGTCTAAGTGGGATGCTGCAGGACCTGCTCTTCTGAGGCTTATTGCACTCAGCATGACGCCCTCGGGGTCATGCCTATGCAGCAGTGTCAGAATTTCCTTCCTTTCTAGGATGGGCCATCTTTTGTCCATTCATTCACCTGTCAACACACACTTGGGTTGCTTCCGCTTTTTGGCTCTTGGAGTTCTGAACCTATGAACGTGAGCATACAAGCATCTCCTTGAGACTCTCCCTTTTTTTTTTTTTTTTTTTTTTTTTTTTGAGACGAAGTCTCGCTCTGTCCAGGCTGGAGTGCAGTGGCGTGATCTCGACTCACTGCAACCTCCATCTCCCGGGTTCAAACGATTCTCCTGCCTCAGCCTCCTGAGTAGCTGGGATTACAGGCATGCGCCACCATGCCTGGCTAATTTTTATATTTTTAGTAGAGACAGGGTTTCACCATATTGGCCAGGCTGGTCTGGAACTCCTGACCTCATGATTCACCTGCCTTGGCCTCCCAAAGTGCTGGGATTACAGGCGTGAGCCACGGCGCCCAGCTGAGACCCCCCTTGCTATACACACATACACACACATATGTTTTTTAAGAGATGGGGTCTCACTGTGTCACCCAGGAGTGCAGTGGCACCATCATGGCTCACTGCAGCCTCAAACTCCTGGGCTCAAGCGATCCTCCCACCTCAGCCTCCCAGGGAGCTGGGAACACAGGTGCACACCACGATGCACGGCTGATGCTTTAATTTCTAGTAGAGGTGGGGGATCTCCATATGTTGCCCAGGCTGGTGTTGAACTCCTGGCCTGGGTGATCATCCTGCCTTGGCCTCCTAAAGTGTTGGAATTATAGGCGTGAGTCACCGTGCCCGGCCTTCTTTCAGTTCTTTTGGGGCTAGACCTTTTGTGGCATTGTTGGGCCACATGGTGGTTCTGTTTTAATGTTTACTGTTTTGCACAGTGGCTGGACCATTACACACTCCCCCCAACAGAGCATAAGACTTCCAATTCCTCTACATCTATATTATTTTTAATTTTAGTTACACAAGCAACAGATTCTCCTTTGCACACACACATGCTCATACATGTGCACACACACAAATATAAAGAGGTGCATGTGCTCCTGGCCCCCCAGCCTGGATACTGGGGAGGAGGGAAATCACGAGCTCTCGAGCTCTGGGAGCCCACATTCCTGTTCTCAGGAACGCCCCAGCACCTCTCCCGTCATACTCCGCCAGCACGACCCAACAGCGTCTGTCTTCCGGGTCATCATCCACGCCCGACATTACGAAGCTTGACCGACACTTCAGCGGCATCTCAGGTCCGCTTGCTTCCCGGGCATCTCTACTTCTCCCTCTCTGGAACGATCCCTTCACTTCCTCCCCTCATCTTCCCTTGAGAAGCTTGCGTTTTCCATGATGAGCTGTGGGAATTCTTTACGCATTCCCGACATGAATCCTTTTTGGCAGGAAGTATCATCTCCCAGAGCCTGGTCCACCCTCTACCATGTTTATGGAGACTGTGATCATCAAGCAGGCTTGGCATTGATGTGGCTTTCAGGAGCCAGGCTTGTCAACCCTCTCCTTTGTGGTTTCTGCTGTCTGGATCTTGTCCAACAACCCACCCCAAAAACAGCAATGTTCCCCCAAAGAAGGGAAGCGCCAGTCTCCTTCTCGTGCACACCGGGGTAGGGGACTGTGTTCCCAGAAAAGCACATGTAATGTCATAGTGCAGTTTTGCATTTAGATAGCAATAGCAAACAATGGCCTATTGTTTCTCTTTTACAAACCGCAGATGGTGGGCTGGGCAGAATCTTCCGAATTGGGGTGAACGTATCTGTGAGTGACTGTGCAGAGGAGGCAGCGTGGAGGGCATGACCGCCAGGCAATGCTAATGCTGAGGTTTTGATGTTTATCAAAGGGATCAAGGGTTAGGAAGGCAGAGAGAGCTGTCAGGTCCACAAGCACTGAGATGCCCCAGGGAGCCCTGCGGAGGGAGCAGGCAGGCCACGCACCCCACCTTCCTGGGGAGGGCCTGGGCGTCAGGGCTGGGCGACGTGAGGAGGCTGACTCTGTCCAGGCCACCTCGGGATCCCTGCCCCCTGCGCCGGTGCCCCTCTGGAGTGGCTTCCCATTCGGGCCAGAATGGGGACCCTCAGGCTTGCATCCTCTGAGGGTTCGTCTAGGGGCACAGGGGGCCTGGGCTGGCCCTGGACTCGAGGCTGACGTCATTACTGCTGCCCTGACAGTGTCAGAGCCTGCATCTGGCTCTCGCTCCAGAGAAGGAGCTGCAGAAACTCAGCCTAGATTGGCAGTCTCCCAAGGAAGCTGGGGCAGGGGGTTCAGCTGGAGCTGGGGTGGGGGCACAGGCAAGGCGGTGGTGCCAGAGTGGATTTGGCTGTCTGGAAGGGGTTGGGGGTGGCAGGATCTCCAAATGACCTCCTCTGGAAGGAGCCCTTTCCTTTTAGATTCAGCTCCTGGGGTCCCCACCCTCATGGTCCTCAGAGTGCTGTATGCCCCCTCCCCACTGTCTGCCTGGACAGGGAGCAGTTGGGGGGTGGAGCTGGCGTCCAACATCGTGGCCCCTCTTCCTGGCTCCCACCCGGCACCCAGGTGTAAATGGCTGTGGTTTGGGGCCTTCCAGTTCCTCCCCATCTGACCTCTGCGTGCCACCTTCCCTGATCCAGGCTATTGCCCCCTCAGCCCCAGGGTCTCTCACCTTCTCCACATCCCCATGGACAGCTGGGAGTCCAAACAAACACCATGGTCCATGCAGCCTGCCACAGCTCCATGAGACGCCCAGGCTTAGTGAGGACCCCTGAAATGTGTACACAGGCCTCACGGTTCTTCCCAGCCACCCCCACTCTATCTCTTCCCAGCAAGCACCTCCCAATACAGGTGCTTCATTGATTTCACCAAACGCATGTTGCCTTGGCCACTGTCTTACTCAAGCACTTTCAATGGCTCCCACTGCCTGAAAATGATGGCATGACCTCAGGTCTTGCCAATGCAGGGCCCCTGGTGGGCCGGACCCCCCGCTCTCTAGCACTTTCCTCCCGTGTCCTTCTGCTCGCAACCCCCACCCTCCAGTCTCAGAGCCCATGGGAGGGGCCTCCTTTGACATCACGAGTAAAATTTCCAGACATTTTTAGACAACAACACCTTTGAATATTGACTCTGACCTGCCTTAGATGTCCCAGTGAGCTTATTTTATGAAGGACCCCAGCACAAAGGCCTTCTCAGCCTGATATCCCTGTGAGCACCACACGATGGCACCCAGACGCAAGCACTTGGGCAGCGTTTACCCAGAGGACGCATGTGCACTCCCTCGGAGCCTCCAGGTGAAGCCACTGCAGCCCCCACTGAAGAGACAAAAGATGAGGGCGGCCCACCCAGGCCTCCCTGGAGAGGCTGCTGAACCGGGCAGCTGCATTCGAAGGGCAGCAGAGGCAGGAGCAGGAGGCACGGCCAGGCGAAGGGGGCCCTTCCCAGGACGGCAGCCCAAGAAGGAAGCGGCGCCAGGCAGCCAGGGACTGCTCTCCACGACAAGCTGCGAACACAAGATATCTAAGTGCGTGCACACACACAGACACACACAAACACACACTACACACCACATACACACCACACACACACAGATGCACACCACACCATTTACACACCACACGCCACATACAACACACACAAACCACACACACCACACATACACACCACACACATGCACACCACACACACCACACCACACCACATCACATACACACCACACACAAACCACACACACACCACACACACCACATACACACCACACAACATACACAAACCACACATATACACACCATACACACAAACACCACACGCCACATACTCACCACATACACACATGCACACCACACCACATACACACCACACACACAAACACCACATGCCACATACACACCACACACACACATACACACCACACACCACATACGCACAAGCTACACGCCACACACACCATACACACACCACACACAAACACCACACACACCTGCATACATACCACACACCACATACACACAAGCTACATGCCACACACAACACACACAAACCACACACACAGCACACATACCACACACACCTACATACATACCACATAGACACAAACCACATGCCACACGCAACACACATGAATCACACACCACACACACACACACCAGACACTACACACCACACACACCACACATACCACACACACCACACAACACACACACCTACATACACGCCACACACATGCCACACAAACTACACCAATCATACACACACACCACACACACATACACACCCTACATACACACCAAACACAGCACACACACCTACATATACACCACAGACACCACACAAACTATGCAAACCACACACACATACCACATACACACACCACACCCAATACACAGCACACATACATACACACCACACACACACACCACACATACATGCCACACACCTACATACATACCACACATCACACAAACTATGCAAACCACACACATGCACTACACACGATACACACACCACACATACACATCACACATAAACCCACATCACACACAAACACCACACACCACATACACTACACACCATACACACTACACACACACCACACTTACCTACATACACACCACACTTACCTACATACACACCACACACACACACCCACACAAACCACACATCACACCACACACACCTACAAACACCATGCACATACACACACCACACACATATACACACCACACATACAAACACCAATACCATACATACACCACACGCACATACAGGCACACATAACACACACATCATATATATCATACACACACTCACCACATACACATACTACACACACGCAGCACACACATATTACACACTACACACACATACAGGTATACACATGCACACCACACATACACAAACCACACAGTCACACACAACACACACACCCCACACACACCACACACGCTACACACCACACACACAACCACACACACCCCACACACACCCCACACACTCCACACATACCACACACACCATATACCACACGCATAACAAACACACATCATACACACAGCACACACACCCCACACAACTCCACATCACACACATGAACACACCACATACCACACATGCCATACCCACACGTGTGTGCTCTATCCACACAGCCTCTGGGCGGGGAGGTAGGAACCTGGCACAGGGCTGTCCCGCCGTGTTGTGTGTTCTGTGGAATGTGTATGGATCCCTATTCACAAATACGTAGAGGAGAGACTGGCAATCCCCCTGGCGAATGCATTCCCGTGATCTTTGGCACGGGTGCCAAGGCCATTCAGTGGGGAAAGGACAGCCTTCTCCACAGACGGGGCTGGGAAACCGGGATGCCCACATGCAGAAGTGTGACACTGGACCCCTCCCTTCCCATCCAAAAATTACCCCCAAACAGGTCAACGGCCTGGACGTAGGGCCTGAGACGGTAGAGAGAACGCACAGGGCAAAATCACAGACCTGGCAGTGATTTCCCGGATGTGACACCAAAGGTGCAAGCAACAAAGAGATAAATTGGACTTGAAAATTAAAACAAACAAACAAAAAAACAACTTTATGCATCAGAGGACATCATCAGCCTTAAAAAGGTAACTCCCAGAACAGGAGAAAATGCTGCAAATCACACACCTGATCGGGGAGTAGTACCCAGAACCCATGGAGAACCCCTAAAACACAACCGCCAAACACCTGATTCAAAAGTGGGCGAAGGACGTAGACGGGCGCCCCTCTAGGGAAGGTGTATCAAGGGCAGCAACCGCAGGGAAAGGTGCTCAATGCCACGAATCATTAGGGCAATGCCAATCAAAATCACGGCGTGACAGGACCCCACACCCGTTAGGGCGGCCACCATCAACAAACCCAAAAATGCACAATAGAAAATAGCAAGTGCTCATGAGAATGTGGGGAAATCAGAGCCCCTGTGGTGGGGACGTGCCACAGGGCAGCTGCTGCGGACGGCACCCTGGCAGTTCCCCCGCGGGTTAAAGAGGCACTACAGGCTGCTGCAATCCTGTTCCTACGCCAATGCCCAAAATAAACGAAACCTGTGTCCACATGGGAACGTGTGTATGACTGCTCACAACAGTGTTATTCACTGTCGCTGAAAAGTGGAACCAACCCAGTGTCCACCGGCTAAGAGCAAAATGTGGTCCACGCATAATATGGGGCACAATTCAGCCTTAAAAAAGAAGGACTTTTTTTTTTTTTTTTTTTTTTTTTTTTTGAGACAGAGTCTTGCTCTGTCGCCCAGGCTGGAGTGCAGTGGCGCGATCTCGGCTCACTGCAACCTCTGCCTCCCAGGTTCACGCCATTCTCCTGCCTCAACCTCCCGAGTAACTGGGACTACAGGCGCCCGCCACCATGCCCGGCTAATTTTTTGTATTTTTAGTAAAGACGGGGTTTCACTGTGTTAGCCAGGATGGTCTCGATCTCCTGACCTCATGATCTGCCCGCCTCAGCCTCCCAAAGTGCTGGGATTACAGGCGTGAGCCACCGCGCCTGGCCCAGGAAGGACATCCTTACACCCGCTACGCCATGGATGAACCTCGAGAACCTTACAATCAGGGAGAGGAGCCAGTCACAACAGGACAAACGCTGCCCAAGTCCACTCCCACGCAGTCCCTAAAGACGTCAAATCTGTCAGGATGGAGAGGAGAATGGGGCTGCGGGGGAGTTGGCAGAGGGGATGGGGCAAGAGTGTTTCAGGGGACAGAGTTGTCTGTGAAGATGACAGAGTTCTGGAGATGACGGTGGTGATGGCTGCCCAGCAAAGTGAATGTGCTTAATGCCGCCGAACTGTGCACTGAAAGTGGTTCAGATGAGAAGTTTTGTGTTATGTGTATTTGACCACAAAACACTGGGAAAAGTATAATACAAATAAAGGGAGAAAAGAATGTTGAAAAAGAGACCCCAGAACAAACTCTTCTGCAGAATGAGGGGCTGCCTCACGTGTTTTTCTTTGCCAGCCTGGAGTTTCCACCCGCGGTCAGCGTGCACAGAGGGCTGGGCTGGAGGCAGAGACCAGCCGGGTCAGTGGCAAGGCTGTCTCTCAGCAACCCTGGGGCAGAGCAAGCAGCTCCTCCCGGGAGGCCAGGGGGGCACTGGACACAGGCCCACCCAGGGGCCAGGCAGCTGGTGGGCACACCCCGTGGGTGCTGGGAGTGCACAGCCACTGAGGCAGCACCTCAGGGAGCCCTGGGGCGTGTCCCCTCCGGGTCTACACAGCACTAAGGCCGCCCCGGGGCATAAGGTCGGCAGCCCGCCCACCACAGCACTGCGCTGCCTGTGCCCTCCTTATGGGCAGAGTGGGCATCTAGAGCCTGGCAGGACCCCTTCTGGCTTGTTGTCCACAAGTCCCCGGTTACATAGCCCGGCCCAGCTTCTGAGGGGCACAGTGACAGAGCCCCTCCCTGCCCTCTGCAGGAAGCTGGGAAAGAAGGGTGGACCCTTCCCATTCCAGGCTACTCCCGCCCCACAGGGAGGGCCGAGTTGGCGGTGAAGCCTGAGGCTCAGGGTCCAGGCAGAAAGCGCTGGTTCCTCCTGACTGCCAAGCGCAGTTGCCATTTATTTCTTCTCCATTAAAAGCCTCGGGACCATTTATTGATTTCTTGTTAAGATGTGTTATCGTCCATGATACAGCAAAGTGAACAATACTGGAGAAAATAGAGGCAGAGGCGAAGGCGAACGCGCACGTGGCCGCCCTGCTAATGGGGCTCTGAGCGTCTTGTTTCGCTGTCACCGCAGGTGGCCTTGCTGCCATCATCCCGCTGCGTGTCAGAAACATTTTCCATGGCGTCTGTATCAATCCGATTTCAACAAGGAGGAAGGAAGGGCCCGAGCCCGTGCCAGCTGCGTGGGGGTGAGGGCTGCCTGCCCCTGGGCCTTCGGCTGAGTGGGTTTGGAAAGCACTCCCTTTGTCTAATTACGCCCTGATCCGGTATCCAGGGAAACAGCTGCATCTTAATCCTCAGGGCAGGACATTAGTTTGTCTTTTATCTGTCCACAATCGGCACCGGAGCCACGTGGAGCCAAATTGTGTTGACTTCTCGCACGCACGCGGAGGCTAATTGCAGGGACACGGAAAGCCAGAGACCCCTGAGAGTGGAGCAGCCTCCCAGTGCACAGGGGCAGAGCTGGGGGCTGCCCGTGCTGAGCAAGCCCTGGGCACCTGCCTGGTGGGAAGGTCGGGGTGGAGGAAGCGGGTGCAGGTGGCTGAGATTGCAGAGGGAGAAAGCGAAGGAGGAAGGAGAGAGAGGGAAGGAGGAGGATGAGGGAGGGGAAGGAGGAGGCCCTGAGGCTGTCTCAGGGAGGGGCCTGGGGCCTAGGACTCTGCGGAGGAGGAACATAACTGTTCCCTGGTCCCCTTTGTCTGTTGAGTTTGTCACCAGGCACATGCTAACCTTTCGGTGGACGAGGGTGTTGGTGGCTTTATATTTGTTATTGAGGAACCACAGATTTTTGTTTTCGTTTTGAGACAGGGTCTCTCTCTGTCACCCAGGCTGGAGTGCAGTGGCAGGATCATGGCTCACTGCAACCTCCATGGCCTCAATCAATCCTCCGACCTCAGCCTCCTGAGTAGCTGGGACTACAGGTACACGCCACCATGCCCTGCTAATTTTAAAACAATTTTTTGTAGAGACAGATTCTCACCATGTTGCCCAGGCTGGTCTCAAACTCCTGGGCTTAAGCGATGCCCCTGCCTTGACCTCCCAAAGCATTGGGATTACAGGCTTGATCCACCACACCTGGCCTGAAACCACGGTTTTTTAACTGAAAAAATAGGTATATATATTTATGATTAAAAGAGTAACCCCATGCTCACTAGAAAAATGCAAAAGATACAGAAATGCATAAAGAAACCAAATGGCCTCTAGAACTCCTAGAGCAAACGCACAGAGTAGGTAAAGTCCCCCCGGGAATAATCTGTGACCCCTCCTCCCCGAGCCTGGATAAATCAGGTGCCCTGTGTGAACACCCCATGGGACACGAGATTCAAAGTGGTGGCTATGTCTGGGGAAGGAGGGAAGGAGGGAAGGAGGGAGGGAAGCACAGTGAGCAAGGGGCGTGGGCAGGGCTGGTTTCTTATTCTTTAAATCAAGGTGCACATGAGGCTAAGTCCAGGTTTGACAGAGCTGGGCGGTGGCCACTCCATGGTGCTGGTGATGACTATCTTTGTGAACCGAGATGGTCAGTCATTAACATCCCCTAGACCCCTGGGGTACACCCTGGAGGGGCCCCTGGCTAGGTGTGGTGTGACTTCTCAGGGTGAAGCAGAAATGCAGCCTCCTGGGTCACCCCCTCCAGGCTGAGACACGACCCCGTTCACTGTGGCCTGGGCAGCGAGAGGTCCCCAGCCACATGCCCTGTGGTCCAGCCAGGGCTCCCGACCTCCCAGCTCCCTGGCCCCCCCATATTCCACACCCAAAGGAGGCGATTTTCCTCTCAGAAATGGGGGGCTTGTTGGCTTAATCTGGGACACTCCTGGCCCGGCGGTCAGTAGAGCAGCTGTCTCCAGGCTGGCCGAGGGCATGCCCGTGGGCAGGGGTCAGTGTCGTGAGCTACCAGGGTGCCCCCCATGGTTGGGTGCTCTCCCCACAGCACAAAAACTCGGCTCCAAGGAGGATCAGCCATTCCTGGAGGGAGTGGAGGCTCAGGGACCCCCCCACCAAGGGCCTGGTCTGGGGCAGCTGGGACTGAGCAGTCTTCTTCAGGGGAGCAGCCTTGGGGACCCCAGAAGGCAGAGCCTGGTGTCTCTGAGCTGACTCTGCAGGGCGGTGCCTGGTGGCCGACCACTGCAGGTGGGCCCCCCTCCCTCCCTTTCTCCCCTGTTTCTAGGGGTAAGGCTGGCTACAGCCCTGCCCACTGAGAGGCCAGTGTTGTCCTGGGCATCAGGCACTGGTGCAGGGTCTGACAGTGTCTAGGTGAACAGGGGAGAGGCTGCCTGGGGGCAGCTCAGAGGCCAGAACAGGGTTGGCCCTGGGGCGGTTGCTGTGTAAAAAGAGGAGGCCCAGCTTGGTGGCGCGTGCCTGTAATCCCAGCCACTCGGGAGGCTGAGGCAGGAGAATAGCTTGAACCAGGGAGTCAGAGTTTGCAGTGAGCAGAGATTGTGCCACCACACTCCAGCCTGGGCAACAGAGTGAGACTCCGTCTCAAAAAAAAAAACAACAAAGAGGAGGCCCAGGCTCGAGGCCTCATTTGACCACTCTCCGGTGGGCCTCAGTGTCCCCACCTGGGCGGCGTGTGTCCTCATACCAACCCCGTGGGCTACGGTGGGAATCAGAGGGGTGACGGGGTACGGTGATGGCTTAGGCGGACACAGTGGCGTCACAGGGCCTGGTGGGTGCACCAGCCCCAGACAGTCCTGCTGGCTGTGGCACAAGATGTTCTCTCCCGGGATGTGCATCCTGACCTTGCCTGCGGGCACCGCTGAGCTGCTCTGCTGCACGACACAGCGGCCCTGGTCTGTGTCACTGTGACAGGTGACACCATTGCTCCGCTCCACTGGGAGGTAGGCAGAGGCTCCAGGCAGAGGCTCCAGGCAGGGGCAGGGCGTGCCATGTGCTGTCCTCAGCAGCGGGGAGACCGAAGAAGGCACAGCTCTGTCAGGATGTGGGCTGGGGTCAATTAAGGAGAGACCATCCATGAGGGCGGCAGGGGCCCAAGTGGACACAGGGAGGGCAAAAGCAGGGGCAGGAATGGAGGTGCCCTCAGGCCGGCCTGGAGCAGGGAGTACAGGGTGGAGCATGGGGCGGGGGCTCGGCACAGTGCCCAGCAGGGGCCCAGCCCCACCCCTGTTCTTGGAAGGGCCTCAGCTACAGGCCCACAGGGAAGATCCTGTTTACTGTCCGGTCCACCCTCGCTGGGGGCTACTATGAACCCCATGGAGGGCAGGCCCCTGGGAATCCACCCACAGGGACACCCCACCTGAAACCCCATACTTGAGGCCTAGCCCTTTGTACCCTCGGCCCATATTCTTCTCCCTCAAGACGCCAGACTCCAAACCCAGGGGGTGCCCAGGGACTCATCAGAGTAGTGATGGTGCCGAAACAGCTGCGATTTGTGCACACATGTGAGAGTTAGAGCGTGTGAGCCCGGCCCTGTGTGCACACATGTGAGAGTCAGAGCATGTGAGCCCAGCCCTGTGTGCACACACATGTGAGAAAGCGTGTGAGCCCGGCCCTGTGCGCACACACATGTGAGAGTCAGAGCGTGTGAGCCCGGCCCTGTGTGCACACATGTGAGAGTCAGAGCGTGTGAGCCCAGCCCTGTGTGCACACATGTGAGAGTCAGAGCATGTGAGCCCGGCCCTGTGTGCACACATGTGAGAGTCAGAGTGTGTGAGCCTGGTCTTGTGTGCACATGTGTGTGCATGCCGAGGGTCAGTGGAAGACCAGGCCACCTGTGAAGGCCAGCTTAGCCTGCTAAGAATGGTGATGGTGGCTGCAAGGGGGACAGAGAGGGAGGGGACAGTAGATGGGGAAGCGTTGGGTCCTGGTCCTGCCGCCCAGCTGGATCTGGGATCTGCCTGAAGGGACAGGGACAAACCTGAGCAGGCTGTGCGCCCTTCCTGGGCACAAGGGTCTCCATGGTGTGCACGGGTGCTTCTACACGGTATGGACGTGAGTTTGCTGCAGATGGGCTGAGTGTGTGTGTGCGTTTGTATGTGACTGTGTGCATCTGTGGGCTGAGAAGTTGCAAGTGTGTTTCTCCCTGGATCATGTTGATCTGGGGTATGGATGGGGTGGGGTCCTGGGTCCTGCAGCTTCCCTGGCCCCTGCATCCTGAGCTCACCCCAGGGACCCTCCAGCATGCTTGCTCCCAGGGGCTCCGGTGCCTGCCCCACTCCCTCTTGTCCACACCCTCTAGCTCCGTGGATGGCCGCAGCCACACTCAAGCCCATACCCCAGCTAAGCCCCCCCTGGCCAGTGCTCCTCTTCCCTGCAGCTGTCACCCTCTCTCTTGCTGCCTGGGGTGCATACTTCCTGGTGGGTGGCGGGTGGCAGGCACGCTGGGTCATCTCTGTCCTTGCAGACTGAGGCCCAGCCCCTTCCCCGGTGTTCCCTGTGGCTGGCACCCCCTTGCGGCCATCTGCGGCATAACCTCGCTCCCGAGCGCCTGTGCTGGAAAGAGACTGGGGGTCCACAAAGCTCCCTCCCTGCCCGGGGAGGGGCCTAGCAGGCAAACCTGACAGGGCAGTCTGTGGGGACATTTGTGGGCACCTCAGGGGCCCCCAGGCCAGCTGGCATCGGGTGCACTGAAGGTGGGTGCCCATGGGCCCCAATTTCCCAGATGCCTCTGGATTCCCCAAGCCCCTGACATGGTCAGTCAGGGGTAGAATTTTCTAGGGACACTTCTACACAGCTCCCAGACACCCAGGTAGGAGCAGGGGGCTTCTCGAAAGGTCTCTGGAGGCCTCACTCACTCCCACCAAGGGCTCTTTCCTCCCTTCTGAATTGGCCCCAGCCCACCCTTAGCAAACCAGCCATGCAGTGAGTGCCGTGCAGTGAGGCCCTGGCTTGTTTTGGAGGGCCGCACGGCTCCAAGTTCAGACCCCAGCCCTGAGCAAGGCTGCTCCCCGCTTCCTGCCCCCGGGGAGGGTTGCACTGCGCTATTCGCAAGGGGCCACCCTGGCAGCTTTGCAGGGCACTGGTGGCCTCGCAAATTTGTACCGCACCACGACCCCCTAGGGCTCTATTTCCATCACCTCCATTCCACCGGTGGGAAAACGGAAGTCTGTGGACAGTGAGTGGCAGTGGGGCCCAGGCCTTCAGACTAGGGGAGCCAGGCTGCTTCCACCACCTTGAGGAAGAGGCGTCTTGGGAGGAGGGTGTCCTGCCAAGATGGAGGGCCGGTGCCCACCCCTGCCCGTGAGTCAGGGCATCAGATCTCGTGGGCACCACTCATAGGGGCAGATGTGGCAGGGGTCAGCTGGGGCCTGGGCTGGATCTGGGGTCTTGGCGTCAGGGGGCTGAATCTGGCCTGGTAGAGGGTGGGCTGTCCCTGGGCTGTGCTGTGGCCCCGCTGGCTCTGGGGTCCAGCCACCACCATGCTCACTATTATCCCCGAGAAACCGGTGGGCCCAGAAACAGTAGGGGGAGGTGAAGACCTGGGTTCCGGACCACACAGGTCATGAGGCTCTCCATCTGTAGCAGGGAGAGGGCTAGAGGGTTTGAGGTGAACAGAGGATGGGTGTGTGGCCTCATCAGTCTCTGTTTCTCTGTCTGCCTCTGTCTCTATCTGCCTCTCTCCCCTTCTCTGTCTAACTCTATCTATGTCTCTGTCTCTCTGTCTCCATCTCTGTCTCTTCCCCATCTGTCTCTATCTTTGCGTCTCTATTTCTCTGCTTCTGTCTCTATCTCTGTTTCTCTTCCCATCTCTGTCTCTCTCTAATTCTGTCTTTGTATCTCCATCTCTTTCTCCATTTTGGCATCTCTGTCTCCCCATCTGTGTCTCCCTGTCTCTGCATCTCTGTTCCCCCGTCTCTCTGTTTCTGTCTCTCTGTCTCCCCGTCTCTGTGTCCCTGTCTCTGCATCTCTGTCTCCTTGTCTCTGTCTTCATCTCTGTGCCTCTGTCTCCCCATCTCCATCTCTCTGTCTCCCTGTCTCTCTGTCTTTGTCTCTCTGTGTCTCTGTCTCCCCGTCTCTGTCTCCATCTCTGTGTCTCTGTCTCCCCGCCTCCATCTCTCTTCTGTCTCTCTGCATCTCTGTATCCTCGTCTCTGTGTCCTTTTCTCTGCATCTCTGTCTCCTCATCTCTGTCTTTGTCTCTGCGTCTCTGTCTCCCCATCTCCATCTCTCTGTCTCTCTGTGTCTCTGTCTCCCTGTCTCTCTGTGTCTCTGTCTCCTCATCTCTGTCTTCATCTCTGTGCCTCTGTCTCCTGTCTCCATCTCTCTGTCTCTCTGTGTCTCTGTCTCCCCGTCTCTCTGTCTCTGTCTCTCTGCATCTCTGTCTCCCCACCTCCAACTCACTGTCTCTCTGCATCTCTGTCTCCCTGTCTTTGTGTCCCCGTCCCCGTGTCTCTATCTGCCATCTCACACGTACAGTTGGAGAGGAGGAGGAACCCTGGGTGCTGAAGGCAGAAGTCAGGCCGAGGAGCCGCCCTGCAGGGTGTCCAGGTGGCCACACGGTGGGGCCCTCGTCCCATGTCCAGGTGGCCGGGCTGCAGGAGGAGGGTGTTGGTTCCTCAAGGAGGAGAGGGACTGGGAAGGGGTCAGGAAAGGGGAGCTGGGGTGGGACTCAGGGGGTCTCCATCAGATTGCTCTCAGGGAACCAGGCTGGTCCAGGACCCCGAGGGAGGGACAGGACCGCAGGAGGTGCAGCTCAACCGTGACTGCCACAGGAGTGGGGCAGGGGAAGGGTGGAGGGGCCAGGCGTGGGCTGCCCGAGGTGCTGACACTGCCAGGCAGGGCGGGGGTCGCTCACGTCCCAGGAGGCCCCCATAAGACTCCCACAGTCGAGTGCAGAGGTCTCCGAAGCGCCTCAGTCCTGCCTACAATCTAGCCATGGGGTTTGGGCGTAACGGGGGGCGATGGGGGCCAGGCCTGAGGACGTGGGGCCCCCAGATACACTGTCTCTACAGGCACGTCGCATGTCACACACCACACATGCGCACACACACTTGTGGGCCCTGCAAACACGCGTGTGCAGATGCCAGCACACATGGCCCTATGCGCAGCACACATCACAGTCACACACACGCCCTCGGCGGCCTCCTGCACAGCTGTGCACACTTACATCACAGGAGAAAGGAAAGAATCACACCCCAGCCCAGAAAGACTGACCACCGTGTGGCACCACAGCCCAGCCTGCAGGGTAGCAGGCGAGAGGCCAGCAAGTGACGAATGGGGGCCGGTCCGCGACCCCAGCTCCCCAACCAGGCACCAACTGCCAGGGCATCTTGGCCCCTGGGCTCCACCTCCCCTGGGAGGATCCACATGGCTAGGCCACACACATGCCCCAGCTCTCCCCACCCAGCTCAACGTCCTCCATCACCCACACCCCACATGCCCTGTGCCATCCCACTCAGGACCTCACTGCTTCCTTTCTCCCAGGGCAAAGCCCAGCTCAGGGGACAGAGGAGGGGGCCAGTGGGGACCCCTGGAATCCCCACAGTCACTGGGCTTGGCATGCATGTCGGGGTGGGGACATGGCATGAGTCGTCTGCTGAGGTGGCCTTGAGCCCACCTCAAGGACCCAGAGACCTGGCAGGTGGCACCTTTCTGGGGGCTGTCCAGGGACCAGGCCTGGCCAGTATCTTCACCTGGGATCAGGAGGGCTCCTCCTCAGAACCCACCCCAGGGACGCCGGGTGCACCCCCTCCCCCTCCAGGATCCTGTCCTCACAGCCACTGGCAGGGAAGGGGTCGTGGCCCCTGCTCCACAGAACTAGGAGCTGGGCCTGCCATGTGGTCATTCACAGGCCAGCCCAGCCCCATGTCGTCCCAGTTCTGGTGGACAGCAAGATGAGGCCACCTGGTGCTGGGCCTCTCGCCTCCACAGGACCAGTATCCCTCCTTTAACCAGCGCTAGGTCTGGCTACTAGCTGGGAATACGACTGTCCCAGCCCCAAAGTCACCTGTGCCTGCAGGGTCTCACTCCTGGGTGTCCGAAGTTGGCACAGCACAGCCCTCACAGACATACCTAGCCCCGGACCTTCTGAGCTGAGCAGTGGGAGCCAGGGCCTGGCTGGCATAGCTCACTGTCTGCCCTGGGCAGCTTGACCACCACAGACAGACAGCCACAGACCAATGGCCTAGAGGACTGCCAGCCAAGGCACAGCCCTTTGTCCAGCACAGACAGCACCTGCAGACAGGGACAACCGGGGTCGGTGAGAGTCAGACAGGCTGACCCACAGAGGGCCTCCAGCTGGGGACATGAGGGCAGACGTCACAGAACCACAGCATCTCCTGTTTCCCTGCTGCAGGCGTGAGGGGACATGGTGGTGAGGGGAACGGGGCAGCTAGCGGAGCCTGGGGCAGCTAGCGGAGCCTGGAGCAGGAGGCGGCCTGGGCAGGCCTGGAGGAGGGAGCCTTTCTTACCCTCCTGCCCAGAATACCTGGGTCCTTCCTGGCTGGCCAGCTCTGTCTCCATGGGGCTCCCTGACCACACTTTCTATATCCACGTCTCTGCCGTGCAAGGGAGGCCATGGAGGTTTGAAAGCATAGTCTCCCCCAAGGTCGGGCCATCCTCCCCTCCTCAGCCTGGGCCTTCCCAAGACAGGGGCCCTTTTGCTGGAACTTTTGGCCAGTTAGGTGACCTGGCACCCACCAGGGACCTCTGGGGCTCAGTGCAGAGAATGCCCCACCTCCAGGAGCAGCCTGTTGCTGCAGTGGGCCCGGGACAGAACCCCCAGTCCACAACTGAGGCCCATCCCATGACTGCCCTGCTGCAGACTTGTTGCTGGGCCACTCTGGCACAGGCCTTTACAAGCGCCTACTGCATGCCGCCCCACTCTGAATGTGGGATGGCTGGCAGGGAGGCAGGGGCCCGGGGTCAGCTCGTGGTGCAGTGTTCAGTGCAGATGCACTGTTGGCTCCTCTGATGGCTCATGGGGCCAGCCCCGCAGCTAGCAGGGTGTGAGCCCAGAGCCCCAAGGTGTTTCTGGGTCCCCAGACTCCCCAGTTGCTTGTTTCAGCCCAGCAGCCCCTCTCCTGAGCTGGATAGGACCAGGGCTCCTCCAAAAGGCCTAAGTCTGCATCCTAAGGCAGGCCAGATCCCCCTCCCCACCCGTGTCCCTGCCCATCCTCCACCCTAGCACCTACCTGGGCACACGGGTGAGCAGCTGAACGGCTGTTCCACCTGGAAAAAATGTCCCCTGTGCTAAGCAGGACAGACAGGGTGTGGAGGCGAGGGCAAGACAGAGGCAGGGGCTGGATGGGGAGGGGGGCACAGAACGACCAGGGGTCTGGACAGGCTGGGACAGAGAAATCAGTGGCCTGCACAACCTTGCCCTGGTGGGCGGCCTCCGGGACTAAAGATGCCCTCTATCCTGAGAGCTCAGTCAGCTCAGGCAGCCAGAACAAAGGGCCACAGACTGGGGGCTTAAACCCTAGGCATTCATTTCCCACAGCTCTGGGGTCTCGGCGGCCCAGATCAGGGGGCCAGCAGATTCAGTTGCTGGTGAGAACCTGCTTCTTGGCTCCCAGTCGGGGCCTCCCCAGGCTCACATGGACAGCAAGCAAGTGCTTTGGGGTCTCTTCTTATAAGGACACTCATTGTATGGGGTCAGAGCCCACACTTGTGCCCTCATTTAGCCTTGATTACCTCCACCAAGGCCACACCTACGCCCTTTAGAGAACCCCACAATGGGCCACGGTCCTGTGGGATCCTCACCCTCTTCCCACAAAGCAGACACTTCCAGACTTCACCAAGGAGACACGGAGGCTGCAGAGGTGGACGCATGGGCAAGGCCATCAGCTGGGGAAGGACCGCCCTGGCGTCTGGGCTTGTTGCCTGCCTCCTGGCCCCAGACAGCCTATTCCAACACCCCTTCCTCCCAGCCGCCCACCCACATCTGTCCACCTTCCCGGGGGTGTCCTGTCATCTGCCCGTCCTTTTTTCACCCTCGAGCAGCCCCCACAAGAGAGGACGGGGACCACCCAACTGCAGAACAAACCTGGACTCAGAGTTGACCAACAACCAAAGGACAATTCTCTATGAAGGTGAAAAATAGGTATTTTCAAAGCAACTGAATTAATAAAACAGTCCAACTGCTTTAGGAAGCTTTTATTCATTAAAGAACTTCTGGGACCCCTCCCGTATGATTATGGGCACACTGAGACATGTACACTCTGGACCCCAAAAGCTCTTAACCTAATAAGAGATAAGTTGTGATTTAATCCATGCCCATCTGCTCGTAAAAGTGGTGAGAGTTAATGGATAGATGGATGAATAGATACATAAATGTGTAGATAGGTGCCCAAAGATAGATGCAGAGACAGATCAAAGGATGAAGGGAGGAAGAGAGGGAGAGATGGGCAAAGGGATGAATGAATGGATGGCAAAATGGATGGATGGATAAGTGGATGGATGGATAAGTGGATGGATGGATGGATAGATGGATGGATGAAGTGGATGGACTGATGGATGGATGAAGTGGATGGATGGATGGATGGATGGATGGATGGATGGATGGATGAAGTGGATGGATGGATGGATGGATGGATTGGTGGATGGGAAAATGGATGGATGGATGGATGGATGGATGGATGGATGGATGGATGGAGTGGATGGATGGATGCATGGATGGATGGATGAAGTGGGTGGATGGATGGATGGATGGATGGATAGATGGATGGATGAAGTGGATGGATGGATGGGTGGAGTGGTGGATGGGAAAATGGATGGATGGATGGATGGATGAAGTGGATGGATGGATGGATGGATGGATGGATGGATGGATGGATGGATTGGTGGATGGCAAAATGGATGGATGGATGGAAGGATGGATGGATGGATGGATGAAGTGTATGGGTGGATGAAGTGGATGGATGGATGGATGGATGAAGTGGATGGATGGATGGATGGATGGATTGGTGGATGGGAAAATGGATGGATGGGTGGATGGATGGACAGATGGATAGATGGATAAGTGGGATGATGGATAAATGGGTGGATGGAAACTGAGAAGAAAGACCTCTGCTGTATTCCAAACACCATATCCTTAGTCTAAAGACTCAACTGTGGTCCCTGCCAGCTTGGAGATTTGCCTGGGTTGACCCTCTTGTAAACAGACCTAACAGACCTCCAATTCTCCGAAACCCCAATCCTTACCAATGTCAAACTTGGTAGCTAGTTAACATAACCCCAAAACCCTGGCCCACCTGGGGCTTAGCCACGGTAGGGGGGCTGCCCACTGCCAACTGGGTACCTTCTAAGTCCTCTGCCAAGCATCAGCATACCACATTAAGATTTAGTAGATAAATGGGTGCACACATCTGTACAACGTCTCCCTGTGGGGGAATCTCAGGACCCCGCTGAGGGGATGCTAGGAGCTGGGTGCTGTCCAGTCACTCTTGTCTTCTAGGCCCAGCAGAAAGGTCCTCTACTCCTCTGAAACAAGGGATACCTCAACCCTTCCTCCTCTCCCTCCTCCATGGGGGCCATTAAGACCCCCAAGAGTTCTGGACCACATGGTCCTCTAGTGCCTGGTTCATCCTGGGTGTCTGCCAGGCCCTGCCGAAAAATGCAATGTCTGGGCAGCAAGGAGGCTGAGGCCAGACCCCACCTTCATCCATGCCTAGAACCTGCATCCACGTGGCAACCCCTCCCTCCAAACCCAGCTCATGCCAGGGCTCAGAGCATGGTGGAGCGGGTAGCCCTGGGCACTCTGGGCATGGCAGGACTGCCCTGCCTGCCCCACCCTGGCCCGTGCCTGCGAGAGCCACCTAGGGAAGGCTCCTTCACCTGGCCCTGGGCCCACACTCTGCCCAGGAATGTCCTGCACCACTGGAGTGCGGGGATGAAAGTTACGGGGTCCAGCCTCTGGGCACAGGGACATCTGGGGTACGGGCTGAAGGCCATTCAAAGCCCCTGCCCCGAAGTCTACCTTCCCTCCTCGCCCCTCCCCCACCTACCCTCGGGGAGGTTTGTAATCCTCAGTGTCATAACCTGTCAGGCTTGTTTCGAAGGGAAGGGCCGCCAGCTTCCTACCAGGGAGCAGGGAGCTCAGGCGTTGGTTAGAGAAGAGGTGAAGCGTGCACAGGAAGCGTGCGGGGGCCGTCCTGGGCATGGGGGAGGGGCGCCTGCTGACAGGAGCTTGGGCACGTGCTCACACACGGGACTGGACCGTGTGTCACAGCAAGCCTGGGTAGGTGCAGACAGGTCCTCGCGTGTCACCTGCGCAGTGCACAAGGGCCTTTGCTGCAGAAGCAGGGGCTGTCGGAGTGACTGCCTGGCTGCAGTTCCACTCCATCCAGCGCTGAGTGGTGTCCCCCTACTCCAGAGACCTGGGACAGCCGAGAAATGGAGGAGAGGCCCCACCCACCCAGCCCTGTGTCCTGCAGGCTTGACTTGGGTGCAGCTGGCAGAGGCCCTGCCCTCCTGGCTGTCTCCCTTCTAGAGGGGTCTAGGAGTTTCAGGAACTGGGGACTGAGGGAGGTCTTCTGCAGAGACAAGAGGGCACAGGCCCCAGACCAGGAAACCCCTTCATCTGCAGAGCCATCGGTGTGGGGAGGTCAGCCGTGGGGTATCTTGGTGTCTCAAGGGGGCCTTGGGTAGAGCTGTTTACTCCCTCCTTGTGGCCCCTGAGGCCCAGGAGGGACCTGGAGCCCATGTCCCAGGAGTGCCCTTGGGAAGGTCAACTCCAGGAACCCTTGCAGCCTGAGGCTAGGGCTGTGAAGCTGGGATGGGCAGCGGGGGCCCTGCAGGGCCCCACAGGCACAGAAATCTCTGTAATCCTGAACCATAAAGGGGCCGCCTTCCCTTTTGATTCTAAATTTTTATAGCAAAATGAAGAGATAAGTCAGCTTTGATCTGAGTTTTATTAGCTTATGCCTTTGTTCCCTCTCTCCTTTAGGGGAACAAACGGGTTTATGGCTGGTCTCCCCATCCCTCCGTCAGCTGCAGGCGGGTGGCGGGTGGCCGCTCTGATAAGGCCTGGTCCCTGCCTCCTGTGCCCCTGTGGGGTGCTGGCATGAGCAAGCCTGGAACCTGGCCGCCAGCCCCACTGCCTGGTCACCAGGAGGCCTGGGGGGCAGGCGCCCTCAGGTGGGGGGGACTCTGGGATACAGACCCCTGCAAGCCCATGGCCTCCTATTTCTCCCATCCCACCTCCCTCCCTCTGCCTGATGACTCCCGTGGGCGGGGGCTTCTGCCTTCCCAAGCCCCTTTGCCTCAGTTTCCTTACCTAAAGAACAGGGTGCTGATGGAGCCAAGAGAGGCCAGGAGACGGCTCAGCCGGGGGCCAAACCAGCAGCTATTGCTATGGAGGTTCAGGGAGGTGAGGATGTTGGACCACAGGCTGGGAACTGGCCCTCCAGGGACCCCTGTGGAGAGCAGGCCTGGGATCCTGGGGCTGGGCTGGGGTCTCATGCCTCTCTGGGAGAGCTGGTGGACTCCAGGGTGAACTCGGTGTTAGCCTGTGTCTGCTGGGAGTGGGCCACAAGAGTTCCCAGCTTCAAAGGGCCAGGGGAGGCCTCGGGGCCCCGCCCCCCGTGAGTTCGGGGACATCAAAGGGCCCCACCCAAGGGGTGGCTGGCGGTCGGAGCAAGTGTAGAAACACCCAGAACGCTATCTCCAGAGGGAGCGGCTGGGGTCAGCCCCACCCCTGGGTCCACTGGAGGCCCCCTGCAGTGACCCGAGGCCCCTGCCTCACCCTGAGGTTCTGGCCAGGCTGGTGACACCCCACCTCTCTGGGTGAGGGCCTTGCTCCCGGGGTAGCTGGGGAGTGGTGGATGGGGCCTCTGGGGGCTGTGACACAACCGCACTCCACTTCATGATCACCCAGTTTTAACGGGGAGCCAGGAGCTTCTGGGGGGTGCTGGGTGCTGGGTGACGCCATGGCCCCCCCGTGCATCCCCAGCCTGGCCGCAGGTGCTCTGGGTCCTCTTCCTGGGACTGTCTGCCTGGATGGCATTTTCTGGCCCTTTCAACCCACCAGGGCCCCTAGCCCAGCCCTGGGCCTTTGCGATCAGGAGGTGAGGAGGACCCCTCACCCCAAGGGAAGCCTCACCCTGCATGAGACAGGCCTGGCCTCGGCTGAACTGCACAGAGTGGGGGCCCTTGAGAGCTCCTCTGCTACAGTCTAGGTGCCCCTTCCACTGCCCTGGCAGTAGCAAAGGTCCACAGCATGGGTGGACGTGCCCGATGGCAGCCCTACTGTGTGCCAGGTGCCAGGACGCAGCCTGACCCCAGGATCCGGTTCGCTCCTCTCCACAGCCCTGGGCGGGGATCCTCTCCTAGGACCCTCCCGGGCCTGAGGGTCAGAAGGTGGTGACATCAGAGTCACACGGAGAGGGACTTGGAGTGTCCGTCCGTCCGACACCATCCTGTCCCGCTGCCTGAAGGGAGCGCCTGCTTCAATTCCTGCCCCCAGGGCCGTAGGAGCAGGCCTTCCGGGACTCCATTCCTAGGATCACCGGTGGAATTCCTGGTGGGGGTGGGACTTGGCCCCTCCAAGGACTCTAGAGGATTCCATGACAGGGTGGGTTGGGCCTGAAGGGCAGGGGCCAAGTATGGGGGCCTCCCCACAGATGTGAAAGCAGAGGTTTCCCTACCTCCTGCCAGAGGGCAGGGAGCAGCTGGATGCTGTGGCTGGGGGCAGGGCTCCTGGCAGCCTGGTTTCCCAAGGCAGAGGGTGACAAATCACTAATTGGCCTCTGGGGCGGTGCTGCACCTGACGTGGGCTGTCTTCAGGGGCTAGTGATTCACTGAAAAGCTCACATTCGGCCAAGGCTTAGCCTCCACACCTCCTCACATCCCAGTCAGCCATCCTCCCCACCTCCCTACCTCCCAGCCTCCAGCCTCCCTACCTCCCAGTGGACCAGCCTTCCAGCCTCCCCACTCCCCAGCCCCTCTGCCTTCTAAACTCCCTACCTCCCAGCCTCCCCACCTCCTAGCCTCCCCACCTACCTCTCAGTCTCCCCACCTCCCAGCCTCCCCACCTCCCTACTTCCCAGCCTCCCTGCCTTACCTCTCAGCCTCCCCCCTCCCTACCTCTCAGCCTCCTCATCTCCCTACCTCTCAGCCTCCCCACCTCCCAGCCTCCTCACTTCCCAGCCTCCCACCTCCTTACCTCCCAGCTTCCCTGCCTCCCAGCCTCCCCACCTCCCTACTTCCCAGCCTCCCTACCTCTCAGCCTCCCCACCTCCCAGCCTTTCAGCCTCCCCACCTCCCTACCTCTCAGCCTCCCCACCTCCCAGCCTTTCAGCCTCCCCACCTCCCAGCCTCCCCACCTCCCAGCCTCCCCACCTCCCAGCCTCCCTACCTCCCAGCCTCCCCACCCCCCTACCTCTCAGCCTCCCCACCTCCCAGCCTCCTTTCCTCGTGTGTGTGTTGTGGAGGGGCATTGGGAGAAGGGGCTTATCCTGGACACAATGCACTGATCCTAAGACACTTGTTTACACTTACTGTCTCTGAAAGCAGGTTTCATGTGAATGCTGCTGACAGCCAGGTTCATGACATGGTGGCCCCAGCTCAACACTGATGAACCTGACTGTCTCACCTGGCAGTGACCCCTCTACACTTCCATCCCAAGCCTCAAGGGCCCATGTAGGGCAGGACAGTGAGTCTGGGGCGCCGTTCAGAGATCATTTGCTGGCACCTGCTGGTAAGATCTAGATACCGGCAGAGCAAGCAAAAGTTCCCGGGTCAATCGTGGAGGCCCCTCTTGGAGAGCGGGTGTTCCCCAGCCCTGTACATGGCCCAAAGGAAGAGTGTATGAGGGACAGCCTCAGTGCAATGACTCTAGACAAAATTGACCCGGAGGAAGTCAATGTGGGGACAGTAACCCTTACTTGCTGGTATTTTCTCTCTATGTGTGTAGACAACAGTGATTTATGAAAATCCCTCCCTCAACCCATCAGGCAAGGTGCTTTCAATAAGCAAGAAACAAAGCAAGGAAAACACCATTTCCTTGTTTAAGTTCCATTTCTTTTTCTTTTTTCTGAGACAGAGTTTCACTCTTGTTGCCCAGGCTGGAGTGCAATGGTGTGATCTCCACTTACTGCAACCTCCGCCTCCTGAGTTCGAGTGATTCTCCTGCTTCAGCCTCTGAAGTAGCTGGGATTACAGGCATGCACCACCATGCCCGGATAATTTTGTATTTTTAGTAGAGATGGGGTTTCTCCATGTTGGTCAGGCTGGTCTCATTTCTTTTCTCATCATGATGGCAAAATGATGGTAAAACTTGACATGGGCCTTAGATTTGAAGAACTGAGAGGGCATTGAACAGCCACCCTGTCTTGTGTACATTATCCACTGTATTTCACTCTTGCAGCTGCCTTATAAGGTAGGGTCTACCGTGGTCCTGATTTTTCACATGAGAAAGCGGAGGCTGGGACTCAGGTCACACAGGCAGGCAGATGTCTCTTATCAGAGTGTCCCTTCAGGGTCACCCACAGCTGCCCAACAGCAGTGACTGAAACCAGGAAGTCATGGGATGATCACCTCTCACAATTCTGGAGTTGACGGGGCTTAGCTGGGCAGTGCCCACTCAGGGTGTCTCGTGGGCAGTCAGACCACAGCCGGAGTGGACGTCGGCTCAGAGCATCCTTGCTGGCAGGTCTGGTGGCTGGTGCTGATGTTGTCAGGCTCTGCCAGGGCCATTGGCTGCACATCTGCATGTGCCGCCTCGGTGGCACCTGGGCTTCCTCACAGCATGGCAGTCAGGCTCCAAGGGCAGCTGCCTGAGAGCTCCAGGAGGAAGCTGCGGTCTGGGATGTGGTCTGGGAGTCACAGGGTGTCCCTTCTACTGTGGTTGTCAGCCTGCCCCAGTTGTAAGAGGTGGGAGAGGCCCCACATCTGCGTGTCCACACCATAATGGGGGAAGGGTACGCACCACCTTCTGAGAGTGTCACCTGCCATGGGGTGGCACAAGGTCATGGCATTTCACATGGTTGTCGCCCAAAGAAAGCCCTCAGTCGTGGAGCCTTGCCCTCTCCAGAAGCATCACAGGAGATGCCCTGTTACATCTGCAGACAACCCGTGTGGGTTCACAGCCTCCGCCAGCAGGTCAGTTGTTTGATCCCCCTGAGGAGCAGGAGCAGGGGCCCAGGCATGCGCCCAGGGGGCACCAAGCACCTGCTGCTGGGTGCCTGCCCCGCACGTAGGAGGGACGCAGCGGTGAGCAGGCGCTGGTCCTCATGCGGCTGCCTGCTGGTGGAGGGAATGTCACGATCAGGGAAGAAGCAGATCTCACATAGAGATGTCAAACGCTGGCATCCAAGAAAAATCCAGCTGTGTGGCGGGAGCAGAGGGCTCCGTGAGGAGAGGCAGGTTCCTTGCTCCTTGGCCTCCCTGGGAAGCTGTGGGAGGAATGTCTGCACCGTGCAGAGGCCCCGAGGCAGGAGTGAGTGTGTCTGCAGCTGGTGGGCAGTGAGTGGGGAAAGGTACAGGCCAGGCCAGAAGGGTGGCCTCTGAGAAGGGGAGCATGATGAGGACAGCCCACGCCGTGGCTTGGCTCTGGGTGCACAAGGATGCCCGAGTTACCAGGCCACACCCAGGCTCCAGGACCCCGGGCAGCTGCTCTCAGCAGTGCCTGCAGAATCCATCAAAATGCTGATCCCAGGCCCTACCTGTGACTCAGTCTGCAGCCAGGCCTGGGATGTGCATTTTACAGGAATATTCTCAGAGCTCCAGAGCGGGCAGACCAGGGTGAGCCCGTGGCCTAGAAAACCAGAAGGACTGGGAGGCGTTCCTCAAAGGCAGGAAGGTTTGGAAGATCAGAGAAGAAGGGGATGTCCTGGTGCCCCCTGGCCTGCTGGGCACAGGCTCACATAGCTTGGGCTTCCCTGGTGTTCCAGGTAGCTGAGGAGTTTGAGATCTGAGTGCCCTGGGATAAAACAGGATGGCAAGCCAGGTGCCAAGCAGAAAACAGGGTCACTCCCTCGCTGCCTGTGAGCAACCCTGAGAAGAAGCTGGCAGCTGTCCATGCCTCACGCCAATGCTGGCTGAACCCACGTTCCAGAAATCACCCGTCCCAGGCTGCCTCGCTCACTGCGCGTCTCAGCCTGTCCATCTGGAGTGCTGGAGACTGTACCCAGTCCTGGTCTGGCATGGCCTGGCCCTTTCTCTTCCTGGTAGGGAGCTCAGCGGCTGGCCCATGGGCAGCAGAGGGGCAGCGGACAGCCAGGGCACAAGGAGGCGGCGGCAGGGCAGGCCCAGGCCAGTGGAGGCAGAAGCCGCAAGCTGGGAGTGGAGAGGATGGTGGAGTCTGGCAAGCACCCAACAGGTGGCAGAGACAGAGCCTGGCCCAGCGGGCAGTGCAGGGGGGGGGGGCACCAGTGCAGACAGGCAGGGCGGCCAAATGAGAGGAGCCCAGACACACACAGAGGCAGACAGGGCCACGCTGCAAAGGCCGGAGCCACTGCAAGCTCAGGACTGGGCACGGAGTGGGGCAAGGTGACCACCCTGTCAGAGCAGGGCAGGGGCCCCACTCAGGAGATGGAGAGAAGGAGAAGGGCTGGGGAACCCCCTCTGGCCCTAGGCATGGCCGGTCCCTTGCCTCATGGCTGGGCTGATGCCTTCCCAGCCCAGGCTGGGCGGGGGCCAAGCATGAATGTGGCCCCATGGCCAAGGGTAAGGCAGAGTCAGGGCCCCAGGTCACCCACCCCACAGCCACTCAGCCTTCTCTCAGGTCCCCAAACTGCCTCCTCACCCCCTGTCGGCCCACAGGCCTGGACTAGCCTCCTGCCTGCCCTCCTCCCTGCCCTGGCCACCCACGCTCCTCTCCAGGGATCAAGTCCGCCCCAGCCACCCTGGCCCTGCTTCCCAGGGGGTGGGCTCCAGCCTTGGCACTTGCACACCTGAGGACCAGGCACTCACTCCCTCCTGAGCCCACTCTGACAGGGAAAGTCCCATAACAGGGTCCAAGCCTAGGACTTCCACCCAGCCTGCCCGGCTCCCGCTCTGGGGACACCGAGACCAGGGTCTCTTCTCTGTCCTGCCTGAAGTCCCTCTGTCTCATCTCCAAGACCCCAGAGGCCCCCGGAGGAGGTTTCTCAGGAGCAGAGAGTGAGTATTAGTGGCAGCTATGAAGGGGTCCTGGGCCCAGCCACCCAAACCCACTCCTCCCCAGGCAGATCTTCGGCCAGCGGCTAGGACAGCAGGAGAGCCACTCCCACCAGCTCTCTGGCCACTTGGCCTCTGCCCAGCTCTAGCAGCCCACCCTGCTCCCCAGCTGTGCCCTTCCGTCCCATCACAGGGGACCCCGGCAGGAAGGGCAGGGCCTGAGCCCGTCTGCGCTGCCCATGGAGGACTCTGCCACGGGAACTTTTTGGCCTCATTCTTCCTGCTGTGGTCCAGCCCCTCTGGAGCCCACAGACCCACCTCCCAGGCCCCGTCCTGCGGGGACTCCCACCTTGGATGCGGACGGGACCTCCTGGCTCACTTCTAACCAATAGGATGAGGCAGAAGTCACAACTTTGCTTCCAAGCTTAGGTCACAAAAGGACGTGGCTTCTGCCTGCTTTCATTTGATGATCTCGAAGGAGTCTGCTCTGCCCACGAGGGCTTGGCCGGGCAGCAAAGACTGGGCTCCATCTGTCTGTCCAGTCCCTCCCTGCATGTCCCTGAGGTAGCTCCTGGAGGACAGTGGCCGGCACCTTGTCAGGGTCCACACCTGGTTGATGCAAGAAGGCACAGGTGAGCCCAGTCCACGCAGCTCCACACAGGTCAGAACCTGGCTGTCTGCCGGGCAGGCAGGTGCATCCACCTGTGTCCAATCACATTTGGAAAGTGGAAAGGGAAATGGTGGCCTGCAAAGGGCATTGGTGCCCCTCAGACCCCAGGGCCGAGGTCCCTGGGCAGCCCGGCCCACAGGCCCATCTCCCTGCACTGCCAGCTGAAGCTGCTGGCCCTGGGCTCAGTGCTCTGGCCATGGCTGGGCTCGTGTCGAGACCTCCCTTCCCCTGATTTCCATGCTCAGGGCTCCTTCGTGCAGGTCCAGGGATGTGGTGGGGGCCCAAGGTGCAGGGACCAGGTTGCAGGCAGCGCTGGTGGGGCATGGGCCAGGGCCCAGGCCGTTTCATGCAAAGACACCCACTGGAGAACGGATGCCCTAGGTGCAGGTCCTGGCAGTGACCCTTTCCTTCACTAGAGGAGGACTCGTGTTAAAAAGGACCTGCCAAGGGGACATAGACAGAGGAGCTGTGGATAAATAGCTCCTAAACCAACCAGGTTCCAGGCAGCCCAGGGCCAAGGGGTGGGGGGAGCAGGATGCCCTGGGGACACCCTGCCCTGTGCAGCCCGGCCTCCCTGCCTGGGAGAACAGCAAAGCCTTGGTGAGCGGGCTGCAGGCAAGGGAGGCCCCATGGCCCAAGGAGGTTTATGGCCTCCCAGCAGAGCACCCGGCCCCAGCAGCTGGCCTGGCCCCTGCACCTGTCCCTTTGTTTGCACAAATCCCGTCCCTAGTAGACTTAATCGCAAAGCTTTGATGACTGTGCCAGGACCCTGCACAGGCCCCTGCGGACCGCACTGAACAAACACGCCATTGTCTCCGGGTGCACCGCAGGCGACCTGTTAATGGTTAAACCAAGGGGAGAAGGACGGCAGCTCTGCCTGAGGCCAGGGTGGGGGAGCTGCCTGGCATGGTGGGGGCACCAGCCCCCCCACCCCACCAGGGCACAGTCGTCCTACACTGGGGTTCCCAGTGGGCAGAGAGAGAACACGGCTTCTCCCCTGTTTTAGAACTAGCCTCCCAGCAACCCTGGAGCTGGAAGACAAGTCCAGAGGAAGCTGCTGGAGTCCCCAGCAAGACACCCGCCCCGACCCCTCCACACCAGGCAGGCGCCCAGGCTGTGGGAGCTGCTCAGATGCTGGAGAGCCAGCCACTCTCTGTGCACTCCAGACCCATGGGCCAGGAGTGGGCATGCAGTTAGAGCCCCATGAGCAAGCCTCACACGGCTGTGGGATGTCAACAGCACAGCTGCCATGGGAAATGCCCTGGCAGGTCCAGGCAGGCCGGTTACCCCCAGCACTACCCTGTGACCAGCAATCCCACCCCAGGTCTATCCCCAGAAGTGAAAGCAGGGACTCAGGCAGATATGTGCACACCCATGCTCCCGGCAGCATCACTCGCCAGAGGCAAGAGGTGGAAGTGACCATGGCATGCATCAACCACAAAAACGACAAGCCCAGGCCGGGCGCGGTGGCTCACGCCTGTAATCCCAGCACTTTGGGAGGCCAAGGCGGGTGGATCACGAGGTCAGGAGATCGAGACCATCCTGGCTAACATGGTGAAACCCTGTCTCTACTAAAAATACAAAAAATTAGCCAGGCGTGGTGGCAGGCGCCTGTAGTCTCAGCTACCTGGGAGGCTGAGGCAGGAGAATGGCGTGAACCCGGGAAGCGGAGCTTGCAGTGAGCTGAGATCGCGCCACTGCACTCCAGCCTGGGCGACAGAGCCAGACTCTGTCTCAAAAAAAAAAAAAAAAAAAAAAAGACGAGCCCACTGCGGTCTGTCCGTACAATGGAACATTACTGGGCCATGAGAGGAATGACGGATGGATGCAGGCTGCAGCATGGACAGGTCTCGCCAACGTTGCACTCGGTGGAAGAAGCTGGGCACACAATGCCACATGGCGATGGACTCCCTTTATATGAAATGTCCAGAATAGGCAAATCCATAGCGACAAAAATAGACGGGTGGCCGCCCAGGGTGGGGGGTGGAGACGGGGAGTGACTGCTCAGTGACAGGGTTTCCGCCTGGGGGATGCATGTGCTCTGGAGCTAGACTGAGGTGAGGGTCGCACAGCACTGAGATCGTGCTGGATACACTGGATCGTGCACTGAAAAAGCTAATTCTGTGTATGTGAGCTTCACCCCATTTTAAAAATGACAGCCCACTGCGATGGACACACAAACAGTGGATCCCTGAGCATGGGACACCCAGAGAGGCTAGCGGCTGAGGCCAGGCCACAGACCCCAAGTGGGCAGCCTGCCTCACTCCCAGCTCTGCCTGGGGCTGGCCGCGGCCTTGGTGGTCTCTCTGTGCCTTGATCTCCAGGTCTGTGGCCCTGAGCCTCCCGCGGCACCATCCCAGCTCCTGTTGAGCATGGCCCTCCCTGGGAGCCACTGTGGCCACACACACAGTCCTCCAAGCACCTTTGTCCAGTCCGTCCAGTCTTTCCCATAATGTCCGGAAGACCTGCTGTGCAGCAGAAGCTGGCTCTGCTGGGGGCACGCAGGAGTGGGCAGGCTGCCCTGGCTCCTGCTAACATGGAGCACATAGCCCCAGGGGCAACAGGCAAACCCCAGGAGACCCCCACCTGCAGCCTGGAGAGGGGTACAGGCATGGCGTGCAGCAGGGGCCAGCCCAGTCCCAATCTCCTCCAGCCCCCCGGCCAACTGGCCCGCAGGCTATGCCGGGTGCCCTCATTGGCCTCTGGGCTTTCTCTGTTTTGTAACTGGTAGCCTTTTTTTTTTTTTAAGAACACACTTTAAGGTTTACAGAAAATGGAGCAGAGCTCTACTCCCTGCCCAGCCCTCCCCCATGCCCGCAGTCTCCCCGTTACTGGCCTCTTGCATCGCTGTGAGTCAGTTCAGGAACCCATTGGACATTTTTTAAAGTTGCATACTTTTTATTGGGGCAAAAAACACATCACATCAATGTACTGTCCTAAATGTACACTGTTTTTCAATGCACAGTTCAGGGGCATTAGGGACACTCACGCTGGTGTGCAGCCCTCACTGCCATCCATCTCCAGAAGACTTTCATCTTCCCAAGATGAGACTCTGTCCCCATTCAAAGCAAACTCCCCGCCCCTCCCCCAGCCCGACACCCACTGTTCTACCTCCCGTCTCTGTGGATTTGATGACTCTAGGAGCCTCACGTGAGTGGCAGCACACAGCGTCTGTCCTTCCGTGTTTGGCTTTTCCCACTGAGCACATGCCTCAGGTCCATCCCGTGGCAGCGTGGGTCCGGATCCCCCACCGTATGAGGAGATCACACTTTGCTTATCCATGCTGATGCTTTCTAAAAAACATTTCTGTTTATTTAATTGACAAAAATGCATATATTTATCCTGCACAACACGTTGCTTTGAAATACATCAATACTTTATTATTATGCAAAGGCCATAGTTTCCATGAGGCTTGGAGCTCGGTGTTGTAAGTTCTATGGGTTTGGACCAATACTACCCTGTATCCGCTGTTACAGCACCCCACAGGGGGCTCCACGGCCCCGAAATCCTCCATGCTCCACCTGTTTGTTCCTCCAGCCTCCCTAACCCCTGGCAGCCACTGACCTTTGTCTTCATGGTTTTGCTGTTTTCAGAATGTCCTAAGGGTAGAACCCTACAGGATCCTACAATCCTTTGCAGCCTGGCCTCTTCCACTTAGCATGTCGCGTTGGCAGTTTCTCCCTGTCTTTTTGTGGCCTGTAACTCTTTTCTTCCTTGGGCTTCTAGACAGGCTCAGTTCTCTCCCATCTTCAACACGCATTCCTTGAGTCCACAGACTGCCACACAGCTCGTGCCAACCTCTTTATTTCACCTTAAATGTCTCAAAAGAGAGAAGGCCTGTCCACTCCCTTTCCCTGTCACCTCGTGCTGCCTCTCTTCTAACCACAGTCCAGATCAGTCAGCTCCCGCACCGCCAAGGGGCCCAGTGCTTTGGCCTCCAGCCCTGGAGACCTCCTCCTGCTCTCCCAGCCCCCCATCTTTTTCTTCCCCACTCTGCTGCTCCTCCCCAGGTCCTTGCGGGATGGCCTCTTCCACTGGGTCCGCAGCTGCTGCAGACAGCCTCCTCTCGTCTTCCTGCCACAGTTCCCAGCCACATGCAGGCCACAGTCCGTCTCCCGCTAGGCCGCCTCCCTCTCCCCTGTGCTCCAGCCCAGAAGCCAGCTGCCCTCTGTCTGTCACTCTCAGACGACAGACGGCAGCACAGGTCCAGCTGCCCCAGGCCTGAGCCCCAGGGCTCCTCACTGCCTGGGCCTCCTCGCCAGGCCAGACCTTGATGCTGGGTACCACTGTCCTGCCACCTGCCCTGCCACCTGCTCCGCCAGCAGCTGCTCCTTCCTGCCTCCACATTCTGTCCTTCAGGAATGCCATCGGGAGGGCAGTGACATCTTTACCCTCCCGCTCTGCCACTCTGCCTCTGCGCATACTCCTCTGGGGAGTCAGAGTGACCTCTGCAAACATGGGCATCAACGGGCACTTCTCCGTGCTTAGAGGCCCCCAGGGCTACCTGTCGGCCTTTGGTAAAGTCACAGACGGAACCCACACAGAGCCTTTGTGCTTGGACTAGGCCGGCCCACCTGCCTCCCCATGCTTTGGGTGGTGCCCACCCACCCAGCCTCTGCAGGTCCACGCCTGACTAGCCGCAGGGGCTTTGCACACCTGCATTTCGCCCACATTAATTCTACTGGACCCTCTCCTGCGAGGAAGGCTCCACAGCCTCCGCAGCCAGGCCACACACCCCAGTCCTCGTTCAGGGGTACACATTTGTCCCCTTCATACACAAGCCAGGCTCCACTCTGGGTACTGGGTCACAGCTGGGAGTAAAACAGACCCAGTCCCAGAACCCACAGAGCATCCACCCTGGGCGGAAAGAAGCAGAGAACAGTGGTGTCACTGAGCACATGGAAGCTTGAGGTGCTAAATTTCATGGAAAGGAAGCCAGGAGCAGCCAGAGGGAGCACGGCTTCTGGGGAGTAGGTGAGGGGGGACCGAGCAGCCAGAGAGGGAGCATGGCCGCTGGGGAGTAGGTGAGGGAGACTGGGACAGCCACTGGGGGGTACGTGAGGGAGGACTGGGACAGGCGCTGAGGGGTAGGTGAAGAGGACCGGGACAGGCACTGGGGGGTAGGTGAGGGGGGACCAGGAGCAAGTCCCAGACAAGTGAGTTTTCAGAAGCCCGAGAGGCCCTCAAGTGGACAGGCCAAGTGTGCGATCAGGGCTTGGGCAGACGTTGAGGGTGAGGTAGCTGTCTGCAGAGGGTGCAGGAGAGCAGCCGCCCAGGAGGCCTGCCTGGGGCCCTCAGTGTCAGAGGCTGCGGAGCCTGGCTTCCACTTGCCCCCACTGGGCTCCAGGCCTTCTCCTGCCCTGATCCACAAGCTCTGTGGGGGTCCCTGCTTGGCCCAGATCCCCCCACTATATCCCAGTGCATACAGTAGGTCCTTGGTCATTGCCAGTGGACTGGATGGATGCAGCAGGACCAAGAGGAAGTTCTGGACAGACCCCCAGAGGAGCTGAGGATGGGGCCTCCCTGCGGGACGCACTGGGCACACGGGATGCTCAGGGTGGTCTCACCATTGTGCCCCCTTCACCAAGAGGACCCTGAGCCCGGGATGGGCAGGTCCTCACCTGAGGAAAGTAGGCACCAGCCAGGTGTAACCTGGGCCAGATGGGCAGCCCTGAGAGCAGTGCCCCACCTCTCAGGTCCCGCTCGCAGCCAGGCCCCAGGGAGAGCAGGGTGTCGTGGGCCGTCAGCATTGGATGCAGGGTCTCCTGGGGTCAAGAGGGAGCGCAGAGCTGCTTCTTCCTTTCTCCTTTCTCAGCTGCCAATCACCCCACCCTCTAAACAGCAGGGAGCCCGTCATAGACACAAATGTGGCTACCCCACCCTCACACCCTCAGAAACCCTCAGGGAGACAGGTTGTACGCTGCCCATGCTTGCAATGGGCTCCCTGCGCCCATTCTCCTGGAGGGCACCAGGCACACACAGGTACACACACAAACACGCAAGGCACACACACAGACATGCACAGACATGCACAGCCACACACAAACACAAATACACACAGCTATGCACAGCACACACAGCCACACAGCCACAAAGACACACACAGACACACAGCCACAAAGACACACATGGACACGCACAGACACACAGCCACAAAGACACACACAGACACATAGCCACAAAGACACACACAGACACACACAGATACACAGAGACTTGCACAGCCACACACAGATAAACACAAATACACACAACCACACACAGCACACACAGCCACACGTGAGCACACACAGCCACACGTGGGCACACAAAGGTACACACAGACACACACAGCCACACATGGGCACACATAGCCACACCCAGATAAACACAAATACGCACAGCCACACACAGTACACATAGCCACACAGACATGAACAGACAAAACACAGACACACAGAGCCACACACAGATAAACACAAATACACACCATCATGCACAAACAGGGACGCACAGCCACACATGGACACACACAGGTATGCCCAGACACACACAGGTGCACAGAGATGCCCAGGCACACACAGACACACAAAACAGGGGCACACACAGGCACGCAGAGACATGCCCATCCTCTCACAGCCACACGTACCCACAGCCACAGCCACACCCATGGGGACCCAGCAACACCCGCCTTCCCAGCACAGCTGCCTGCCCACAGGGACACCACTACCACGCCCAGCACCGACACCCTGGCACCAACGCCCAGCAAACGTCCTCAGCGGTGCCTACCCAGGCCGGCAGGCTCAGACAGACACTGCTGCCGCAGCGAGTGTGCCTGGAGTCCCACCTGCTGGGACAAGGAGACCTACAGGTGTGGATGCACCACCCGCTGCCTGCTGCCTGCTGCAGGGGGCCAGGACCTCTGAGCCTGGCTGGGCTGGGCACCCACCTCCCATGCCCAGGAAGTGCTGCAGGACTGTGGCCAGGCCAAGCCTTCCCAAGGCACCTCTTGGGGCCAGAGCAGCTTCCCAGGACAGCCCCTATGCCTGGGAGGCTCTCTGTGGGCTCCCCCTGTTCCAAGGCCCTACAGACCCAGACTTGGAACCTTCACAATCCCCTGTGCCAGGAGGACACGTGGTAATGAGGAAGGTGCCTGGAGCTGCCCAGCCTGCAGCATGCTGCCAGCACCTCACTGGTTCCTCATCCCCTGTGCCCACTGGGTCCCTATACCAGCCTCTGCTCCGCCTGGCCCTCACACCCTCAGCTCCACCTGACTGCTACACTGGCTCTGCAACCATTCCCAGCCACAGAGGTTGGCTGCAAGTACTCACAGCTGCCCTTCCTCAGTGACTTGTTCTCAGGCAAACAGGAGGCTATGCCCCAGCCCAGGGGCAGCCCGTGCCAGGAGTAACCACCCAGGAATATGAAACCCAGTCCCCTTGCCTCAAAGCCCAGCCTACTGTAGTACAATTGATGCCCCAGAGCTCCCTGAGGCTGTCTGCTGCTGAGACCCCTTCTTGCTTGCCTGTGTTCTCAGCCTCTTCTCTTCCTAGGAGGGCACCCCTCCCCGAACAAATCCCATGCATGAGAAACCCCACTGCAGATTCTGCTTCAGGGGAACAGGCCTAAGACAGTAGGTGCCAGGCATGGCACTGGGAAGCTGAGCCCAGGGGTGGGCTCTGTGATCAGCTCTCTCACTGACCAGGGCAAGGAGGAGCCCCTCATGGGGGTGAGCAGGGGAGGAGTGGATAGAGCTCCTGGCAGGCTAGAGCAGAACACTGTGGGATCACACACCACCTGGTGCCATGTCCCCAGCACTTGAGAACTATGGGGAAACCTTAACCAAAGAACTGTGGAACGGGCAGCTTTTGCTGAGAGCCATCAAGGTGCTGAAGGAAGAAAACCCCAAGTTCAGATCTATAAATTCACAATCCAAGATCCAGCGTGAGAGTCCTAACGAGGTCATGGGTTGGGCTTTTGTCTTAGTCTGTGTTGCTATAAAGGAATACCTGAGACTAGGTAATTGATAAAGAAATGAGGTTTATTTGGCTCATGGTTCTGCAGGCTGTACAGGAAGCATGGCACCTGCATCTGCTGCTGGGAAGGGCCTCAGCCTGCATCCACTCATGGCAGGAGGGTGAGAGCCGGTGTGCAGAGACCACATGGTGAGAGAGGAATCAAGAGAGAGGGAAGGTGCTGGGCTCTTCTTAACAATCAGTGCTCAAGGGAACTCAAAGTGAGAACTTAGTTCTCACCCTCCTCCAGGGAAGGCATTAATCCACTCATGAGGAATCCATCCCCATGACCCCAACGGCTCACATCAGGCCCCCACCTCCAACACTGGGCATCAAATTTCAACAGGAGGTTGGGGGACAAACATCCAAACTATAGCATTCCTCCCCAGTCCCCCCAAATTTACGTCCTTCTCACATGCAAAATACAATCATCCCATCTCAGGAGTCCCCTAAAGTTTTAGCTTATTCCTGCATCCATTTAGAAGTCCAAAGTGCAAAGTCTCATCTAAGACTCAAGGCAAGTTTCTTTCAGGTATGAGCCTGTAAAATCAAAATCAAGTCATTTACTTCCAATGTACAATGGTGGGACAGACATTGGGTAAACATTCCCATTCCAAAAGGGAGAAATTGACCAAAAGAAAGGCAGAACAGGCCCCACACAAGCTTGAAACCCAGCAAAACAGACATTAAATCTTAAAGCTCCCAAATCTCTTTTGACTCCATGTCCCACATCCCATGCTGGAAGGAAGGGTGGGCTCCCAGGACTCTGGGCAGCCCTGCCCCCATGGCTTTGCTGAGCCCAGCCCACGTGGCTGCTGTCACAGGTTGGAGTCCAATGCCTGGGGCTTTTCCAGGCTGAGATTGCACACTGCTGGTGTCTTTGTATTTCTGGGGTCCCCCTCGCAGCCCCATTTCCACAGCTCCACTAGAAGAATATCTCTGAAGGGCTCTATCCCTGCAGCAGGGTTCTGCCTGGGCACCCAGACTTTCCAATACAACCTTTGAAATCTAAATGGAAGCAGCCAAACCTCCAGCACTTTTGCATTCTGGATTCCTGCAGACTTGACAACACATGGAAGCCAGCAAGTCTCATGCCTCGTGCTCTGCAGAGCAGCTGTCCAAGCTGTATCTGAGGCCATTTGGGCCATGGCTGGATCTGGGATGGCTGGGTTGTGGGAAGCAGCATCCCAAGGTGGTCCATGGCAGTGGCACCCTGGAAGCCTCCAGCACTTTTGCATTCTGGATTCCTGCAGACTTAAGAATACATGGAAGCCAGCAAGTCCCATGCCTCGTGCTCTGCAGGGCAGCTGTCCAAGTGGTATCTGAGGCCATTTGGACCATGGCCGGATCTGGGGTGGCTGAGATGTGGAAAGCAGCATCCCAAGGTGGTCCACAGTAGTGGCACCCTGGACCTGACCCTCCAAGCCACTCTGTTCTGCTAGGCCTCTGGGCCTGTGATGGGAAGGGTGGCCTCAAAGTCCTTTGAAATACCTTCAGGGCCCTTTCCCCATTGTTTTGACTGTTAGCACTATGCCCTCTTTCAGTCATGCTAATCCCTCTAGCAACCGGTGCCGCAAAGGACCTTGAATTCCTCTCCTGAAAACATTCTTTGCTTCTCTACCACAGGCCAGGCTGAAAATTGTCTAAATTTTTATGCTTTACTTCCCTTTTTATTAGAAATTCTACCTTTAGATCATTCCTTTGCTGTTGTATTGATTGCAAGTTGTTAAAAGTAGCCATGGTACTTCTGGAACACTCTGCTGCTTAGAAATTTCTTCCACTAAACATTCTGGGTCATCACTCTTAAGGTTAGCCTTCTACAAAGCCTTAAAGCATGGACACAATGCAGTTGCAACTTTTGCTAGGGGTTAACAAGGGTGATCTTCGCTCCAGTCCCCAGTAAGTTCCTCATTTCTATCAGAGACCTCATCCGCATGGCCTCTATTGCCTGCATGTCTATCAGCATTTTAGTCACAACCACCTAACCAATCTCTAAGAAGTTTAAAACTTTCCCTCATCTTCTTGTCTTCTTCTGAGCCCTCCAAACTCATTCAACCTCTGCCCATTACTCAGTTCCAAAGCCACTTCCACATTTTCAGGTATCTTTATAGCAAGACCCCACTCTCAGTACCAATTTTCTCAGTCCACTTGCGCTACTATAAAGGCATACCTGAGACTGGGTAATTTATAAAGAAAAGAGGTTTATTTGGTTCATGGTTCTGCAGGCTATACAGGAAGCACAGGGCCTGCATCTGCTGCTGGTGAGGGCCTCAGGCTGCTTCCTCTCATGGTGGAGGTGAGGGGGAGCCGGTGTGTGCAGAGACCATATGGCGAGAGAGAGCAAGCCCAAGAGATGGGAGGGAAATGCCAGCCTTTTTTTAACAACCTGCTCTTGAGGGAACTAATAAAGTGAGACCTCATTCTCCCCTCTCTACCAGGGAGGGCATTAACCCTTTCATGAGGGATCTGCTCCCATGACCCAAACACCTCCCATTAGGCCTCCACTTTCAACATTGGATCAAATTTCCACATGAGGTTTGGGGTGGACAAACATCCAAATTCTAGCAGCTTTAATCCAACTGACTGATGTCCTTGTGAGAAGAGGAGATTAGGACCCAGACACACAGAGGGGGAGAACCCTGTGAGGATACAGCTAGAAGGCAGCCATCTGCCAGCCAAAGGGAGAAGCCTCAGGAGGAACCAGCCCTGTGACACCTTGATCTTGGATTCCAGCCTTCAGGACTGAGGAGGATAAACTTCTGGTTATTAAGTCCCCCAATCTATGGTACTTAGTTATGGCAGCCACAGAAAGTGAATTCGGGCAGCAAAGAGGAAATGGCACCAGCTGGCCTTACCCACAGGGGTCCTTGAGAAGGGTAATAGAGCATGTCCCCCTAGAGGGGACAGGTGGGCAACCAAGCAGGTGACCACTTAATATAGAAACAAGGGATCAAGACTGGATGACTTGAGGCTGAGGTCATTCTCTCAAATGCAATCCTGACACCTTGACCATTTCCAGACCTCAGCCAGTTCTCAGACCCAGATTCATCAATGGAAAGAGAAGCTGGGTCCCCATGAGGCAGGACCCTGAAACAGCATACCAAATGCAATCTGTGGTATGTCCTCAGTCCTTTCCCAAAGGGACTTACAGCCACTGAATCAGATCATCACAGCTGATAACTGAGGGACACAACTATCTTTGCAGGGCTGTTGCATATGGAGTCTGCATAACACTCATAACACTGGTACTAGGGGACCCAAGTGCCATCATGGGCCCCCCATTAAATAAGCAGCATAGGGGAGTTAGGTAATAAATGGAATTCTGGCCCAGGTCTATCTCATGGGGTGGGCTATGTTCATGAACCCATTGAAGATTACGCCCCCAGTTCCTACACAAATAATCAACATGGACCCATAAGCAGGCAGACTCCTTCATCGCTCCTTGACCTTTGTGGTAAGACCTATTATGGCAGGAAAGAACGAGTAGAAGTCCCTAAACCTGCCTTTACTCCAAAGCCAGAAAGTAAGTCAAAACTGATGACACTCTCCAAGGCTTTTCACCCACTTCTGGCAAAGATGAAGTAACAGGAACTAGGTTTCCCCTCTCAGCTGAAATAATAAGCAAAAAGATTGAAGAAAAAAAAAAGAAACACTGATTTTCAAGGAAGGATATTGGGCAAAGAAGGACAGCGATCCCCAAGAGAAGAAAAACAAAGTGAGCCCTACAATTGCCTTGTCTTGCTGCCCTGAGAGAGTTTTGGGCTGCAATACGGGGAGGGAAATTGAGGCGCAGCCCAATGAATCCAAGTTGTGGAAATGGAGTTGGGGGGTTGGGGAGACCAAGGTGGCTAGAGTTTGCAGGGCAGAGAAGAGAGTGGTACAAAGAGTGAACCCTGGAGATCTCCAGAAGGTTCCCCCTAAAATATTCAGCAGGATATACTCATCACAGTCCTGGGAGGGAATGACCCACGCTTGGAAGGGCCAAATGAAAGGGTTCGGGGCTGCAGAACCCAGTACCTATGCAGAGCTGGGAGAAGAACCAATTCCCACCAGCCAGACTGGAAAATGTCATGAATCACAGGGCATTGGGTAGGGTACCAATAAAAGGGTCTTGCCCCAGCAGTGGGGAATAATTAGCCCTGGATGGAGTAATGTTCCAGGCCTGCCTGACAAGCCATAAAAGCAAGATATGAAAGGAACAAGTTGTTCCAAAGTATCTTAACTGCATCCCAGAACAAAGCTCAGCCGTGTTCATAGGAATGCAGACGTATCCAGTATCCAACATGGCAAAATTCACAACATCTGCAGCCAATAAAAAACTGTGGGATCTGCAAGGAAGCAAGAAAATACAACCCATAATGGGGAGAAAAATCAACCCATTGGAACAAACCCAGAACAGACATGAATGTTAGAATTGGCAGGCAAGGACATTAAAACAGTTATTGTAACTGCATTCCCTATGTACAAAGAGCTAAACAGAGGTGTGGAGAGATGTGAAAAATGTAAGAATGAACCAAATTGAGCTGTCAGTATAAACATGGCAATGTCTGAGATAAAAAATACACTGCATGAGATTACTTAAAGATATACCAATAAAAAATATTCCAAATGAAATGAAAAAACAACAATTTTTTTTAAATGGGAAGAGTATCATTGAGCTATAGGACAATTTCAAGTGGCCTAGTATACACGTAATTAGAGCGCCTGAAGGAAAGAATACGGAGGGACAAAAAAATTCTGAAAAAAGAATGGATTTTTATTTTCACCCCCAACATGTAAAGAGCTCCCATCCTTCCACAAGAAAAAGCAGAACAACCTGAAAATCACTAACTTTCTCAGACCCATCAGAGACTTGAGATTGTAGAGCAAATCACTCTCCTGAAATCAGGGAAATGGGTAAGTCCAGAGAGTTGTGGCCAAGACTGGCTTACTGGGAGTAGAAGCCACGGGAGACACAAACAGACACAGATGTTTAAATGGTAATTCTGATCAATTGCTGAGACAGGCTACCCTGAGAGTAAGAGATCCTGGGGGTGTGCAGTCTTGGGGGCTCCACACTTTCATGGACTTTACCTCCAGGAACCATACCAGTTTCTCACTGTGAAGAGCCCAGAAAAAGCCCAGAAGAGCCTGGTAGGAGGCAAGTAGGGGGCAGGGGTGAAGAGTAATCATGGAGAAATTTCCATAACAAAGGACTACTCTCCTGGGGAAAGACGTTTCCAGAGCCTTATCCCACCTGGGTGAAGGGCATTTCCCCAACTCCATCCCCTTCTAGCTCTCCTGTCACTCCCAAGTTGCAAAAGCTATAACATTGGGAAATACTTGTGAAGGTTTCAGCCTGAGGCACAGGCTCACTGTAAGACATTTAATTGGGAGATTATAGAACACTATTCTCCCCCTCATACCTGACTCCTTGTCAGAATAACATAAACCCTCACAGTAGAGGGCTATTTACCTCAGTTTCTATTACCTGATAAACAAAAAATTTACAAGGCACACAAAAGGATAAGAAAAGGCACAGCTTCAAAAGACAAAACAAGTGACAGAACCAGACTCACATATGACACAGATGTCAGAATTATCACATATATAATTTAATATAACTATGATTAACATGCTAAGAGCTCGAATGAAAAAAATGGACAAAATGTAAGAAAAGATGGGTAATCAAGCAGAGATATGATAATCCTAGGAAAGAATCAAAAAGAAATGCTAGAAATAAAAAACATTTTAGCAGAAACAGGGACTGCCTTCAATGAGATTATCAATAGGCTAAGCATGTCTAAGGAAAGAATTGAGGAGCTTGAAGACAGATCAACAGACGCTTTCCAAACTGAAATGCAAAGGAAAAAGGAGGAATTGAAAAAAAAAAAAAAAAACAGAGCAACTAAAAACTGAGGCAAATTTTAAAAATGTAATATACTTATAGTTGGAATACCAGAAAGAGAAGAAAAAAGGAATGGAGCAGAAGAGATGTTTGTAGTTATAATGGCTTAGAACTTGGCAAAATTAATGACAGACCTCAAACCACACATCCAGGAAGCTCAGAGAACACCAAGCAGAATTTTTTAAACATTAAAAAACCCTCAACTACACATAGACATATCATATTCAATCTGAGAGGACCTAAGACAACAAGAATTCTTGAAAGACACAAAAGGAAAAATACCGCATTACCTAGAGAGAAATATGGATAAGAATTACAATGACCTCTTGTCAGAAAACTGCAAGCAAGAAGACAATAAGGTGAAATAAAGTGTTGAAAGACATATACCACCAACCTAGAATTCTATATCCAGTTATAGATATATGTGTGTATATATATATACATATATGTGTGTGTATATATATATACATATATGTATGTATATATGAGTATATGTGCATATATGTATATATGCACATATGTATATATGTGTGTATATATGTGTGTGCATATATGTTTACATATAATTTTTAAATTATATAAAAATAATTTTTAAAGCCCTGAGAGGAACCAGGGCCACAAGTATGTTCAAAGTGTTGATGATAAATGTGTCCTGCAATTCACATTAATTCTCACAGCTCTTAGGCTATCATTAAAAAAATTTTTTTCAGCATCAATCTCACTCTGTTGCCCAGGCTGGAGTGCAATGGTGTGATCATAGCTCACTGCAGCCTTGACCTCCTGGACTTTGAAATCCTCCTGTTTCAGCCTCCCAAGTAGCTAGGACTACAGATGTGCTGCACCACACCTGACAATGTTTTTATTTCTGTAGAGATGAGGTCTCACTATGTTGCCCTGGCTAGTTTTGAACTCTGGGGATAAAGTGATCCTCCTACCTCAGCCTCCCAAAGTGCTGGGATTATAGGTGTTAGCCGTTGCACCCAGCCTATATCCAGTGATATTGTCTTCCAAAAGTGAAGAGAAAGTAAAGATCTGCAGACAAACAAAAATGGAAGGAATTTATCACCAGATCTGCTCTACAAGAAATGCTGGGATAACAGGTGTAAGCCACCACACCTGACTGAAATGTTAAGATTTTTTTTAGACAGAGGAAAATTATAGGTCAGAAACTTGAATCTGCATAAAGAGAAAAAGAGCATCAAGAAGGAATAAATGAAGGTAAAAATAAGATCTTTTCTTATTCTAAATCAATCTAATGATAACTATTTGTTTAAAATAATATTAGTAAGAATGCATTGGGTTATTACAGCATATGGGTAAGTAAAATAAATGACAAGCGTTATAAGGGATGGGAGGAGGAATCGGGACTTGATATACTTTGGTATTTGTCCCCTCCAAATTTCATGTTGAAATGTGATCCTCAATGTTGGAAGCTGGGCCTAGTGACAGGTGTTTTGGTCACGGGAGTGGATCCCTCATCAACGGCTTGGTGCTCTCCCTGCAGCAGTAAGTTTATGTGAAAACTGGTTGTTTAAAAGGGTTTGGCACCTCTCTTGCTTCCTCTCTTGCCATGTGACATGCCTGCTCCCTCTTTGCCTTCTGCCATTGGTAAAACCTTCCCGAGGCCTCACCAGAAGCAGATGATGACATCCTGCTTCTTATATATCCTGCAGAACTCTTAAACCTCTTTTCTTTATCAATTACCCAGTTTCAGGCATTCCTTCATAGCAATGCAAAATGGACTAACACAGGACTAATCTGTTATAGGGTATCTGTGCTACTGATGAAGTGAAATGGTGTTATTTGGAGATGGACTTAGGTTAATTTAAAAGGTATATTGTAAATGCTAAGGTAATCACTGTTTATCTGTTTATCAACAGAATAAACAGACAACCTACAGAATGGGGGAGATATTCTCAAACTATGTATCTGACAAAAGTCTAATATCCAGAATCTATAAGGAACTTAAACAATTTGATGAGCAAAAAACAAATAACCCCATTAAAAATGGGCAAAATCCATGAACAAATACGTCTCAAAAGAAGACTTACAAATGGCCAACAAACATGAAAAAATGCTCACCATCACTAATTACCAGCAAAATGTAAATCAAAACCATAATGAGATACCATCTCACACCAGTGAGAATGGCTATTATTAAAAAGTAAAAAAATAACAGATAATGGCAAGGCTGCAAAGAAAAGGGAACACTTATATACTGTTGATGAAAATGTAAATTAGTTCAGGCACTATGGAAAGCAGTTTGAAGATTTCTTAAATAACTTAAAACAGAACTACCATCCCAGGCAACAGTCCCATTACTGGTTATATACCCAAAGGAAAACTAATCATTCTACCAAAAAGACACATGCATTCATATGTTCACTGTAGCATTATTCACAATAGCAAAGACATGGAATCAACCTAAGTGCCCATCAATGGTAGATTAGATAAAGAAAATGTGGTACATATACACTATGGAATACTACACAGCCATAAAAAGAACAAAATCATGTCCTTTGCAGCATGGATGCAGCTAGAGGCCATTATCCTAAGTGAATTAACAGAAAACCAAATACTGCATATTCTCACTTATAAGTGGGAGTTAAGCATTGGATACACATGGACATAAAGATGGGAACAAGAGACACTGAGGACTACCCAAGAAAGGAGAGAAAGAAGGGGGCAAGGCCTTAAAAACTACCTATTGGATACCATGCTCACTACATGGGTGATGAGACCATTTGAACCTCAGGTTCATGCAACATACCCATGTAACAAACCTGCACAGGCAACCCCTAAATCCAAAACAAAATTGAAATTATATTAAAAAGTCACTATATAATGATAATTGAACCAGACTTCCAAGAAGATGCAACAATCCTTAATGTGTATGTACCCAACAACAGAGCACCAATATACATGCAGCAAAAGCTGATAGACCTGCAAGGAGAAATAGACAAATTTACTGTTACAGCTGGAGACTTCAAGACCCTACTGCCAGTAACTGATAGGTCAAGAAGGCAGAAAATAGACAAGGATAAAGTTGACCTGAACAGCAGTTATCGCCCAACTTGATCTAATTGACATTTTAGACTACCTCTTCCAACAACAGAATAATACACATTAATCTCTAGCTCATGTGGAACATTCATCGTGATAGACCACATTCTAGAATAAAACATACTTTAACTAATTGAAAACAATAGAGATTGTATAAAGTGTTCCCAGACCATAGTGGAATTCAACTAGAAATAAAAAACAAAAAGCTGACAGGAAACTCTTCAAATATTTAGAAATTAAACAATATACCTCTAAATAATCCAAGTTGAAAAGAAGTCTCAAGAGAAATTTAAAAAATATTTTTAACTAAATGAAAATGAAAATACAGTATATCAAAATTCGTAGGATTCAGCAAAAGCAATGCTGAATATAGCATTAACTGAATATAATTAGAAAGATAACCAGTAACCTAAGCTCCCACCTTAGGCCTAAAACAAGCAGAAGAAAAATTTAATAAAAATTAGAGGATAAATCAATGAAATTCAAAACAGAAAAAAAATCAATAGAAATAAAAGCTGGTGCTTTGAAAATATTAATAAAATTCATAAACCTCTAGCTAGGTTAGGCAAGAAAAAAAAGAAAAGACACAAATAATCAATATCAGAAATGAAGAAGTATCATCACTATTGATCCCATGGACTGTAAAAGCATAATAAAGAAATTCTATAATTAACTCTATACCCACACATTTCACATGGATGAAATAGACCAATTTCTGGAACGAATTACCAAAACGTACACAAGGTGAAATAAATAACCTTGATATCCCTGTATCTATTAAAGAAATTGAATTAATAATAGTAGCCTTCCTAAAAAGAAATTACCAGGCCTAAATGGTTTTAGCAGTGAATTCTATTAAAAATTTAAGGAAGAAGTCATACCAAATTCTGTACCAAAAAATCTCTTCCAAAAAATCGAGGTGACAGACACACTTTCTAACTCATTCTATGAGGACAGCATTACTGTAATAACAAAACTCAGATAAAGATATTATGGGAAAGGAAAACTATAGACCAATATCTCTCATGAATATAAATGCAAAGACCTTCTAAAAATTAGCAAAGTGAATTGAATAATAAATAAAAAGAATTATGAAGTACAATCCAAATGGGATTTATTCTAGATAAGCAAGATGGGTTCAGCATTCAAAAAGCGACCACTGTAATCCACACATCAACAGATGAAAGAAAACAATATATAACCATATCAATTGAAGCAGAAAATTTATTTAACATTTTTCTCTCTTTGGCTTCTTTCTGTTCCTTCTCTTCTTCCCCTTCCCTGTCTTCCTCTTCCCCACTACTCCTCTACTACTCCTCTTCTCCTCTACTCCACTTTTCTGAAGGGGGAGGACATTAGCTCTCCAAGTATGTAAGAAGTGGCTGCAGCCACCATAGGTATATCCAGTTTCTGTAACAAGATTTTAGTGATCTTGTCCAAAGTATCTTATGACAAACAGCTGAAGTTAAAAAGAGTGAAGTCAGTAAGGTGGCAGAATAGGAGATTTCCACCATCATCCCTCCACAAAAGTATTGATGTTTCAACTACCTATAGATGAGAGTACCTTTGTGGAAGTCCAGGAGTCCAGTGGAGAAGTTCTAGCACTGTTATAGCAAAATATCTAATAATAAATGCATTGAATAGGGTAAAAGAAACAGTTTGACTTTATCCACATCACCCCTTCTTCAAGGCAGCATAGCTCAGTGCCAAAAGAAATCTATTAGGTCCATGACCTTTCCACAGAGGAAAGTGAGTGAGCACCAGGCTCCCCCAGCCATATGGCAAACTGCCCAAGAGGCCCACTTTTTGTCACCCCACTCAGAACACTGAGGTGATTAGCACAGCTAAGTAGTTGCAAGAAACTGGGAGAAGGTAAGAAAGACCATAGACCCTACTAATTTATCTGCAGACTTCATCATAAACATATAATGTGGGAAAGGAAGAGGAGCAATGTAGTTTTTGTATGGGACTTAAGCTATTATCAGCTTAAAATAGACTGTTAATACGATGTTTAATGTAAGTCTCCTGGTAACCACAAATCAAAAACCTATAGTAGGTACACAAAATCAAAACATACAATTACAGAAAATCATCAAATCACGAAGAAAGACAATAAGAAAGGAAGAAAGCAACAAAGGGTGTGTAAAACATCCAGAAAACAATTAACAAAACAGCAATAGTAAGTCTTTACCTATTAATAATTACTTTAAATGTAAATGGATCAAATTCTACAATCAAAAGACACAGAATAGCCAAAGTGTGGTGCACTCCTGTAGTCCCAGCTACTGAGGAGGCTAAGGCAGGAGGATTACTGAGCCCAAGAGTTCAAGTCCAGTTTCGGAAACATAGTGAGATCTCATCTTTTAAATTAAAAAACAAAACAGAATGGTGGAATGCATTTAAAAAGCATGACCCAAGTATATGCTGCCTACATGAGATTCACTTCAACTTTGAGGATACACATAGACTGAAAGTGATGGGAAGAAAAATGATACTTCATACAAATGGAAACCAAAAGAGAGAAGGGGTAGCTGTACTTATATCAGACAAAATAGACTTTAAATCAAAAACTAACAAGAGAAAAAGATTATTACATAATGATAAAGTGAACAATTTACCAAGAGAATATAACAATATTAAACATATATGTACCCAACATTGAAGCACCTAAATATATAACCAACTAAAGGGAGTAATAAACAGCAATGCAATGATAATAATAGAAGACCTCAATACCCCATTTTCAACAATGGATAGACCACCCAGACAGAAAAATCAATATGGAAACAAGCATTGGACTTGAACTACACTTTAGACCAATGGATCTAACAGACATACACAGAACATTCCATTCAACAACAGCAGAATATACATTCTTCTCAAGTATTCACAGAACATTCTCTAGGATAGATCATATGTTAGGCCACAAAACAAGTTTTACCAAATTTAAAATGATGACAAGCATCTTTTCCAACCATTTCCAATTTCTAGTTTGGTATCAAACTAGAAATCAGTAATGGGGAAAAAAATGGAAAAATCCACAAATATATGTAAATAAACAACACACACCTGAACAACCAATGGGTCAAAGAAGAAATCAAAAGGGACACCAAAAATATCTCAGACAAATGAAAATGGAAGCACAACATACCAAAACTTATGTGATACCACAAAAGCAGTTCTAAGAGAGAACTTTATAGTGATAAATGCCTGCATGAAGAAAAAGGAAAGATCTCAAATAAGCAGCTTAACTTTATACCTCAAAGAACTAGAAAAAGAAGAGCAAGCTAAGCTGAAAGTTAGCAGAAAGAAGAAAATAACAAGCAGAGGTGGAAAAGATTAATTAAATTGAGTTTTTTTTTAAAGATAACCAAAATTGATAAACATTTAGTTAGATGAAGAAAAAAAGAGATAAGACTAAAATAAATGAAAATGAAAAAGGAGACATTCAACTGATACTACAGAAATACAAAGGATCATAATAGACAACTATGAGCAATTATATGTTACCAAACTGGATAATCTAGAAGAAACAGATATATTCCTACAGACATACAATTAACTAAGAATGCATCATAAAAAAATAGAAAATCTGAACAGACCAAGTAAGGAGATTGAATAAGTAATCAAAATCACATGTCAAAGAAAAGCCCAGGACCTCATGGCTTCACTAGTAAATTCTACCAAATGTTTTGAGAAGAACTAGTAACAACTGTTCTCAAACTCTTCCAAAAAACTGAATTTTTTGAATACTTCCAAATTCGTATTATAAAACAAGTGTTACTCTGATGTGAAAGACAGACAAGGACACTACAAGAAAAGAATACAAGCCAATATCCCTGATAAACATAAATGCAAAAATCCTCAACAGAATACTAGCAGCAAACCAAATTCAAAAGCATATTAGAAGAGTCACACGCCAAGATCAAATGGGATTTATCCCTCAGACACAAAGATAGTTCAACATAAGCAACTCAAAAAAGTGATACATCACATTAACAGAATAAAACATAAAGATTATATGATTATGTCAATAGATACAGAAAAATCATTTGTCAAAATTCAATACCCTTTCATGATAAAAAAAAAAGTATCAATAAATTTGGTATAGAAGGAATGTACTTCAACACAATAAAGGTCATAATAAAAAGTGAAAAGCTTTCTCCCTAAGATCAGGAACAACAAAAAGGATGTCCACTTTTGCCAGTTCTGTTAAACATAATATTGGAAGTCCTAGCCAGAGAAATTAGGTAAGAAAAAAAAGCAAAAAAAAAAAAAAGCATCCAAATCAGAAAAGAAGAAGTAAAATTATCTCTGTTTGCCGATGACATGATTACATACATAGAAAACCCTAATGACTCCATGAAAAAAAGTTAGAACTAATCAATTTAGTAAATTTTTAGGACAAAAAATAAATATACAAAAATTGGTTGCATTTTGATATACTAACAATGAACTATCCAAAAAAGAAATTAAGAAAACAATTTATTTACAATAGCATCAAAAAGATAAAATACTGAGGAATAAATTTAATCAATGAAGTGAAAGATATGTACACTGAAAACTAAACCTTGGATGAAAGAAATTGATGAAAACAAACAAATGGAAGGACGTCCTGTGTTCATAGATCAGAGGAATTAATGCTGTCAAAATCTCCGCACTACCCAAAGTGATCTACAAAGTCAATGCAAACTCTATCAAAATTGCAGTGGCATTTTGCACAGAAACTGAAAAAGCAATGCTAAAATTTTTACAGAACCATGAAAGACCCTAAATAGCTAAAGCAATGTACAGCAAGCAGAACCGAAGTGGAGGCATCACACTCCCTGATTCACCAGGACTCAAAGGCCTTTCCTATATACTAGCAATGAGCAACTGAAGTCTGAAATGATAAAAAAAAATTACCATTTACAATAGAACCCCCCAAAATGTAATTCTTAAGAATAAATTTAACAAAATGTATATAACACCTTGTAAAGGTTAATTTTGGTTGTCAACTTGAAGGGATACCCAGATAGCTGGTAAAGCATTATCTATGGGTGTCCCTGTGAGGGCATTTCCAGAAGAGATTGGCATTTGAATCCGTGGACTGAATAAGGAAGATCTATCTTCACCTGATGTGGGTGGGCACTATCTAATTGTCTGAGGGCCCAGATAGAACAGAAAGGTCAATGGTCTATTTGCTCAGCCTCTCTATCTACCTACCTATCTTTCCTGGAGCTGAAACACCCATCTTCCACTGCCCTTGGACATCGGAACCCCTGGTTCTTCAGCCCTTGGACTCCAGGACTTGTACCAGTGTCCCCCGGGTTCTCAGGCCATCATCTGCAGACTGAGTTACACCACCAGCTTTCCTGGTCCTGAGTCCTGCACACTTGGACTGAGCCATGCTCTTGGCTTCCCTGGTTTTCCAGCTTGCAGGAAACACATCGTGGGACTTCTCAGCTTCCAAAATTGCATGAACCAATTCCCATAATAAGTCCTGTCTCATATAGCTCTATCAATTTTGATATCTATATCTATATCTGTATCTATCTGCATCCTACTGGTTTTGTCTCCCTGGGTAACTCATACTACGTACCAGGAATGGTTCTAGAGGGGACAGAATTTTAAGAATGAGTTCCCTAAATTGGTTTTAGAGTTTCTGGAATTGGGTCTCTAGTCTGATTAGACTTAAAAATGCTAAGGACTCTACTTCCAATAGTACCAAGAGCACCGATAGTCATTCCATAAATTGTTTATAAAGATACACAAAATACCTGCATTAAGTACTCCTAAGCAACCACTTTTTAATTTTGTTTCCTTATTTATTTATTTTTTTATTGTGGCAGGGGCTCTCTCTGTCACCCAGGTGGGAGTGCAGTGGCACAATCACAGCTCACTGTAGCCTCAACTTCCTGGGCTCAAGTGATCCTTTCACATTTTATATCTTATTTTATTTATTCTATTCTATTCTATTCTATTCTATTCTATTCTATTCTATTCTATATTATTTTTTGTAGAGATGAGGTCTCACTATGTTGCCAAGGTGGTCTTGGACTCCTGAGCTCAAGTGATCCTTCCACCTCAGCCTCCCAAAGTGAGTAGCCACTTTTAAGAGGCAAGGAACTTAGAGGCTCTGTATATGATACTTTGGAGCATTTGTGGAAAACGAAGGAATGAATGAACTGTTGGTTACTCCAGACAATACTCCCAGACAAAGTGATGAAGGAAAAGAATGAGATCAGGTATTTATATTCTCAGCTCAAGCACTGCATAAATGACCTAAGGGCGGCTAGGTGTAGTCCCTAGGGAGAACCTAGGTCCTATAGCCACAGGGTCGAAATTGCTGCAAGTCAAATGCAAGCCCTCATCATGCAGCTCTCGGCCTTGCTGGGTGTCTGTGGTAGGCTCAGATAAATGGAATGTTTTTATCACAGCCACAGGAAAGGTTTTTGTTGTTTATGTTGCTGGTGCTGTTTTTTAAACTAGTCCTCTATTGAAAAAAAAAAAAAAAAAAAAGAAAGCACAGAGAAATAAAAGAAACTCTGACTATCTTGTATTGTGCACAGAAATACAAAATAAGAATCTAGAAATTTTAGAATATTCAGCTAAAAATTCACATTGTGTGTAAATGGCATTTACTGGGAAGATGGTGATTCTTAACTGGAATTTTGTCTAGAAATGTTGATAAATTTACATCCCAATGGGATTGATCTCACATTTGGTTTTGCTTACATGTTTATAAAGCATTAAAGCTTGGTTAGTCAAATTTCCATATTTGATATATATCAGAAATTGTATTTAAAAGCTTTACTTCTGTTGTAAAATTAGTTTCCTGAAATGAATAAAACCAATTAAATTGATATGAAAAAAAAAGGGAAGGCATCGGTTGAGAAAGAATTGATATGTTGGAATGGGGACCTGGGAGGGGGGCCTTGATGAAGCTGGGGACATTGCACCCTGAAATACCGAGGCTTCTTTTACCGTGGAAAAAGTCTCTCCACAACCAGCATAGGTCACATTCCCAGCCCCAGAGGCAGCAGCGTCCCTGCCCTAGTGGAAGCAGCCTCCCCGCCCCCAGCAGCACTGGCCTTTCCACCTCCCCTGGGGGCATTAATCTGCGTTGCCTGAGGAAAGGGTAAGGACTTCCCCTAAGGCAGTTGCCGGGCAAGTCAGTGCTGATTCTCCTGGGGTCCCTCCCCCACCACCTCCCTTTGCTTTAAGACCTATAACAAGACTCACAGCCCAGCAGGCCCCTGAAGGTGAGGCCCACAGTGTGACACAGGAGGCGGCGAGCCACACCCCAGAAGAGCCACTTGACCTGTCTGATTTACACAGACAGACACCCGGGGGCAAGAGTGGGCACAGACACTGGGTGTGGACACTGGGGGAGGAACATGGAGGTGGAGGGGCCGGGTGTGCAGACACGTCCACCAAGCAGAAGCTGCATTCCAGGCTGCAGCTAGGGGACTTGGAAAAGCTCTAACTGGCTGGTCGGTTGAAACATGGATCAAAGGATGCCCGCAGTGAGCGAGCTGGAGGTACCCAAGCTCCCTTGGCTTAACATAGAGGAAGGGGTTCAAAGGCTCAGGGAGATGGGAATGTGACAATGAAAACCTCCTCACCCACTCTGGGAGGGCCCAGGATGCAGGCTTCTCACAACACTGAGACACAGATTTGTGAGGGAGCCCAGTCTCCTTGAAGAGCTCTGCGATTGTTCTTCTCTGTAGGCCAGACTCACAGTGGGAACTGCAGTCAATCAACTGCGAAACTTACACGCAACCGGGAATAATTGGATCCTGGGGTAGCAGGGGCCAAAGAAAAGGTGGGTGTGATTACCATGATGGACAGCAGAAGCAAAGCAGCAATCAGACCTGGGTCACTGGTCTGACCCATGCAGACCTATGGCGCTGGCTGCTTATCATGTTCCTAGTAGTGAAATAAACAGGAAACCTGCTCAATTCCTACCGGATACAAGCAGTAAACTTCCAGGCCAAGTGGACAAAAGTCTAAGTTCAATCATAAAAACACAGAGAATCATGGCCTTGGTCATTCACAGACTTGAGACAGTCTACGGACCCAGAACCCCTGAATGCAAGAATGGCGGGTACCCTTGAGAAAGAACTCCTGTACAGTCCCCAGAATTTATCCTGGTAATCTTTTCCACAGTCTTCCTGAAAGAGACTGTGTATTGGAGAAAAGAAAATAATGCGACATTTCGGGACGATTGGACACTGGCTCTGTCCTGACATTGATTCTAGGAGATGCTGAGTGACACTGTGGCCCTCCAGCTAGGGAGGGGCTTAGGGAGCCAGGTGATCAATGGAGTTTTAGCTCAGGTCTGACTCTGTGGGTCCAGTGGGTCCCCGGCCTATCCTGTGGTCATCTTCCCAGCTCCAGATGCGTAAGTGGAACAGACACACCCCCCTGAGCTGGGGGGTGGGGGCTTCTGTGGTGGGAAAGGCCAAGTGGAAGCCATTAGAGAGGCCTCTACCTAGAACCTTCAGTCAAAAGCCATCCCACATCCCTGGAGGGACTGCAGACATCAGTGCCACCCACCAAGGACTTGAGAGGTGCAGGGGCGGTGATCCCCGCCACAGCCCATTCCACCCGCCTATTCAGCCCACAGGGGAGACAGGTGGATCCTGGAGAATGACAGGGGACTGTCCTAAGTTTGACTGCAGCTGCAGCTGCTGGGCCAGACGTGGTTCCATCACTTGAGCAAATTAGCACATCTCCTGCTCCTTGGGGCACAGCTATTGATCCGGCAAATGCGTTCTCCTCCACACCTCTCCACAAGGCCCAGCAGAAGCCAGGCCAGCAATGCACCCTTGCCGCCCCACCTCAGGGGCCTCTCGCCTCTCCAGCCTGTGTCAGAGGTAATTCTCAGGAGTCTCGATCACCTCTCCCTTCCCCAGGATGTCACACTGGCCCATTACACTGGTGACATCATGCTGACGGGACGTAAGGCACAAGAAGTGGCCTCCATCCTAGACTTGTTGGTGTCAGAGGGTGGGGAATAAACCCAGCTGAAATTCAGAGGCTTCTACCTCAGGGAAACATCTAGGGGTCCAATAGCGTGGGGCCTGTCAAATTATCCGTTCTAAGGGGAAGGATAAGCAGTTGCATCGGCCCCTTCTTAGTTGTAACTAAGAGACAATGCTGAATGGGGCCTCTTCGAATTTTTTTTTTTTTTTTTTGAGACAAAGTCTCACCCTGTCACCCAGGCTGGAGTGCAGTGGTGCAATCTCGGCTTATTGCATCCTCTGCCACCACCCCCCCAGGTTCAAGCAATTCTCCTGCCTCAGACTCCTGAATAGCTGGGATTACAGGTGCATGCTACCATGCCCGGCTAATTTTTGTATTTTTAGTAGAGACAGGGTTTCACCATGTTGGCCAGGCTGGTCTTGAACTCCTGACCTCAGGTGATCCGCCCATCTCAGCCTCCCAGAGTGCTGGGATTCCAGGAGTGAGCTGCCACACCCAGCCCTCTTTGAATTTAGAGCAACATATTTCTCATGTAGTTAATCTGGCCCAAGTGCCCTGAAAAGCTGCCAGTTTTGAGAAGAGACCAGAGTAGGAGAAGGCTCTATGGCAGGTCCAGGCTGCCGTGCAAGCTGCTTTGCCCTGTGGGCCATGTGACCCAGCAGATGCAGTGGTATCTGGGGTGTGGTGTTAGATAGGGGTGCCATAGGTGAATGGTGTCTGGGGTGTGGTGTTAGATAGGGGTGCCGTAGGTGAATGGTGTCCGGGGTGTGGTGTTAGATAGGGGTGCCGTAGGTGAATGGTGTCTGGGGTGTGGTGTTAGATAGGGGTGCCGTAGGTGAATGTGTCTGGGGTGTGGTGTTAGTAGGGGTGCCGTAGGTGAATGGTGTCTGGGGTGTGGTGTTAGGTAGGGGTGCCGTAGGTGAATGGTGTCCGGGTGTGGTGTTAGATAGGGGTGCCGTAGGTGAATGGTGTCCGGGGTGTGGTGTTAGATAGGGGTGCCGTAGGTGAATCACAGCACAGGCCTTTAGGACTTTGCAGCGAGGCCCTGCCACCATCCACAGATAACCACTCTTCTTTGGAGAGACAGGGCTTGGCCTGCTGCTGTGCCTTAGTAGAAACTGAATGTTTGACCACGGGCCACCAAGTTACCCTGTGATCTGAGCTGCCCGCCATGAACTGGGGAATTATCTGACCCACGTAGCCATAAAGTTGGGCATGCACAGCAGTGCTCCATCATCCAACAGAAGAAGTGTATACATGATCCGGCCTGGGCACGTCCTGAAGACAGAAGTAAGTTACATGAAGAAGTGGCCCAAATGCCCATGGTCCCCACTCCTGCTACACTGGAAAAGGCAAAACAAAAGAGATGGTAGACACATCAGTCATTGCCAGGGGGCTGGTAGAGGAGAGAGGTAGGTGAAGCACAGGAGTTTTTTTTTTAGGGCAGTAGCACTATTCTTACTACCCTAAAAGATACTGTAGTGGTGGCTACAAGGCATAAGCATGTCTCAAAATCTGTAAAACTTTACAGTACAAAGAGTAAACCTTAATGTGTGCAAATTTTAAAAAATAATAATTTACTAGGTCAGGAGATCCCAGGATGGAAAGCAGAATGCGATGCAATCATCTTACTGTGCTATCTACGTATGAAACAACCTCACTGAGGGAGCTGGGAATAAAATGCTGGTCTAAATAACTTTGGAAATGAGTGGAGTCTGTAAGACTCAATGCAAAAATAACTATACATAAACACCGTACCCTAGTTGGTAAGGCTGTTTCTTATGGTTGTATGGGTTAACAATTCTGATATCATCCTGATATCAGATATCATTCCAAAATATGTATTCTGGAATTGGACAGTTAAGTAAGTGGATGGAAAACGGTGGGAACCGAGTTTCTTACGGTTGGAGTAGAAGGTTACAGATGAGCAAGGAGAGACTAGAACAATCCATGTGGGGCAGGAGTACAGTTAGCGACATCATTATCAACCGATGGTTAGCATAATATAGACACAGATGGTTACATTTAGAAATACTATAGATATGTGCATAGACACATGATAATGTATACACATATATTTCCTTTCTCTGTCAGCTGAGAGGGCCTAAAAGCAAAGAAATCCCAGTAGCAATGAGCACCAGATTTTTGTTTCAAATACCACTCTCCAGTAAAAGAAATCTTGGAAAAAACAGCTGATTCTAGGAATAGCACAGGAAATATATACGATGGCCCTAGATGCTTTTACACTGTTGGCGGGAGTGTAAATTATTTCAACAATTGTGGAAGACAGTGTGATGACTCCTCAAAGACCTAGAGACAGAAATACCATTCGACCCAGCAATCCCATTATTAGGCATATACCCAAAGGAATATAAATCGTTCTACCATAATGACACACGTACACGTAGGTTCGGTGCAGCACTATTCACAATAGCAAAGACATGGAATTAGCCTAAATGCCCATCAGTGATAAACTGGATAAAGAAAATGTGGACCAGCCTGGCTAACACGGTGAAACTCCGTCTCTACTGAAAATACAAAAAATTAGCTGGGCGTGGTGGCACATGCCTGTAGTCCCAGCTAGTCGAGAGGCTGAGGCAGGAGAATCACTTGAACCCAGAAGGCAGAGGTTGCAGTGAGCCAAGATCATGCCACTGTACTCCAGCCTGGGCGACAGAATGAAACTCCATCTCAAAAAAGAAAAAAAGAAAAAGAAAATGCGGTATATATAGATACACATACCATGGAGTACGACGCAGCCATAAAAAAGAATGAGATCCTGTCCTTTGCAGAGATGTGGATGGAGGAGGCCATTATCCTTAGCAAACTAATGCAGGAACAGAAAGCCAAATACTGCATGTTCTTACTTAAAAATGGGAGCTCAATGATGAGAACACGTGGACACATGGTAGGGGGGAAACGCACACTGGGCCTACTGGGGGTGGAGGGTGGGAGGAGGGAGAGGATCAGGAAAATAACTGGTGGATACTAGGCTTAATTACCTGGTTGATGAAATAATCTGTACAACAAACCCCTATAACACATGTTTACCTATGTAACAAACCTGCACATCCTACACATGTACCCCTGAAGTTAAAAGTTAAAAGAAAAAGACCACGTTAGAGCATCTTGTAGTGCCAAAAAGTAAGAAAGCACTGCAGAAAATACCCACAATTATGGGGATATGCCAAAGGGATACAGGAGCCAACTGAAAGAGCTCCCAGTGGCCAAAGCTGGAACAATTTGAAGAAAACAAAATAAATGAAGTAATAATGGATTATAACCCAAATTATAAAATAAATATTCAGGAGTGCAATCTGATACAAATAAATGATTGAATAAATAAATATATGGAAGACAACAGACAAATCTGCCATGCAGAAGAATTTCAAACAATTTATGTAGCTACTTCACCCTTAACATGGTGGAGCGTAACTCCCCACTCCTCAAATGTGGGCTGTGCTAGTGACATCCTTCCAAAGAGGACAGTATCAAAAGGGGAGAAAAGAGTCACTTAACAGTGGAGAAACCTGACAAACAGCATGTGTTAGGCTGTTATTGCATTGCTATAATGAAATACCTGAGGCTGAGTAATTTATAAAGAAAAGAGGTTTAATTGGCTCATGGTTTGGCGAGTTTTACAGGAAATGGTGCTGACATCTGCTCAGCTTCTGGGGAGTCCTCAGGAAGCTTACAATCATGGCGGAACGTGAAGGGGGAGTGGGCACATGATATGGTAAAAGCAGGAACAAGAGAGACAGGCAGGGTGCCACACACTTTTAAACAACCAGACCTTGCAAGAATTCACTCACTATCACAGGGATAGCACCAAGAGGACGGTGCTAAACCATTCATGAGAAATCCACCTGCAGGAGCCAATCAACTCCCACCAGGCCCCACCTCCAACACTGGGGATTATGTTTCAACATAAGATTTGGGTGAGGACGTAGATGCAAACCACATCACAGCACCTGGGCCAGGTGATGAAGGTCAACATCAAGAGCAATAAGCCATGTTGATAATATATACCCTTAATATGATGAGAATGGCATTACCTCTGTCATCTTACTCAAACCCATGATCCCAAATTAATCCTGAGAAATCAGACAAATACCAATTGAGGAAAATGCTACAAAACACCTGATTAGTATTTCTCAAAAACTGTCAAGGTCATCAAAAGAAAGCAAAGTCTGAGAAAACATCACCAGCAGGAGGAACCTATGGAAACATGACTGCTAAATGTAACATGGTATCCCAGATGGGAATCCTGGAACATTAGGGGAAAACTGAAGGAATCTGAAAAAAACTATAGACTTTACTTAATAATAATGTATACGTATTGGTTCATTAACCATGATAATGTTCTATACCAATGTAAGATGCTGATAATAGGACAAATTGGGTGTGGGGTTTAGGGGAATTCCCTGTACTATCTTTGCAATAATTCTGTAAATCTAAAACTGTTCTAAAATTTAAAACTTTATTGAAACTGGCATAATAGGCAAAAAAAAATCCAAATTTGAGAAAATCTATAAACTCACAGATCTAAAAATTTTAATGAGCCCCAGCATAAGAATCACTATCACTAAGAAAACTATACTGGGGAAGATAATAATTAAATTTCTCAAAATCAGTATTAAAAATAAATCTTAAAAGCAGCGAGAGGGGGAAAAAGACCCATTACATACAAAGAAAGAAAGAAAGATAAGAGTGACATTTCTTACCAGAAATAAATCAAAGAATAAAAGAGTGAGCAACATCTTTAAAATAGGGAAAGCAAATAAATTGCCAACTGAAATTCCCTATTCAGTGAAAATATCTTCCAAAATGAAAGTGAAATCAACTTTTTCAGATATACAAAAGCTACAAGAATTAATCGTCAACTGACTTGCACTGTAAGAAATGTTAAAGGAACTTCTTCATGGAGAAGAAAAGTGATATCAAATAAATATATGGATCTCAAAGCAATAAAGAGCACAGAAATGATAACTACATGGGTAAATATGTACTTTTTGTCTTGCTATTTAAATATCTTTAAAAGATAATTATAGTTGTAACAATACCAAAATAATTCAAGATGTTAACAATAGAGGAAACTGAATGTGGCATAGACTGGGAACTCTCTGTATATTACACATTTTCTGAAAAGCTAAAACTATTCTAAAATAAAAAATTTATTTAAATATTAACTTAATAATGAATAACAATGTGTGAGGTTTATAATATGTAAGTAAAATGCAGGACAATAATAGCATAAAAGTGAGGAGGGAAGAAATGGAAATATACTATTGCAAAGTTTTTATTCTATGTATGATGTGGTCAAATATCACTAGAAGAAAGACTAATAAGGTAAAGATATGCGTTAGAAATCCTAAAGCAACCACTAAAATAATAAAACAAATGGCTATAGATAATAAGCCAACAAAGGGAAGAAAATGATATCATGAAAAATAATCTGAAGAAAAAAAAACAGATGAAGCAAATATAAAACAAATTACAAAATAATGGATTTAATTCCAATTATATCAACAATTACATTAAATATAAATGATCTAAACACCTTCATCAATATACATAGATTGTTGGGTTGCATAGAAAAAGCAAGACCCATAAATATATATATGCTGCCTACCAAAAATACACTTTAATTATAAAGACACAAGTAGGTTAAAAGTAAAAGAATTTTAAAAAGCATAAGCAAAACTAGCACCAATCAAAAGAAAGCCAGAATAGCTATGGTAATATAAGGGAAGCAGATTTAAAAGCAAAGAATATTACTGGGACAAAGAAGGTCATTTCATAATGATACAAGAGTCAGTCCATCAAGAGGATTTAGTAATCAAAATGTTTATACACCCAGTAACAGAGCCTTAAAACAAATAAAGCAGAAAACTGACCAAATTACTAGGAGAAATAGACAAATTCACATTATAATAGGAAATTCAGTATTCCTCTTTCAATAATAGAACAAGTAGACAGAGAATTGGTAAGGATATAACAGACTTGAACAAAATAATCAACTTGATTTAGCCGACACTAATAGGACACTCCACCTGATAACAACACAATACACATTCTTCTCAAGCGCACAAGGAGCACTTACTGAGACAGATCTTACTATGGGCCATAAAACAAGTCTCAGCAATTTCAAAAGGATTCAAGCAATACAAAGTATGCTCTCTGACCAAAAAGAAATTGAATTACAATTCAAATTAAATTCAAAGTTAACAGAAAGAAGGAAACAATAAAAATCAAGAAGTAAATCAAGGAAACAAAGCACAGGGAAAAATGAGAAAAAATCAATAAACCAAAAATGGATTCTTTTTGAGAAAATCAATCAAATTGCTGAACTTCTACCAAGATTAATCAGGAAAAAAAGACAGAAACTGCCAGTATTAGGAAGTAAGACAGATGATATCATTTACAGATTCTACAGATGTCCAAAGGATAATACGGGCTATTACAAATAACTTTATTCTGATAAATTTGACAAATGAACAAATTCAATGAAAGACTGAAATTACCAAAACTCATACAAGAAAAAATAGATAACCTAAATACACTCACAAACACAAATTAAATTTGTAGTAAAAATTCTATTCACAAAGAAAACATCACAGCATCACTGGTAAATTTTACCAAACATTTAAAGAAAAATGATACCAATTCTAGAAACACTCTTTCTAAAAATTAAAGAGGAGGGAATACTCCTTCACCATTTCTATGAGACCAGGATTATTACTCTGGTACCAAAAGTAGACAAAGACATTACAAGAAGAGAAAACTAAGGCTAAAATCTGTCATAAAAATAGATGCAAGAATTCTAAACAAAATTTTATCAAATCAAGCCTGAAAATATGTAAAAAGGATAATACCTCATGATCAAGCGTGGTTTCCGAATACAAGATTGGCTTAACACTCAAAAATCAATCAATATAAATTTTCATATTAATGAAACTAGAAAAGGAAAAGCATATTATTATCAATATACATATGTGTACTGGTTAGGGTTCTCCAGAGAAACAGAAACAACAGGGTGTGTGTGTGTGTGTGTGTGTGTGTGTGTAAACAGAGACACAGAGAGAAAGTCCAAGGAACCGACAGGGTGTGTGTGTGTGTGTGTGTGTGTGTGTGTGTGTAGAGAGAGAGAGAGAGACACAGAGAGAGAGAGAGAGAGAGAGAGAAAATCCAAAATCAGAAGGGTAAGTGGCAGACTGGAGCCCCAGGAAAAAGCTACAGCCCAGATCCAAAAGCAGTCTGCTGGCAGAATTCCTTCTGGCTTAGAGAAAGTCAATCTTTGTTTTGTTAAGGCCTTCATCAGCTGCTTAGATGAGGACTATATGGTTCAAGCTTGTCCAACCTGTGGCCCATGGGCCACATGCAGCCAGGCACTGCTTTCAATGCAGCCCAACACAAATTAGTAAACTTTCTTAAAACACGAGACTTTTTTGCAAATTTTTTTTTAGCTCAGCAGCTATCATTTGTGTTAGTATATTTTATGTGTAGCCCAAGACAATTCTTTTCCCAGTGTGGCCCAGGAAAGCCAAAAGATTGGACACCCCTGGTTTAGATGTTTGTCCCCTCCAAACTTTATACTGAAGCTTGATCCCCGATGTTAGAGGTGAGGCCTAATGGGAGGTGTTTTGGTGATGGGGTCAGATCCCTCCTGAATAGATCAATGTCCTCCCTCAGGGATGAGTCAGTTCTTTACTGGTTGCTGGTTATTAAAAAGAGCCTGGCATCTCCCCTTCTTTGCTCACTCTTGCTTTCTCCCTCACCATGATGCAGATGCCCAATCTTGAACTTTTCGGACACAAGAATCATGAGCCAAATAAATCTTTTTTCTGTATAGATCTCCAGTCTCAGGTATTTCTTTACAGCAACACAAAATGAACTAAGACAAGGACCCTGCACATTGTGGAGGTTAATCTGCCCTACTCAGAGTTCACCAATTTAACATTAATCTCATCCAAAAATTACCTTAGCTGAAGCATCTAGAATAATATTTGACCAAACATCTAGGCACAGTAGCCCATCCAATTTGATACATAAAATTAACCACCACAATGCTAAGAAAAAGTATCTAACAAACAATATACAATATCCTTTCCTGATAAAAACCCTCAGCAAATTAGGAATAAAAGGGAATTTCTTCGACCTGATAAGGAGTATCTATGAAAAACTTACAGCTAACATATTTAATGGCAAACTATTGAAAGCTTTCTTCCTGAGATGGGAAACAAGGTGAAGATATCTGCTCTACCCAGTGTAATAAGAAAAGAAAAAGAAACAAATACATCCAGATTGGAATGGAAGAAGAAAAACTGTCTTAATTTATACAAGAAATGATTGTCTATGTAGACGGTCAAACAGAATCTACATGAAACACACAAAGAACAATCAGACATTGAAATTTTACTAGCGTAAAAATGCAAAATACTGCGAGAGAAATCTGAAAAAATAAGTGCAAGTCTGGTGTACTGAAAACTATAAAACATCACTGAGAAAAAAACAAGTAATACCCAAATAAATAAAGAAATATACTGAGTCCTAGATTGAAAGACTCAGAATTATTATCAGGATGTCAGTTTCTGACAAATTCATCTATAGATTCAACGTAATTTCAGTCAGCCCTCCAGCAAGCTTTTTGTAGAAACTGACAACTGATTTTAAAATTCCTATGGAAATCCAAAGGACCTACAGTAACCAAAACATCTTTGAAACAGAACAACATACTTAGAGGACTTACTCTATCTGATTTCAAGGTTATAAAATTACAATAATGAAGACAGTGTTCTATTGGCATAATGATAGAGAAGTAAATCAATGGAACAGATCAGATAGCCAAGAAATAGACTCACACATGAGGACAGCTAGTTTGACAAAGGTGCAAAGTCAGCTTAATAGAGAAATTGTATCTTTTCAACCAATGATGCTGGAACAATTGGATATCCACATGCAAAAAGACAAAATAACTTTGACCAATACCTCAAACTATATTCAAATTCATTAATGTAAAATGAATTAGTGACCTAATATAAATGTAAAACTATGAAACTCTTAGACAAAAACATGGTGGAAAATCTTTGTGACCTTGGATTAGTCACAAAAAGGATATGGCAGCAAAGGCACAATTCATAAAAGAAAGATGGCTAAATTGAATGTCATCAAAATTTAAAAATTCCGCTCCTTTGAAAAGCAGTCTTAAGAGAATAAAGAAAACAAGCCATCAGCTGATAGGAAATATTCACAAATCATATTATGATGAAGGACTTATATCCAGAATATTCATTGCATAGTCTCTGTATATTTTCAAAAATGAATAATAAGAAAACAACCCTATAAAAATGAGCAAAAAAGATATACAGATATCTCCTATACACTTGACCAAAGAAGATACATGGATAATAAGTAAGGTCATGAAAACATACTCAACGTCATTAATCATTAGGAAATGAAAATTAAAAATCATAATGAGATATCGCTACACACCTAATAGAATGGTTAAATTTTTTGCTTTAAAACTGATCATACCAACTTTTGGCAAAGATAGGAGAAACTGGAAATCTCATGCACTATGAGTGGGAAGATTAATGGTACAACCTCTTTAAAAAATGATTTGGTAGATTCTTAAAAGGTTAAACACACACCGGCCGGCCATGTGATCCATCCGTTCCACTCCTAGGTATTTACTCAAGAAAAATAAAAGCATTTGTTTCCACAAAGACTTGTTCATGAATGTTTATAGCATTGGATCATAGATAGCCCAAATCAGAAATAATCCAAGTGACGGCTAACAAGTGAAGGTATAAACAAATATACCCATTCATGTTATTCATCAATAAAAATAAATGAACGATTGATACCTGCAACAATATCAATGAATCTCAAAATAAGTATGTGGCATGAGATAAGCCAGACAAAAGAATACATCCTGTATGTGTCCATTGACATAACACCGTAGAACGCAAAGAATATCTGATAGAAGGCAGATCAGTGGTTACCTAAGGCTGGGGAGGAGGGGTGGGAGGAAGGGATTACACAGTTGTAATTTAATTACAAATTTAAAACTTACAAGAAATTTTTGATGGTGATGATGGTCTCACTGTTGTACACATATGTCAAAATTTATAAAACTCTGCATTTTGGCCTGGTGTGGTAGCTCACGCCTGTAATCCCAGCACTTTGGGAGGCTGAGGCAGGCGGATCACCTGAGGTCAGGAGTTCTAGATAGCCTGGCCAACATGGTGAAACCTCATCTCTATTAAAAATACAAAAAACTTAGCCGGGCATGGTGGCGCACACCTATAGTCCCAGCTACTCAGGAGGCTGAGGCAGGATAATCGCTTGAACCCTAGATGCGGAGGTTGCATTGAGCCGAGATTGCACCACTGCACTCTAGCCTGGGCAACAGAGTGAGACCCTAGCTCAAAAAAAAAAAAAAACTCTATATTTTAAATATGTGTAGATTATTGTATGTCAATTAGCCCCCAATAAACCTACAACTTCCCAGGAGAAATGGCTGAGATTGATGCCACCTTCAAAGAGTTAAAGAAGGCCTAGTTAGTAACCCGCATTATCTCTCTCCTGATTTCCCCTCTCTGGCCTCTCTGCAGACTGGCTGAATCAGAATAGATGATTGCAGACCTCAAACTCAACCAAGTAGCACCACCAAATGGGCTGCCAGGCCAGATGTGGTATCTTCATTTAATCTTAGATTAAATTAGATTCATTTAGTCTAAGATTAAATTAACACTGCCCCTGGTACCTGGTATCAGTAGCTACTGATTCTGTGAATGAATTCCCTTCCATCTCATCAGGAGAGAGTGTGAGAAGCAATTTGCATTCGCACTGGATGGACAATAGTATACAGTCACAATTTTGCCCCAGGGATATGTTAATTCTTCTGCTCTTTGTCACAGTATAGTCCAAAGGGAAAAGGCCCTCTGGACATTCCACAGATTATCACGTTAGTTCACCATACTGATGGCAGTCTGTTAACTGGATCTGACGAGCAAGCAGGGGAAAGTACTCTGGACGCCCCAAGTAAGGCACATGAGCCAGGCTGGGAGATAAATTCCACGAAGCTTTAGGGACCCGCTACACCATGATCTTATTACCATGAAGTTATTGCCATAAAATCTGGCGAATCCCATGGTACAGGAGGTATCTGCAACGGAGAAAGACACCACACACACAGAGTCCCTGGAGAGCTTCAAAGAAGAGTCCTGGCCCAGACTCCATGGGCTCTGGAAGAAAATCCTGCAGAGAACGATACCATTCAGAAAGAGGTTCCTGCTCTTCTGCGGGAATCTCTAGAGAAAGAGTTTCTGGTCATGGACATTAAGTGACCAGGTGGTCAGAGATGCCCATCTTGAGCTAGGATCTGTTAAACCCACCAAATCAGAAGGTCAGGCAAGCCCAGCAGCATCCAGTATACATGGGAAAAGATGGTACTGGGAACAAGCAGAGGGCAAAAGAAAGCTACATAATCTGGGGATCAGAACCCCCACATCATCTACCAGCGTTGCACTGACACCTCTTCTTCAGTCCACACCTGTGGCCTCCTGCAGAGGTCCCTCTGACCAGCCGATGGAGAAGGAAGGGGCCTGAGCTTCACTCATTGGCAGGTTAGCTAGAAACGTCAGTGAGCCCCCAAAGGACTGCTCTTGCACCGCAGCCCACTCAGGTGGTGGTGATGGTGGCGATGGGGAAACCCTCCTAGGGGGCCGAGCTTTGAGTGCAGGACCTGGTCATGCACTTGTAGGGAGAGAAGGGGACCAAATCCGTGGTTCTATTTCCAGCAGTTTTAGGCTCTGTTGCTTGACAGGGCCATTCCCAGAGCGGGACGCTTCCACCGGAAGACACTATTAAGACACAGCTTCCACTGGGTCACTTCGGGCTCCTGGTATCAACAATCTGGCAGACAGAAGGAAGTTCCCATAATGGCAGGGGTAACTAGCTGGGAGCATCATGAGAAGGTATGAATACCGTCATCGATGGGGGCGGGCAGGTGACCCACCAGGGGCATCTCTTGGTGCTGCCATGCACAGATCTTCCCGCAAGTAGCAAGCGCCACAGTGTGAGCATGATAAGGCCATGGTGGCCACGGGCTGCTCAAGGTCCTGGCCATCTGACATGGATGGAGGAGGAAGGGACGGTGGATATTAGTCAGGGCCCCAGGGAATGACAATGGCAATGGCAATGGCAGGAGTAGGCACTGGCGTTCATCCCACTCAGCCTGTTAGTGTCAATTTCCCCCGGTGTTGGGACCAACTTGATCCTGGAGAAGCTCTCCTGGAGGGAGCAAACCTCCTACACAGGTGGGCTGTGCGGGGGCTGGGGGTGGGGTAAGGCGTGTTCGGTCATGGGTGCTACTGGTGTCCTCCCCAACTCCTTTTATCTGGACTGTGTGCCTATCCCCCAGCTGTTGAGTGTTGACAACTAATGGCTCAATGAAGAGCTGTTTAGCTAAAGGGAAGCCCCACATCCGGGAGGTGTGTGCCCTGGGGGACACACAGCAAATGACTGACAAGGAGGAACAGAAGGCAGCCTCTTGCTTCCAGTCCTGGGAGACCATGCTGAAGCCCCGCCTCCTGGCTTATCTGTATCTCCTGCACAAGAATTCCAGCCCAGGCTCTGTTTCTAGGCAGTGTGCCCTGAGATGCCAGTGCTTGAGCTTTGAGAGCATGAGGGGGTAGGTTCCGGTAGACAGGAACCCCGGTGTGACGACAACTGAGTGGTTCACCTTGGACCCTGGCACTATCCTCCCACCAGGCTGGAAAAGGAGACATGACCCCAGCACAGCCCCCAGGCCTGGGGTGGGCAGACCAGCAGACTGGGCTTGCTAAGCTCTTGGTGTTCTTTGTGTGTGAGTGGGTGGGGCTGATGAGGGCAGGACTGGCTGCAGGTCCTTCAGCGGGTCCCTGCCGGACCTCCATGGCGGGGACTGGGGGACAGGGATGAGATTAAAACAGACCCGATTCCATTCAGTCTCAGTGATCCATGACTCAGTGATGCCTGGAGCTGCCTCCGTTTCTCCTCCCTGGGCTCTCACCCCTCAGTGCCCCACCCCATTATGATCCCCTCCAAAATGCAGAGAACCCACTAGAGGGAGGAGGCTGACGGCTCCAGGCTGCCCTGGTCAGACAACACATCATGTTCCTTCACCTGCAGACAGACCCTGAGCCCATCAGTGAAACAAGGGGCCCCCAAGAGAATCAGAAACCTGACCCCCTCCCACCCTCCACACCAGCCCAACGGACTCCCAAGCTGCCAGAAAGGCCTCATACGTCAAAGTCAACCTCCCAGTCAGCCTCTATTTCCAGGTGTGGGCCTGGAGTGCTGTGGCCCAGGTGGTATCAGAAGCTCGCAGGGATAGGCCTAAGAGGTGACCCCAGGAGAGGACCAGGCCAAGGAGCTGCAGAGAGGGCTGGGGAAGCTCCAGATCCCCCACCTCCTTCAAAACACACCTGAAACACCAGCTAGCACCAGCACCAGCATCACCAAGTTGAGAAAGGGCCCTGGACGGTCTCCACCACAGTCTCATGCAGCGCCTGGGCTAGTCCCCTCCCTTGGGTCCCCATCTGCCCCAGTTTTACAGGAGCTAATGACGCCTGCTGCCCACCCAGGAGGACCTAGAAGGAGCCCAGTGTGAAGGTGTTGGCAAAACTCTGGGGAAAGTGAAGGTCAGAGGTGACTCCCAGCTTCCACTTAGGATCTAGAGAGCTGGAAAGAGCCCGGCTCCCATCCTTAAACTGCAGCAGCAACAAAAGGCACCAAGCAACCCAAAAAGTCATGACTTTTCTCAAAACTCTCTGAGAGCTGAGGTCACAGGGCAACCAACTAACCCAAAACAAAGGGAAGGCAGGCGCCTGCAGGAGGAGACGGGATGCAGGCTGTCACCAAGACAGACGAGGCCGGACACCAGCAAGAACACAACCAAAATGTTTAATGAGTTGGCAAAGGTGAGTGTGGGGTAATGGGAGAGCATAGAAACCCCAGGGGCTGCGGAGTGAAGGGAAATCCACATCCACTGGCAGGTCCCCATGGATTTGACGGGATGCTGTCTTTGTGGTGTAGGCCTAGCAGAGGGGAACAACAGCCACTGTCCCAAAGGTATAAAACCTACATAGGTTATTCTCCTCAATGGAACAAAACCCTTAGATTGCTGGAGGAAAGGCAGAAAAGGCAAAAAACACCGTCACACTTAGGGCACTAGTAGAAACCATCGAAACTGGGGGAATCCTAAAAGCCCTGTGCCCTGGGGAGGGATAAGCTACACGCTGGGCCCAGAGCTACAGCTGAGCATAGGGCAGAAGTCCCAAGAAGGCTTCACCCACAAGACCCAAGGACATAGGGTTAATCAGAAAAAACCGAACAGCCCCCCACCTCCAGCACCTGCCGACAAGCACCATGTAACAAGTGACCTTGGAGTGGGAGAGGCCTGCGGAGTGTGGCCTGGGAGAGGCCTAGCGGAGTGTGGCCTGGGAGAGGCCACGGAGTGTGGCCTGGGAGAGGCCTGCGGAGTGTGGCCTGGGAGAGCCTGCGGAGTGTGGCCCGTGAGAGGCCTGTGGAATGTGGCCCGGGACAGGCCGTGGAGTGTGGCCCGGGAGAGCCCGCGGAGTGTGGCCCGGGAGAGCCCGCGGAGTGTGGCCCGGGAGAGGCCTGAGGAGTGTGGCCCGGGAGAGGCCTGCGGAGTGTGGCCCGGGAGAGCCCGCGGAGTGTGGCCCGGGAAAGCCTGCGGAGTGTGGCCTGGGAGAGGCCTGCAGAGTGTGGACGCCCTCTCCAAGGTAAGCTTATAGCCGAAGGCTGGTTGGACACTGGGAAAAGCCTCTCTGTGGTAAATACAAAGTAGTGCTGGAGGGATTAGATGACTGTGGTGCTCCAGGGATAACCATGACAACACCAAACTCAAACCCAGCTCAACTCCGGATGAGATTAGCCCCAAGCCCCGCAGTAAAGGAACAGCAAAAAGAAGGGTATGCCCATTTCCAAAAGCACAAAACGAATTCCTTCAGTCTCTACTGTCCTCCGCATGATGCCCAGATTTCAAAAAATTGATGAGGCCTATTAAAAAAATAAATAAATAGGCCAGGGTCTGTGGCTCACGGCTGTAATCCCAGCACTTTGGAAGGCCCAGGCGGGTGGATCACCAGTTCAAGAGATCGAGACCATCCTGGCCAATATGGTGAAATCCCATCCCTACTAAAAACACAAAAATTAGCCAGATGTGGTGGCACACGCCTGTAGTCCCAGCTACTCAGAAGGCTGAGGCAGGAGAATCGCTTGAACCCAGGAGACAGAAGTTGCAGTGAGCCGAGATCGCACCACTGCACTCCAGCCTGGGCAACAAGTGAGACTCCATCTCAATAAATAAATAAATAAATAAATAAAAGATAAATAGATAACACACTATCAAGACAAAGCAAGCAAAATAATCAGACTCAAAGGCTGGTCTCAATGGCTCACACCTGGAATCCCAGCACTTTGGGAGACTGAGGTGGGAGGATCGCTTAAGCCCAAGAGTTTGAGACCAGCCTGGGCAACAAAGGGAGACCTACCTCTACAAAAACTAAAAATAAAAAAATCAACTGCGCATGGTGGTGCCCGCCTGTGGTTCCAGCTACTCAGCAGGCTGAAGCAGGAGAATCGCTTGAGCCCAGGAGGTCAAGCCTGCAGTGAGTTATGATTGTGCCTCTGCACTCCAGCCTGGGCAGCAGAGTGAGGCCCCGTCTCAAAATAATAATGATAAAAAAAGAAACAGACTCACATATGACACAGGTGTCAGAACTGTCAGACAAGACATTTCAAATACAATAAATATGCTAAAGACTAAAGACTCTAAGGACCCTAACGGAGAAGGGGGACGATATGCAAGCTCAGGTAGGTAACTTCAGCAAAGAGATGGAAACTAGAAGAAGAAATCAAATGGAAAAGCTAAAATGAAAAACACAGTAACAGCCATGAGAAGAAGCCTCCAGTGGGCTCATGAAAAAATATTGAGGAAAAAATATTGAAAAGGGGAAAAAAATCCCAAATCCTTCAAGAAGTGTGGGACATATTAAGTGATCTAACATATGTATGACTGGAATCTCAGAAAGAAAAGATAGAAAACACAGTGAAAAAGACATATTTGAAGAAATAATGGGTAAGAATTTTATAAAATCATTGACAAACAATAAACCACATGGCCAAGTTCAGAGAATACCAAGCAAGGTAAGTACCATTTTTTTTTTTTTTTTGAGACATAGTTTCACTCTTGTCACCCAGGCTGGAGTGCAATGGCGTGATCTCAGCTCACTACAACCTCTGCCTCCCGGGTCCAAGTGATTCTCCTGCCTCAGCCTCCCAAGTAGCTGAGATTACAGGCGCCTGCTACCAGGCCCGGAGTAGAGACAGTTTCACCATGTTGGCCAGGCTGGTCTGGAACCCCTGACCTCAGGTGATCCACCCACCTCAGCCTCCCAAAGTGCTGGAATTACAGGTGTGAGCCACTATGCCCGGCCGGTAAGTACCATTTTTTAAAAACTGAAGGTATATCACATTTAAACTGCTGAAAACCCAAGACAAAAGCAAAACTCTTGACAGCAACCAGAGAATAGAAGTATATTCCATACAGACACAGGGAAAACAGAAATATGGTAGCATACTTCTAAACTTCTCGTCAGAAACAAAGTCAGCCAGGGATGAAAGAGAAACAACAACAAAGAAAATGTTGATTCAGAATTCTATATTTAGTACAAATATCTTTCAAAAAAAGGAGAAATGCAATCTTTCTCAGACAAACAAAAACTGTAGAATTTGTTACTGAAAGACCTTCACTATAAGAAATATTAAGGGAAGTTCTTCAGGCAAAACCATGATACCAGATAGAGACTTGGATCTACACAAAGAAGAAAAGTGCACTAGAAATGGAATAAATGAAAGTACAAATAGAATTTCTTTCTTTCTTATTTTTAATTGCTCTAAAAGATAACTGACTAAAGAAAAAATCGTGGTCATGTATTATATGTCTATAGTATAATGTAAAATAGAATGTATGACAATAATAGCACAAACAGTGGGAGGAAGGAATTGAGAATATGCAGTTGTAAATTTATTATATAACACATACAGCAAGGTAATATCATTTGGTAGACACTGATTATTTAAAGATGTATATTATAAAACCTAAGACAACTATTAATTTAAAAAAATAAGATATAAATGATAAGCCAATAGTGGAAATAAAATGGAATCATAAAAAGTACTCAGTTAATCCAAAAGAAGGCAGAAAAGGGAGTGGGGGGACAACAGATGGAATAAATAGAAAAGAGCTAGCAAGATGGTAAATTAAATCCAAGCATATGGCCAGAAGCAGTGGCTCGGGCATGTAATCCCAACATTTTAGGAGGCCAAGGTGGGAGGATTGCTTAAGCCCAGGAGTTCAGAGGCTATAATGAGCTATGATCATACCACCGCACTCCAGCCTGGGCAACAGAATGGGATCCCATCTCTAAAAAAAGAAAAACACTCCAAATAGATAAATAAATAATTATATTAAACAATCTCAACACACCAATGAAAAGAGATTATCAATCTGAATAAACAAAAGATCCAACTATATGCTATCTATATGAAAGCCACTTTAAATATAAAGACATAAATAAGGTTAAAGTAAAAGGATGGAAAATATGTAACACAGAAGCATGTGTCAAAATAAAGCTACAGCAGCTACATTCATCTCAGACAAAGTAGGCTTCAGAACAAGGACTATTACAAGGGATAAGTGAGACCTCACATAACAATAAAGGAGTTCCATTTTCTGAGAAAACAATCCTCAATGTGTAGGCACCTACCAACAAGGGTTGAAAACACAGAAAGCAAAAAATGATAAAATGTAACATTCATTCATGATTATTTAAAAACTGTCAACAAACTAGGAATGTAAGAGAACTGAACCTAATAAAAGGCAAAGCTGAAACAAAAAAAAGCTAACATACTAAATGGTGAAAGGCTGAGTACTTCACCCCTAAGATTGTAAAGAAAGTATGACATCGCCTCTCACACTTCTATTCCATATTTTACAGGAAGGCCTAGCCAAGATATTAAGGCAAGAAAAAGAAAGAAATGGTATACAAATTTGAAAGGCAGAAATAAAACTAAGTCAATTCACAATGACATGAATGTTGCATAGAAAATTCCCCAAACAACTAGAGAAAACTCCTCAAATGAACAGGAGAGTTGAGCAAGATCTCAGTATAAAGTCAATATACAAAAGTGAGTTGTATTAATATTTCTGTTTGCTAGCAACAAACAATTAGAATTTTACATTTTCAAAATAGATCCACTTACAATAATGCTCCCCAAATGAAAAACTTGGGCACAGGTGTAACAAAAAAAGTATTCTGACCTAAACAAACAGAAAAATATACTATGTTCATGGATTAGATGAGTCAATATTATTAAGATGTCAATTCTCCCCACATTGATCTAAATATTCATACATCCCAATAATTTTCCCAGCAGAATGTTTTGTAGATTTTGACAAGTTGATTCAAAAATTCATATGGAAATTAAAATGCTCTAGGATAGTCAAAATAATTTAGGAAAATTATTTTCTGATCACTATCTGATTTCACTGATATGTTACTATATATTTACTATTTACTACCTGATTTGACTATAAAGCTATAGCAATTAGGACACTGAGGTGTTGGTGAAGGCGTAGACTCAGCTCAGTGGGATTGAATAGAGAGCCCAGAAGTGGATCCATATAAATATAGTCAAGTGAATTTTGGCAAAGATGCAAAGGGAAATCAATAGAGAAAGGGCAGTCTTTTCAACAAATGGAACTGGATCTATTGGATGTCCATATGCAAAAAACGAACCTGGACACACATATCTCACACCTTACACAAAAATTAACTCTAAATGAATCATAGACCTTAATGTAAAACATACGACTATAAAACTTCTAGAAGAGAACAGAGAAAATCTTTGTGCCCTTAGGATAGCCAGGGTCTTCAGCCTCGGTACTGTTGCCATTTGGGGACGTAGCTCCTGTGTGGGGGCTGGTCTGTGCACCAGGGGAGGGTTAGCAGCAGTGTTCTCCAGTTGTGACAACTAACTATGTCCCCAGACACTGCCAAATGTCCTCTGGGGGCAAAACAGGCCTGAATTGAGAATCTCTGGGAAAGTTCTCAGCTGTGACGTGGAAGCATAACCCATAACAGGAAAACAAAAAAAGTTAATACACGGGACTTTGTTAAATGTAAAACTTTTCTTCTGTAAATGGCCATGTTAAGACACTGAAAAGACAAACCACAGGCTGGGAGAAAATATTTGCAATTACATTATCAGATGCAGAATTTGTATTCAGAATGCACAAAGAACTTGAAACTCAACAATAAGAAAACAAACAGCCCAATTAAAAAAATCAGCAAACAGCTTGACAGACATGACACCAAAGAAGGGAGGTAGATGGCAAAGAAGCCCCAAAAGATATGCCACAGGGTTAGTTTCAGGGAAATGCAAACCGCTAGAGACCTGTGTGCTCCTGTGTGCTCCTCTGTGCTCCTGTGTACTCCTGTGTGCTCCTGTGTGCTTCTGTGTACTCCTGTGTGCTCCTGTGTACTCCTCTGTGCTCCTGTGTACTCATGTGTGCTCCTGTGTGCTCCTCTGTGCTCCTGTGTACTCGTGTGCTCCTGTGTACTCCTGTGTGCTCCTGTGTACTCCTGTGTGCTCCTATGTACTCTTGTGTGCTCCTGTGTGCTCCTGTGTGCTCCTGTGTACTCCTGCATGTTCCTGCATGCTCCTGCGTGCTCCTATGTGCTCCTGTGTGCTCCTGTGTATTCCTGTGCGCTCCTGTGTACTCCTGTGTGCTCCTGCATACTCCTTTATACTCCTGTGTGCTCCTGCGTGCTCTTGTGTACTCCTGTGTGCTCCCGTGTGCTCCTGTGTACTCCTGCTGCTAAGGGTAAAACAAAGCGAAACGGCAAAAACTCATGGGACACAACCTAGTGCCAGCGAGGATGGGGAGTAAGTGGGCCTCATGCCCTGCTGCAGAGTGCATTATGGCACAGCCCCTGTGTGTGCTTGGGGGGCCTGTGGGTGACAGGGGGACACAGAAGAGGTTGGCAGAGATGGCAGAGCAGCCTCCTGGTGCTGGACTTCCTCATCCAGCCAGGGTGGCCTAGGCCTGCACCAGTGCTGCCCGAGACAGCCAGTCTCAACCTGCTCCAGGGGCGTGTGTGCTTCTGCGTGTGTGTGTGTGTGTGTCCATGCATGTGTCTCTATGAATATATGTGCTGTATTTGCATGTGTGTGTGTCTATGTGTGCATATGTCTATGTCTGTGTCTGTGTCTTTCTGTGTGTGTGGTCTGTGTCTGTGGGTCTACACGTGTATATGTGCATGTGTTTGTGTGTGTCCCAGTGTGTTACTGTGTCTGTGCATGTGTGCATGCATATGTGCAGGAGGGAGGGAGGGCTCAGGCCTGAGCAGAGTCCCTGGGGCTCTGGGAGTGGAGGGCAGTGAGGCTGAGGCCGGTGCAAAGGTGGTTTCAGGCGCTCAGGTGAAATGGAGTAGAAACAGAAGCTGGAATCCAGCCCCAGCGGGCGGGCGGCAGCAGCAGCGCCAGCCCTGCCCAGAACAGGTTCGACCTGAGCCAGCACTGCCCGGCTGCCCTGGGGCTAGGGAGGCTGAGATAGGGAAGGGAAGCCAGAGGGTGGGGGTGGGGGCCGGGCGCTGGCAGAGCCGCCTGCCCTCAATGACCGCCCACCCCTGCTAGAGACCCCCGCCCCATCCCCCGTGGTTCTGCTGGCCCAGGTTTTGCTGGGCCCACTCCCAGGGTTTTGCATCACTGGAGCCTTGGCCCTGCTGCTGCTTGCCTCCTCCAGGGCACCCCGAAGCCCACGTCAGGAGACCCACCTCAGGCAGCAGTGGCTGGGTTGCTGCTCCCTGCCTACCCCGCAGCACGTGCCACCCTGGGCACACTGCCCTCCCGAAGGCTCTCCTCCCTCCCGGGGTGCTCTCTCCCACTCTGGAATGCCTCCCTGCCTGCCCAGCAGGAGTGTTTGGCTGAGTTCTGCAGCCCCGACACAGGTCACCTCCCACGCCTATGGGGACTTCAGAAAGTCCCGGAATTGACTGGGCGCAGTGGCTCACGCCCGTAATCCCAGCACTTTGGGAGGCCAAGGCAGGCGGATCATGAGGTCAGGAGATCGAGACCATCCTGGCTAACACGGTGAAACCCCATCTCTACTAAAAATACAAAAAATTAGCTGGGCGTGGTGGCGGGCGCCTGTAGTCACAGCTACTCGGGAGGCTGAGGCAGGAGAACGGCATGAACCCGGGGGGCGGAGCCTGCAGTGGGCTGAGATTGCGCCACTGCACTCCAGCCTGGGCGACAGAGCGAGACGCCGTCTCAAAAAAAAAAGAAAAAAAAAAGAAAGTCCCAGAATCCCAGACTTCTGACAGGAGAGGGTCCCAGAGACCCTCCACCCACCCACCTCCCTGACTTCCACACAGGTGGGGATGAAGGACTGAGGGAGACTGGGAGGGGGTTACTGTGGCAGTTGCAAAGGGTCCTCAGGTCCCCAACCTTATCCCAAGCCCCATCCAGGCCAGAACCACGGGTTGGGTGTGCAGAGCACTCAAGCGGCCTGTGAATCCCCACAGCCACTTCCCTGCCCTGAGACCTCAGAGAATGACCTGGCCTCTGTCTTTCTGTTTTATTTTATTTATTTTTATCTCCAGCTTGTATGTGAAGTTCAGGGGTACCAGTGCAGAATGTGCAGGATCCTTGTCACAAGCATCCTTCTCGCGACCCTGCCTCGCTCCAAAAGGGGTGTCAGGTGGGTGAGCAGAAACCCCCCTTCCTGAATGCCTGTCCTTGTCCCACCACAAGGACGAGGATGCCTGCTCAGAGGGCACAGGGAGAAGCCAATGGCATAGGGTGCACAGCAGCGAGGGCCAAGGGACAGGAGTGGGGGGCCCCCACCTGCCCAGCGTGACCTGCTGACCACAGCTCCTCAGCGGCGGGACAAAGCCTGCCCATGGGGCCCTCAGTGGCCACCCTGGATGCAAACACGGGTAATGGTCAGGCCCAGCCTGTCCCCTCCTGCGCACGAACTCAGGGCAGAGCAGAGAGCTTACATCCACCAAGACCCAGACACAAGAAAGCCCCAAGAACATGCTTAATGGCAGCCAAACCCCGGAGCTGCCCCAGGCCCATCGATGGGAACACAAGAGGTGAATCCTGCTACGGGCACCGTGGCCGTCTACGTGACTGCAGCAAAGAGGAACATGGACGACTCACAGATGCAGAGACGGGCGGGGGGGTCCATGCTGTGCGGTGATGTTCACCTGAAGCTCAGGAACAAACCCTACCTACGGTGACAGATGTCAGAAGGGGCGAAGGGTGAGGGAGGGAGGGCATGTTAGCTGGGGCGGGTCTCAGGGATGCCTGCTGCTGCTGCTGGAAACATTCTGCATGGGGGTTCGGGTGGAGGTTCTGGGAGTGTCACCCGTGCACACTTGTCAACATGCACTCCAGGTTCCTGCATTTGAGGTGCCTGTGCCCCAATGGAAAGATGACGGACAGAGCTGTTCAACCACTGCCCTGGACCGGATTCTGCAGGGTGCCTTAGAAGGCCCAGGAGGAAAGGGGACTCCAGGCTGGGCACCAGTGGTCCACAGGCTTCCAGAGAAGCCCAGCTTGGCCCTTGTGTCTCAGTCACTGGGAGCTAATGAGGACACACCCTCATGGGGCTATGTGCCCACCCAGTCCCCTCCGTAGAAAGCCTTGGAGCCTCTGCAATAGGGCGAGAGCCTGGGAGCCTCTGTGATAGGGCGTCCTGGCCCAGGGCTCCCAAGGACAAGTATGAAGTCTCATTCCCCCAGCCAACCTTCACCTCCAGGCTGCATAACCTCTATTGACCCCTCTCAATCCCACCTCTTCTTTTTGGCCATGAAGGCAGTCGGGAAATGCAGCCTGTGCTTCGGAGAGGCAGGCAGGGTTGGGGTCACCCCCGTCCCAGGCAGTGGGATGGGAGATGCGCCAGGGTCAGGTCCCTTGCTGCAAGCCTGCAACCTGTGCCTGTATATGCCAGCCGGGCCTGCCAGTCCATCCTTCACCCTGCAGGACCCTCCTGTCTGCAGGTCCCAGCTCTGTGTGGGCCTGGCCAGCCCTGGGGCCATGGCCAAGACCTGAGTCCCCAAAGGACTGCCCCTTCTGAGAGCAGAATCCTGCTGCTCCCAGAAGACCAGGTGTTCAACCTGAGCCCTGACCCTAAAACCCATGGTCCTCCCTCTCCCCCGGAATCCCTCTGCCAGCCTCCAAGAGCCACCTGCTGCTCTTTTGGTGCTTCTCACACCCCCGGGGGGGGTGGCAGGGGGGTGGGGAGCCCAGCAGAAATTGGAGCAGAGAGGACATGGAAAGCTGAGGGGTGAGGGGGCAGACTGAACCTATCCTCTCGGCCCACGTGTCTTCCCCCAGGATGCTGCCTGAGGTCTGGGGGGAGGGGCTTCTGGGAAGGCTTCCTGGAGGAAGACGAGTGCCTCTCTCTCATGAGGGAGGGGCTCCAGGGAGGTCAGTGTGAACTTGGCACAAAGGCAGCCCCGGCCGAGGGGGCGAAGGCAGTGTGAAGCGGGACTCATTTCCCCCGAAGATGCAGAGGGATGTCAGGAGACCTGGCAGGTGGCCCTGGGCAGCTCAGTTGACCCCACCTTACCCTACCAGGCTGCAGGAAGCCCCTGCCCCCATCTGGAGCCGCTACAGGTTTTCCTAGCTCAGCCCTAAAGACTCAGCCCGACTAGATACAGGCCAACTAGAGAGGTCATGTCAGGGCTGAGGGGGTGGCTGCCAGGGGTGGCTGCTGCAGGGAAGACCATCCCAGCCCGCAGGCCCTGCTCCCCCAGGCAGAGCTGCCCGTGTGTCCTGCACGAAGAGCTTTCCCTGCCTGGGAATCCTGCTCTGCCCCCCACCAGCCAGTGGCTTTGGAAATTCATCCAGCAGCCCTGGAGTCTCAGTTTCCACGCCTGTAATATGGGCACAGCATTCACTCCAGGATGAACAGAAGCGAGGCAAGGAAAGCAGCCCCTGGCCTGGCACCACAGCAGGGGCTGTGAGGGGGACGGTTCCGCAGTCGCTGGAGGTCGACAGGGACCGAAGCACACATGAGTGCCAGATGGGCCCCATGATGGGATTCTGGCCGAGGTGGTGCAGGGAGCCACCTATACAGAGGACAATTGGCTGCAGAAGTGCCAGGCTCGTGCCTTCCACAGATGGAGAGGCTGCCACCTCCGGGGGAGGCCCCAGGGCCCCATACCCGTGCAGTGGCGCTGGAGTGGCAGTGGGCACCTGCCCCACACTAATGCACACACACGTCAGTGCACACCCACAGCCATACCAGAGAAAGCCACAGGCCCTGAGGGGCTGCCCCATGCCAGCCTGCCAGCTGCCACACCCCTCCCACAAAGCCTGGCTCTGGCCCAGGACACATGGAGCCCAGACCCATCCAGCTTTCCCCTCAATGCCCCGGGTCCTCCCACAAATTCATCCTGCCTCAAGCCTCAGTCTCCACTTCCGACAAATGGGTCTCAAGCTCTCTGCTCTGTCCACCCTGCATGGCGGCGTGGGCAGCACAGAGCCAGCCTGGGGCTTGGGACTCTGGAAGGGGTGCTCAGGGAGGGGCCAGGCTCTGGGGCCCAGAAGGCCTTGCAAGGTAGTCCAGGCGGGACCTGGAACAAGTGTTGAGCGAGCACCAAATGGCTGAGAGCTCCTGAAACCTGGCGTGCCTGTGGGAGCTGTTGAGGCCCCTTTTCAAGGCCCTGCCTGCCAGCCCACAAAAGACATTCAAATGAGAGACAAATATTTGGGGCCCCAAGGTTGAGCCCAGCCCAGCCTCTCAGGCCCAGCCCAAGCTGCTCCCAGGCTCTCATTTGGGTATTAATTGCATTTCGTTTAGAGATTTGCATGCTTATCACGTGGGTGGTGGCCAGCCGCGGGGGCCTGGCCAGACTGCACAGGATCCCAAGGCTCGTAGGCAAATGCCAGGAGGAGGGGGTGGGCAGAGGACCCAGGAGCCTCCAGAATGGTATCAGGAGAGCAAGCTGGGCTGGGCTGCAGGCCATCAGCGTGGGCCCTGGGCCACGACCTGGCATCCACGTGGACCTGAGCAGGACAACAGGACAAGCAGAGAAAAAAGTGGATACCAAAAACAGGGCTCCCAGGCCAACTTCTCCCTAACACCAGCTCCCAGCACCCCGCTGGGGACTGCAGCCCCTCCATGGTCAATCAGGGCAGCCCTAGCGTCCCTGTCACATGACATATGCCCCCCCACCCCCACCCCCCGACAGCCCTGCAGCCTGTGGGACCGGCCCGTGTGCTCGCCGAGGTGCTTGGAACCTTGGAGGGCAGGCTCTCAGAAGATTGGCTCAGGGACCCTCTGGTCCACCCTCTCGGCATCCCAGGGTGTCCTGGTCCCAGGAGACGCCTCATCCCAGGCCACATGGGGCCCTAGGCCTTTCCATCCTCAGCCCTGTCTACTCTACCCTCTACAAGAGAGGTCCAGAAGGGGCAGTGCTTGACCCAAGAAGAAGAGGCTGTAACTGTGGGGAGGTTGGGAGGGGGAAGTGGCCCTGAGGGTTGGAGTTTTAGAAAGCCCTCTGGTTCCTGCCCATTATGTGTTGGATTTTATGCCCTCCAGACTCACATGTGGCTGTTTTTGGAGCCAGAGCCTTTAAAGAGATAATTAAGTTAAAGTGAGGTCATTGGGGGGACCCTAATCCCATATGACCGATATCCTTAGTAAGAGGAGGTGAAGACAGACACACACAGAGGGATGGCCACGTGAAGACACAGGGAGAAGGCAGCGTCTACAAGCCAAGGAGAGAGGCCTTCGGAGGTGAGGGGCCTGCGGAATGGTGAGAGACTAATTTGTGCTGTGTAGGCCCCCGAGTCTGTGGTGCCCTTTCACGCAGCACAGGCCAACCCATTGCAGCCTCTCCTGCTGTTAGGACCCCAAGTCCATCCTCAGGGACATTAATTAACATAAGAACTTTTTGTCCTGATGGTGTCTCCTCCTAGGCAGAACGGGGACCCAGAGGCAGGCCTAGCTGCGAACCCCCAACGCTCCCTGTCCTTCTCGCAGGACAGCGGGTCTGGGGCTGAAGGCTGTGATTCTGCCCCTGCCTGGATCACAACAGGCAGTACAGCTGAGCAGGCACACATCTGTCTCTCCCTGTGCTCATCTGTGGCCTTGGACAGGGGCTACTCAGGGGGAGCTGACAAGTGAAGCCCCCCAGGAGGCCCCTCCCTGCCTCTGGGCTGGGAATCCATCTCCGTGGGAGTCCCTGGGAATGGCCTGTTTCAATAGGTAAGTGGGAGCAAGGTCTCATCCTCAGCGGGGGACATCGCTGGGGGCAAGGCCAGTGGGTGGGTGGGAAGGTTTCTGTGGCACTGGGGCCTCCTGTTGATTGATTCACCCAATTAATCACAGCCAGCAGCTGGGGAAGGGGTAGGAAGGGGGTGAAGGGAACAAGAGCCCACAGCCGGGAGGCCCTGGGAGGTTGGCAGAGGCCTGCACCTGCCTGCAGCCAGCCCCCCAGCCCGGCCCTCTTCCCCCCTTTCGTAGGGGTGCTAAGGGCTCAGTCCTCAACCCCTCCCCAGCTCTCAGGGAGCCCCTCCCACGCTCCCCAGGCCTCTGCCCCACTTGTACCTCCCCAGGCCCCAGGGCATAGGACGCTTTCCCCACCCTTTGGAAGGCTGGGGGTGTCAGGTGGCCTGGGCTGACTGCTGGCTTCTGTCTCACTGGCTTGCAGACAAGACCCTCCATTTTGGTGGAAAAACAGCAAGAACAGTGCCCTCCTCCAGGCAGACCCAAGGGAGGCATTGGTGTGAGGGGCTTCAAGCTCTGTACTGTGGGTTTAAGCCTTGCACCTCTGGATACCTGTGGGCCTCAGGCAGATCACTGAGCCTCCCTCCATCTGGAAGTTGGGGTGAGACCCCTCAAAGGGGGCTGGGAGGAGGAGGGGCCCCTCCTGATGGGCAGCCCCCACCCTCCACCTACTGCCCTGCCCTCCCAGCTTTCAGGGTCCTCCCCAGCTTCTGTGGGCTCCCAGGTGGACCTGGGCCACCCCTGAGACCCCCGAAGAGCTCAAGGTCAGCTCACGGCCCACAGGCTCAGGACACCATTGGGCAGGCCTCTGGGCCCACCTAGCCCCACTCCCCATTTTTATGGGAACAAGGACTGAAGGTGTGGCCCCAAAGGAACCACCCCTCCCCCAGTGCCCTCGCTGCTGGGAAAAGGGTCAGCAGAGTTTGGGTCTCCCCCACAAGCCCTCTGGGCTGTGCATGCTACAGCTGAGGACATGGCGTTGAGGGGCAGGCCCCCTCCAACCCCGTCCACTTTGCCCTGTCTAGCTCTGTCCAAGGCTGTCTCCGGCTGGCTAATCACCTCTGGGCACAGCTGTGCTGCTGAGGTCTCTGGGATGACTGAAGGTCTCTGAAGGCCACTTTGGGAGGAGCGAAGGTGCATGGACACCAGGGACCCTGCTCACAGCGAGTGTCCCTGCCCCATCCCTTTCCACATTGAGTGGGACAAGCTTGCTTCCATGTGGGGGATAGCCATCTGACTATTCCGCTTGTCTTAGGCGGGGGCAGAGATTAGGTGATGCGGAGGGGACTACTCTACACGGCCCCCCTTCCCCAGCTCTGAGGGGTAGCACCAGAGTGGGTTTCACCAGCATAGGACACGCAGGCCCCACCATGAACAGGGCCCCAACCTTGGTTTAATGCTCTGCTACTGCCATCTTAAAGTTCTTTTTTTATTTTTTATTTTGCCTTATTTTTTATTAGAGATGGGCTCTCCCAGTGTTGCCCAGGCTGGTCTTGAACTCCTGGGCTCAAGCAATCCTCCGGCCTCAGCCTCCCAGAGCACTGGGATGACAGGTGTGAGCCACCTCGCCTGGCCTTTGGAATTCTGACTACTTTTATCTTCTAACTTGTTTTGGAGGTGCAGGTCAATGGCATACAGCAGCACTCACATAAGCAAAGGAGAGCGTGCACAGGGCGCCAAATGTATGTCCACCCTCACTCGTCCCCCTACTTGAGTAACGCATCCACGATGCCCACAGACACCAGGCCACACAGAAAAGGTGCCAGGGACCCACAGCAGCGCAAAGCAGTGTGTCACACCTACACATGAGCAAGCCGGGCACTGATGGCCACCGAGCAGCCACGTTTTCCATTCAAATCCAAACTTGCTAAGGACACAGAAGGAAGCCAGTGGTGTTCTAACGAACGTGCAGGACCCAGGAACCTGTCATGTCCTTTCTTACTTGTGCGACTTCTCTGTGTTAGCTGAGCTCTCTTGCTGATAGATCTACCCACAGTGCCTTTTGTCTTTGAACTTGTCCCTTCCCTCCTTCCTCGCCCATCAGTGAGCAGGAGGTGGAGGGTGCTGGTGGAACTAGCCCGTGTCAAGGAGTGAAATCAACACGGCTGATTTCACTTTTGTGCAGTTTCTGCTGTTCTAGTAGCAATGAAATACAAATGCCTGTGCCAGGACAAAACACGCACCGTGTCATTCCAGTGATTCCGCATAGAAGTTCAATGCTCTTATGCTTGCATTTTAAACTGGCATCACATAATATAAAGATGGATGACTAAATTCATGCTAGCCATTTAAATTCCTAATCTTTCTTACTCAGAATGGCATTAAATAGTGAGTATAAAATAAGAAGTAAGTATAAAATAGTAAGTCAAGAGGTTGACTATAGAAGAAAGAAAAAAGCTTTATATTTTAGCACCTTTAACATCACATCATGATCACCTTCTCCCTGGAATCAGTTTCTGACTTCCAGGTGGGGACTAGGGCTGGACCATGAGCCCTTGGCAGAGCCTTGCTGCCCCCACAGCAGAGCCCAGGACAGGCTGGCACCTGGGCCAGGTGAGGCTCTGTCCAGGCTCACTGATCTCAAATGCTGAACTGCTAAGGATGTCATGTCCCCAAAGGAGTCACCAGGCTCAGCCTCACTTCCTGGAAGGTGTGAACATTGCAAGGATGTGGAAGTGAAAGAGTCCAGGGTTTAAATCTCAATTCTCATCATTTTCAAGCTGTGTCCAAGGGAGAGAAGACAATCATGGATTCTTAGTTTCTGTTTCTGGTTGAGCCAGCAAGTTCCCTTCCTCATCCCTCTTTTCTGTTTATCACTAGAGACAGAAACTAAAACCATGACTTTAGGCTGCTGAGAGCCTAAAACAAAACGACAGCAAAACAAGGTGGGTTGGACAAGCTTGCCTATGACTTCAGGCACTTCATCTTTACTGGGCACTGGGTGAATGACAGTGTGGGGAGCGGTCTTCATAACGCGGCAATCAGCAGCTCAGTGTGCCCAGGAGACTCGCCTGTTGTCCTGGTTATCAACCACAGCCCTTTCCACTCTCAAAAATGTCCCCCCTGGGACAGCAAGTTACATGGTTGCTACAAGTCCTGTCTCCTGGTGAGATGCAGTCCAGCAGCACTACATCCTCTGAGCAGCAGGTGCCAAGTGGGATGAACTGGATAAGGACTGCATTCGGGGAAACGCCTGCGTGAAAGGAAATACACAGGAAGGAGCTGGCAATGGGTGGGAAGCCACTAGACCACGACGCGACCTGCCCCAGTGAAGGCAAGGGGATAACCTGGGCCTAGATTGCTGTGAGGTCTATGGAAGGTTCCACAAGCTTGCTGGGTAGTTCTCGAGGCAAACTCAGAAAGGGAGTCCCTTGTCTCCCCGGAACGGATCTGTCTTGGTATCTCTGTCACACTCATTAGGTGGGCCTGGTGTCAACCCCATTTGCAGGCCACCCCAAACTTGATCAAAGGTCCGCTTCTGGCACCCCATACCATGTCCTACAGGAAATACAGGGACACGCTCCCAATAACAACACCCAGCATGGTGCCATCAACACCACCATGCACACGGTGGCTCAACGGAACAAACATCTCCGCTTCTTCAATGAAGACACTGGGGGAAAATTGCTTACAAGATGCTTAAGAGACCTATTAAGCAAACTTGTTGTGTGGACCTGCGGCGGATCCTGATTCTATAAAGCCAACTGCACAAAACCACGAGACCCCTGAGGACTGCACCATTGGCTGGGTCCCTGATGATATAAAAGAACGGTGGTTCATTTGAAGGGGTGATGTTTTTGGGGTTTCCTTTAGAGGCACACATGAAACATTATGGGTAAAAGGATTCAAAGTCTGGGATTTGCTTCAAAGCAACGCAGGGATGGGGTGGGGGATGGATGGGGCAGGAAGGGCCTTGAAACTGGTACCGGAGGCTTCCCAGGACTCCCCTGGGGCCCAGTGCATCCTCCACCAGCCAGACTGTACAATGGTTGGATCCTGTGTCCACCACTAGGACCCAGGCTCCACGAGCACGGGCTTGTGTGGCACACGGATGCATCCTAAGTCCTGGCACAGAGACTGCTCAACAAAGGCCTCGGTGCTTTTGCGTATGTTTGAAATTTTCCATAATAAAATGGAAAATGGGAAAATGGGAAAACAAAAATGGCAGCACTACTTACCCTTTGCAGAGTTTTGTCCACTTCACGCCAGTGGGTGGCAGTCCTTCCCTCCGCCCTGGCCTTCCATCGTTTCCCCCCTATCCTCTTCACCCACCCAACAGCCCCCTGTGGTCCTGGCAGCTGTGGGCCTTTCCTTGAGGTCAAGGTGTGGAGCCCTGGGGAGAGTTCAGGTCCTGTGGCTCAGGGAGGCCACTGACCCGGGTGTGGATTCTGGGAGAAGGCTGTGGGATGGCCCTCCCTGGGTGACCATGGCAATGTGCCCCCTCCTGTCCCTTGGCCAAGGCCAGTTCCCTGAGCCCTGCAGCCCCAAGCCACAGCTGGTCCACTGACCCCAGCTGACCCCTTTGATCCCCGCTACAGACTCAGCTTTGACCTTGGCTGCTGAGGAGCCCCCACCTGGTCTGAGGCTGCAGCTTGCGAGAGAGGAGCCCTGAGCTCCTGTGGTAACAGAGAACCTGGCCAGCCTGACGTTTGAGACCCATGCACCCTGGCAGTCTGTGTGTCCTGTTGCCGTGGTTATTCAGGAGCCACCCACTCTGGGACAACACCAGCTGCTCCCACCTCGCAGGGCTCCCACAGCTCTATCCCAACCACTCCTTTCTGAAAGAAGGGGTGCCTCTGCGCCCTAAAGAAACCAGGGGAGCCCCACAACCCCTCCCACACCACGGCACTAAAAGGGAGCTTTGGGTACAGGGAGACATCAAAGCCTCCTAGGCCCTGAGTGAAAGGTATAGCCGTGTAATATCCCGGTGCCAACTCTCCGGCGGGGGGGGCGGGGAGCCTGGCGCAAAGCTTCCAAGCCTTCCTTGTTCCTTTCAAGAGCCGCTCTCAGGATCAGGTGAGCAGAGGCCTGCAGGGCCTCCCCAGTGTGGGCAAAACCCAAAGCTAGTGAGAGGGCAGCCTCCGGGCACCTCTCACTAACTCCTCCCAGAGGCCACTGAGGTGGGTCTGCTCGAACCTATTTGCAAGTTAAGCCACTTGCCCTGGGCTGCCCAGCTGCCACGTTAGTGGAGATCTGAGCGTGGTGGCCTGCGCAGGAGCCCGTGCCCTCAGCCCCACAGCCAGTGCTCTCTGGTCAGACCACCTCAGCCTAGCCCCACACCCAGCACTTACCCCAGCCCTCGGGATGGGTCAGCAGCCTCCAGCCTGCAGCTTCCAAGCCAGCAAGTAGCCCTGCCTGGACAACCCACCAGCCCACCACCTCCTGGAGGACGCCCCCAGGCTCACAAGGTGTCCGGATGGCTCCGCTACCAACGGCCTGGCTGGACTCCAGATCTCACCCAGACCCACCCTACGGAGGAGGCAGCAGGGTTCGGGGAGTAGTGATCACAGAAGTCTGGCCGTCACCTGGGAAGTGTAGGTGATAGGAGCCACTGGTAAACAGAACTGATTTATTTATAAAGTTTACGCTCCCTTAAAGAGGTGTGCCCCACACAGGCTTCTCCCTAGCAGAGCAGCAGTGCCCACAAACCAACCCCAGGGTGGGCTGTCATGGGGGCCTCACGCCAGGGACCCCGCCCCTCAGGGGCTGCTCGTGTCCAGATCTGGGCCAGCATGGAAAACTCCAGATAGTGGGGGCAGGGGTCCAGGTCATCTTTATTATGCCCCAGGTCATCTTTATTATGCCCCAGGTCAAGGGTTCTTTGTACAAAAATAGGTCTCCGTTTGCCAGCAGTGTCCCTCCAGCAGCTCAAGTTAATGTGTAGAAAATGGATTCTCTGTGCCCTTAGAAAATCCTCTCCCCTCCTGAAAAATCTCCAAGTGTTGGTGGCCCCCGCCCCACTGCAGTCGAGAAGCTGTGGGGAGGGACGGCGTCGGAGGAAGCCGCCAGCCCTCATGGGGCCGGCTCCAAGCCCGTTTCCACCGGGGCATTGGTCAGGCTGGGCCGGACGGACGAGGCGGCGTCAGCGGTGCGGGGGGGGGGGGGTGCCCGGCTCGCTGGGGGGCGGAGCGCGGGCCGGTCCACCTGGCGGGCTCCCCGGCGATGAGCGCGCCGGCCGCTCGCTCGGCTTCCGGGGCTGAGGCTGCGGAGGGAAGGTGGGGAACCGAACGCGCATCAACGCGGGCGCGGGCCTGGGGCAGACCCCGCCCGGGCCGGCCCTGCCCCCACCTCCCCCAAGCGAAGTCGGCAGTTTCGTTTGCTCGGTTGGTTTTGGAGTCTTGAGTCCGTGGGTGCCGCGACTCGGTCTGAGAGAGGGCGGGGGCGGGGCGGGCACTCGGAGCCGCGGTGAGTCAGGGCTCCGCGCCCGCCGACTCATTTCTGCCGCCCCGGCCCGGGAGCGCGATTTGCAATGCAAAGTCACCCCGCCTCCAGCACCCCAATCTGCCCCAGGATCCGCCAGCACTCGAGACCTCAACGGCCCGACGGCCGCTCCCCTCCCCTCGTCTACCCCTCCCTCTTCGGCGGCTGAGCCGCGAGGGGAAGTTTTGCAATCGCGGACAAACAAACGCCGGTCTTGCACAGGCTTGAAAAAGTTTGGGGGAAATGAAGAGTGAGCGAAATCGAAGCCATCGCTCGGGCCTGGCATTCGGCTTCGCGGGCTCCTGGGGGCGCGACCCGCCGGGCCTGCCCACCCGTCCTTCCACCCCGGCCCCTGGCCCTCCCTCCTCCCTGCCTCCCGGCTGTTACCTCATAGGTCGAGGGCGCTCAGTAGCCCCCTAACCAGCTGGAGAAGTCGAGTAGCTCGCGCTCCGCGGGACTCAGCGCGCCTTCGCAGCCGCTATCGTCCGACGAGTAGGCGGAACGCGGGGAGCCGGGCTCCGAGCTGCCCCCGCGGCCCGGAGACGAAGAAGCGCGGGAGGGCGAGGCGGCGACCGGGGTGGTCCCAGGCGGCCCGCGGGGCGCAGACGGCCGCACGGCCTGCGGCCTCAGCCCTCCCGCCAGCGCGTTGCGCACGGCGTCGTGCTCGGCCAGCAGGCGCTGCAGCGCGCGGATGTACTCCACGGCCGAGCGCAGCGTCTCCACCTTGCTCAGCTTCTTGCTGGCGCCGCCCTGCGGCACGTGCTGCCGCAGCGCCTGGAAGCCCAAGTTCACCAGCTTCACGCGATTGCGCTCGCGCTCATTGCGCCGCGCTACGGCCGCTGCGCTGCCTCCGGTCTCTGCGGTGGCCGGTCGCCGCCGCCGGCTGCAGCGCAACAGTTCGGGGGACGGGGGTCTCCGCCGGGCAGCGCAGCCGACAGGGACGCGGGGCGCAGGGGGCGCGGACCTGGGCAGTGCGCCGCCGTCCATCGCGCCTGCATCCACCCGCCCGCTACGGGTCCCGGCGCGCCGCAGGAAGGTGCAGGCAGAGGAACCGGAGGCGATGGGGAAAACGGTGGCGCGCCAAGGGGGCTTCTGGCGCCGCCGGGCAACTCCCCAGGGCACGCGTCCTAGGTCCTCTGGAGCCCGGGGACAGGAGGCCTAGTGGTGGCAGGCCGTACGCGCCGGGGAGCGTGGGACGCTCGTGTCCCGCGCGTGCGGCCGGACTCTCCCCGGTCTCCGCAGGCGCGGCGCAGGCGGCTCGTTTTTAAATGTATAGATAACCCTCCTCCGCGCCGCCGCCGTCGCCTTTCTCACGCCCTCCTTCCTTCGCCTCGCCCTCCCGCCACGCTTCGCCCTCCCCCTCGCGCGATCACATTCTGTAAAGCCCAAAGCGTGCGCATGTCCCCCTAGCCCATCCCCAGGGCGCAGTCCACAGATCCCCAGAGCGCCCAACTGGCGAAATCTGCGGATTCCGGGTGCGCCCCCTGCTCCCGGCAGGTGCTCAGTGCGCCCCCAAAACAAGGTACGCAGGTCCTGGGTTGAGCCTTCCCGTACCCCCACCCTAACCCCGCGCTCAGCCCCGTAAGTCCCAAGAGCCGCCAGACCTTCGCACGCGCAGCGCCCGCTGTGGAAGGGAAGGCGTGGCCCTGGCGACAACACGGCTGTCCGGGAGGCGCGCAAGATTCCCGGGGGCAGCACGCGCCGCGCAGCCCACACCCACGCCCCGCCCTCCTGGGGCTGCGGAGGCGGGGGCCAGGGTCTCAGCCAATCGTGGGCCACCTGTTTGACCAATTGTGCAGGGCGCGGCCCCACGCCCGGCCCCATTGAGGAAGCGCGTACGCGTGGCGCGTGGCTCACGGGGAGCATCGCTAACAAAGCTAGGTGCCTGCTGGGCCCCGCCCTGCTCTTCGCCCCCGCTACTGGGCTGGGCGCGCTGTCCCCTAGCGCAGCTACGTCCCGAGCGCGCCCCCACCTGTGCGTTAATCTACTGGGAATGGGGGTGGACTGCGCCTTACCTGGGGCGGGGCGGGGCTTAAGGAGTGGTCGAGACGGAGGCGGGGTGGGAGGTTCAGGTTCCCGGGGCGCCCTCCCCAGCCCGCCCCGCTTTCCCCGTCTCTCCACGCGCACCCTGCCTGTGGTTTCCATGCGCCCCGAGCCTGAGGGCTCTGGGCGGCACCTTAACCCGGAGGGCCTGGAGGTTTGCACCCGACCGCCTTGTGCCAGGACGGCGGTCAGGTCCACGCCCTCCCCAAGCGTGGCTCCCTCCATTTGCAGTATCCCCCACTTCCACCCCGTCCTGCCCTCCTGTTCTCCGTCGCGCCTCCCGTCGTTGCCTCCGGGATCTCACAGCCCTCGCTCCTCTTTCTGTGACCCAGGCTGTTTTTCTGCACCCACCTCTCCCCGAGGGCACTGAGACTGGGCCATTGGCGGAAAGGTCCCTGGGAGCACAGCACCCTTCCAGGGGAGGTGGGACGTCGAGAGCTTCTCCCTAAGAGATGCGGGGAAATGGTGGGGTCTGAGAGTGCAAGCACTGCAGAAATGCGAAAAATGTAGCATTAACGGAAGAGTTTAGGTCCTGCCTCACTGTCCGGGAAAGCGTGCCCTCGGGGGAGCCTTTGCCAAGCCGGTTTTTCCCGAAGGTGGCCAGATGCTCCTGGGCCACTGCCTCTGAGACCTCAGGGAATGGAGATTTTTGTGGACCCAGCTGCCTGGAGCTGCTTTCCTGTTCCGGCTGGAGGAGGTGAGGCCCAGGACCCCTCCTGGGAGCCTGGGGGCAGATAGCCAGTTTACTGCCAGCCTCGGGGTGCCCACCTGCCCCCATTACCCTGCAGGATGCTGCTGGCTGGCCCACCTGGGCCCCTAGCACACCTGTGCCCCGAGCACGCCTGGCCCTCCTGCCTCTGCCGGGAGGGGCCGGAAGAGTAGCGCCTATCTGGGAGCTGGTGGTCTGCAGTCTCTATTTGGCAGATGAGGAAGCCAACTTGGAGAGAACCCTGGATGTGTCCACAGTCACTCCTCCGCCCAGTGGAGCGATCCAGGCAGAAATAAGGGCCCTGGGTCTGAATCCGGGTTCTCCAACCAGGGCAGATGCAGGCTTGCCTCTGCTCCCTGTCCCTGGTCTGAGACCCCATTCTTCCCAGACAGTCACTTGGCAAATCACAGCCTGGCATGGATTGTTCTGCCCTCCTTCTGCTGCCTCCCTCCTTCCCCTTGTCAAGGCTGCAAAACAAGGATCCAGGAACGATCCTGGAGCCCTGCAAACTAGGTCTTGGAAGTCCCTGCTGGACTTCCACCTCCCGGGCTGGGAGCCCCTCGGTCATCTGTTGCTGTGTAAGGAGCCACCAGGATTTTAGCGGTCTGAACAACGATTTATTATTTCTCAGGATTCTGTGGCTCGATGGGTGGGCCCTCTGTTGCTCTGGGTGTGGCTGCATACACCCCGGGGGTCAGCAGGGGCGACGGGTACAGTGGCTGGATTGCTCTCTACCCGGCCTTCGCCCAAGTCGCTCCACAGCTGGTAAGATCTCCGGAGCAGGACCTGCAAGGCCTCTTCAGATCACCCCAAAACTTCCTGTCTAAAATGTGAAGCCTCTCACTGCCCAGGCATGGCTTCTTGCTACCCTGCCCTCAGGCAAGTCCTGCACCCACCTGCGTGTGCTGTGCCATGGCCAGGCCAGTCCCCCACCACCACCCACACCTCTCTCTATCTTCATCCTCTTCCCAATCTGGTCCTCCCACCACTGTGGAAACCCCGTCTGCCCCCAAAGCCTAGCTTAAAAATAATTCCCTAGGGACCTGTGTCCCTCCCTGCCTCGGCCCCTCCTTCATTCCTGGGTGCCACCGGCTGTGCAGCATTTGACACTGCAGCACCCCCCTTACTTTGGAAGCATGCTGTCTCCTGGACTGGTGGGTCTCCATGCTATCTGGGCTGTCTTCTCTGGAACTCTTGGCCTCTCACTCCATCCTGAGAACACAGCCTTGGTAAGCATGGTGCCCACATGAATGTTTCCAGCAGCACAATTCAAAATAGCCACATGTCCATCAACAGATGAGTGGATAAACAAAACGTGGTCTAGAATAATGGAAGATTACTTAGCCCTAAAAAGAGACGAAGCCGGTGAACCTCGAGAACATGAGGCTGCGTGAACGAAGCCAGACACCAAGGACCACTTAGCTTGTGATTCTCAATCTGTGAAATGTGCAGAATGGATAAATTCACAGAGACGGAAAGGAGATTCACGGTTGCCAGGGGCTGGAGAGTGACAACAGAGGGATGGGGGTGACTGTGAAAGGGTACGTGGTTTCTTTCCCAGAGGGTAAGAATGTTCTAACATGGCCTGTCCTGTTGGCTTCACAGCTCTGTACAACACACCAAAAAACCATTGAAATGTACACTTTGTGGAATGTGAACTGTATCTTAATAAAGCAGTTAGAAGACCTTCCCACATAAGCATGCGGCCTCATGAGGCCTTTGCCTGGGCACCCTGGCATCTCTCCCAGGCTCTACCTACCTCTGACTCTTCATCCCTGAGCTCTTGAACAGGGGTAGGCAAACTTTTTCTGCAAAGGAACACATGGTAAGTATTTTCAGCCTTGCTGGTCACATGTCTCTGCCACGAGTCCTCTGCCTTGGGGAGCAAATGCAGGCGTGGGCAGGGAGGAAATAACAAAACTTGCTTCCTGGTCACTGAAACATGAAGTCCAGGTCACACTGTTACAAAATACTCCGAATTTTCAGACTGTGGTTCAATACGCATGACATAAAATGGACCTTCTTAAGCACTTGTAAGTGCACGTTTCTGTGGAATTAAGTATATTCATGTGGCTGTGCTTTCATCACCACCATCCATCTCCAAAAGTTTCTCATTTTCCCAAACCGAAAGTCTGTCCCCATTAAACACCAGCTTCCCATGACCCTTCCCCCAGCCCCTGGCACCCACCATCCACTCTCTGTCTCTATAGATTTGACTGCTCTGGAGACCTCATGTAAGTGGAATCCTACAGCATCTGTCTTTTTGGGGACTGGCTTCTTACACTGATGCTGATGCCCTCGAGCTTCATCCATATTGTAGCCTGCATAAGGATTTCCTCCCTTTTTATGGGTGAATACTATTCCACTGTATGTGTAGACCACGGTGTTGTTCCGTTCCTCTGTCAGTGGATACTTGGGTGGCTTCTACCCTTGGGCTATTGTCAATGATGCTACTATGGACATGGGGGTACAAATACCTCTTTGAGACCCTGCTTTCAATTCTTTTGGGGATAGACCGGGAAGTGGAGTTGCCGGGTTATATGGCAAACCTCTGTTTAACATTTTGAGGAACCTCACCATGTTGTTTTCCACAGTGGCTGCCCACGGTACATTCCCGCTGCACACGAGGTTCTAGTGTCTCCACATCCCCGCCGACACTTGGTGCTTTCTGGGTTTGTTTTGTTTTGTTTTTGTTTGTTTTTGAGACGGAGTCTCGCTCTGTCTCCCAGGCTGGAGTGCAGTGGCGCAATCTCGGCTCACTGCAAGCTCCGCCTCCCGGGTTCACGCCATTCTCTAGTTTCAGCCTCCCAAGTAGCTGAGACTACAGATACATGCCACCACGCCCGGCCAAATTTTTATTTTTTGTAGAGATGGAGTCTGACTATGCTGCCCAGGCTGGCTGAGGTGATAATAGTTTTTTGATGATAGCTGATGGGTATGGATTTTAATTTTTTAACCACTTAAGCATTTAAAGACAATTCCTAGCTTTGGGGCAATACAAAAGCAGGCCAGGGGCTGGATGTGGCCCGTGGGCCTCGCTCTGCTGACAGCTGCTCCAGAGGACTGGCGTGTCCACGTGACACCTGGGCCGACCCCCATCCTCCCGCGGCTCCTCAAACTCAACTTGTTGCAGGTTGAACTCAGCCTCCTTTCCTCTAAGGAAAGATCCCCTCAGCAGAAAACACCAGGTCGGCAGTGTGGGCGCTGCCCTTCCTCTCCCCTGTCTTCTGCTGTATGTCAGCCCAGCCGCTTCTCCAGCCAGGTCCCCATCTTGCCTTGCACACTGCCCCTGCCTCTGCCCTGGTCTCCTGGGTTCTCAGTTTGCTGCTTCTGTCTGTGCACCGCCTGGAAGTGGGGGGCCTTACCCAGCATCCAGCCCAGCTAGATCATGTCCGGGCCCTCGGGGTTCAGGCCCAGCACCCTCACATGCCATCACTGACTGCCTCCTGTCCAGCTTGGATGTCGTATCACCTGGAAGCCTTCCCTGATCCCAGTGGCCTCCTGGAGCCTCCTTGCCCCTGTGCTCCACAGGGAGCTGTGGCTGCCCGGGTCTGCTCTGTCCAATAGGCTAACCTGACCTGCTCCTTCGACATCTAAGGTGCTGCTCATGTGTGTTCATGACCTGGGTGAATGTTGGGGAGCCCAGGCCCAGCAAAGAGGGGCAGAAGCAGGCAGCTCCGGGGTTGGCGATGGCCCAGGGGAAGCTTTCGGCCTGGTTGGTCAGAGCTCCTGGTGACCAAGGGTGACTTCAAAGTCAACGTGAGCCTGACTCACATAAGATGAGTCTAGAGCGTCTAAGAACAGCTCTGTAGCTGGCCAGCCAGGAGCTGCAGCCCACAGTCCTGCTATTCCCCTGGGGAGCCGGCTCCTGCTCCAGGGGTGAGCAAGGCTCATATTGACTTTGAAGTCACCCACAGGCTGTTTGGAATTGAGGTGCGGGAGCTGGAAGTATGGGGCACCCTGGGGAGTCACAAAGCCTGACTGACTGGCAGGGGGATGTGTGGCGGGAGTTGGGGAGATGCGGCAGGACACGGGGGGATCTTCGGGGCGTCCGTGTGGGCCGCGGGCTGAGAAGGATCATCAGTAACTTCAGATTGTTTCGTAGTGACACTTAAAAAATACCTGAAGAGGGACGGGTGGAATGAACTTTAACATCATACCCAAAATATTAGCATTTCAACATGTAATCAGTATAAAAATTACTTGAGAGCTGTTTCACATTTTCTTTTCATACCAAGGTTTTTGAAATCAGGCGTGCGTCTTTTTACATTCACAGCACATCTCAGTGTGGACCGGCCACGTCTCAATGCTCAGTGGCACCCAGGGCTGGTGGCTCCTGTCTTAGACAACACAGATCTGGACCGAGAGAACCTCAGGTCCCCTGTGATATCAGTTTTCTAGTCTCTGTATCTGACAGTGTGACATCTTGGGGACTTGCTGTGAAGGGCCACCCCTCCCAGGATAAACTAATTCCTAGAGACAGTGAAGGAGACCCTTTTCATAGGCAAACCCACCACCGCAGAGCCCAACCCCAGCCCCTTCCTCTGTCAGGGTCTTATACTCGAGGGCACTACCCCTGCCCTTGTTACCCCAAGAGAAGGTCCCAGACAACCAGCAGCCCCTAAGCCCTAGAGCTCTGAACTTATGTCAACCTGGCCAATCCTAAACCCATATACCCTGCCTTGCCCATTCCTTCTACAGAAACCACAAGAAAGGTTCTTGTCCAGGTCTCCCTGTGGCTCCTCCACCTTCTGACCTGACCCTGTGTCCGCCCCGCTGCCTGTGACATGGCATGCCACCCGCTTTGAGAACTGTGAGTTAACAATTATCTTCTCTATGGCAATTGACTCTTGATCTCTTGGCCTCACCATACCTGAATAATAACAGAACCTACATTTTAGAAAGCCATTAGAAAGCCATTGCCTCGCGTGACAGACCAGAAGCTGGGGCCCAGAAAGAAGCCACGTGCTCAAGGATGGCCAGTGAGTGAGAGGCAGAGACTTGGGAGTTCATCTCGGGCTTCCCTCGGTTCAGTCTCCTTAACATCTGTCCCAGTAGCCCACCGTGGAGGCTTGGGGCTGAGGGAAATTCTGTGGCTGTACTCCAAGGGCTGGCCAATTCCAGGCAGGAGGTGGCACTCCCAGCTGGCTGGAAGAGAAGAGGCTGCTCCTCTGTCAAGCTCATGTCATTCCCCATGAAACTGAAAGCTGCCCGGGTATGAGACCATGGAGAAGACCGGTCTCATTCTCTGGGCCACGTTTCCTAACCACAGTACAATAAGGCTAGAAAGAAAACCCCAAAGTCCCAGCTCTAACATGACAAATGCATGAAGAAAAGAACAGTCTTCTAAATAACTCTTAGGTTAAAGAAGAATCAAAACAGCGATGATGGGCCTTTCGAAAATCAACAGCCAAAACAACTTTATAACCTCAAACAAATTCCTTCAAAACAAGAAACTCTGAACAAAAGTGAACAAAGCATTCAACTCTAGGAGATCAAGAAAAGAAAACCGTGAGACTCCGTCTCAAAAAAAAAAAAAAAAAAAAGAAAAGAAAACCCAAAATATGTGTGAAAGAAGTAATAAGGGCTAATTAATGATGAGGAGGAGAGAAATTAACAAGGCAGAAAAGTGAACTGTTAACTGAGTTGATATAATGAAAAACTGCCTTTTTTAAAAAGACCAACAAAATAGGCACATTTAAATAAGAAAGAAGACACATTTTTAAAATAACAGAAAGGTGAAAGATGACTTAAGTACAAACATGTAAAAGATTAAAAACTAAGGATGTTCATTTATGACCATGATGGAGTAACAGGAACTGAATTTACTGCTCTCCCCCCGCCCCCTCCAAAACAACAATAACAACAAAAAGGATCAAATACAGGAAACAGCAGTTTTCAAGACACTGGACATTTGGCAACAAAGGACAGTAGTCCTCAAAAGATGGCAAACAGGTGAAGGAGGCCCTACAGCTTCCCAGCTGCTTCCCCGAGTTTCCCAACCATGGCCCAGAAGGAGGTACCTGGGCAGAGCCCAGTGGAGTACTTGCAGGAGGAGACAGAGCTCAGAGCCAAGGAGGCCCAGGCAGCTGGGTTCTCAGGACAGAGCAGTGGATTGGAGAGAGCTGCATAGAGGGAGAACCCTAGAGAGCTGCAGAAAGTTCCTCCAAGGACTCAGCAGAGAACTGATCAGGGATGTGTGTGAAGAGCTGGAGGCTAGCGAAGGAATTGTTCTGAAGGATCAGAGAGAAGTGCCCAGTTCTCACTCAGGACTGGAGGAGAGCTGTCCTAACCAGCCCACATGGGAAACTCACAGTTCATGAGGCCGTGGACAGAGTATACAGCAGGCTCTCGCCTCACTGGCGGGGATCATTTGCCCTAGACTGGACACCGCCAGTGAGGCAATCCCGCCTCACCCCAAAAAATCAAGTGTTTCTAAGTAACTCAACTATGCCTCAGGCAAAACTAAAAAATAGGAATACAAAAATATCTGGCATCTAAAAAGATAAAGATTACGATGTATGATATTTAATAAAAAGTGCCAAGCATGCATAAAGCAGAAAAATATGCCATCTAATAAGGATATAGATAAAAAGTAAATAAATATCCAGAGCTGACAAAGACATTAACAAGGAAAGGAACATTAAAACAGGTGTTATGACTGTATTTCCTATGTTGAAAGCCAAGTGGAGACATGGAAGAGATGTATATATATTACATATGTCTCTTCTATGTCTCTAGTTAGGGGGATTCTATGGCTGCACTCGAAAGGCTGGCCAATCACTGGCAAGAGGCAGCACCCCCAGCCTGCTGGAAGAGGAGAGGCTGCCCCTCTGTCAACCTCATGTCATTCTCCCATGCAAGCAGAAGCTGTCTGGATATGAGATCATGGAGAAAGTGGCCATACACTCAGGACGGGACAGGTTCATTTGGGACTATTTATTTATTTATTTAGAGATGATAGCTACAATGTCTGAGACAAAGAATACACTGAGCTGGAAAAACAGTAAGGATATTATGAAAGAAAAGGTTAATGAACTTGAAGACATTGCAATAGATAATATTCAAAATTAAGCATAGAGAGAAAAGAGAATTGTTTAAAAGTGAAGAGAGCATCAGTGAGCTATGGAAAAATTCAAGTGGTCTAATATACATGTAATCAAAGTCCCTGAATGAAAGGACAGAAGAGACAGAAAAAGTATTTGGAGAAAAAAAATGACAGAAAATTTTCCGAAGTTGATGAAAATTGTAACACACAGATCCACAAAGCTCAACAAATTCTGGTGAGGAGGAATTTGAAGAAAATGACAGCATCAAGACACATCTTTTTTTTTTTTTTTTTTTTCTTTTCTGAGATAGAGTTTCACTCTTGTTGCCTAGGCTGGAGTGCAATGGTGCGATCTTGGCTCACTGCAACTTCTGCCTCCTGGGTTCAAGTGATTCTCCTGCTTCAGCCTGGGATTACAGGCATGCATCACCATGCCTGGCTAATTTTGTATTTTTAGTAGAGACGGGGTTTCTCCATGTTGGTCAGGCTGGTCTCAAATTCCCAACCTCAGGTGATCCTCCTGCCTTGGCCTCCCAAAGTGCTGGGATTACAGGAAGACATATCTTAATCAAATTGCTTGAAACCAGTAGTAAAGCAAAACAAAATAAAATGAAATAAAACCTTAAAAGCAACCAGAGGAAAAAAGATACATTTACATATGTACAAAAGAATGACTTATGTACAGAGGAATAGAAATAAGGTTGAAACAATATTTGTACACCTGTGTTCATAGCAGCACTATTTACAATAGCCAAAAGGTAAAAGCAACCAACTATCCATTGATGATGAATGAATACACAAAATGTGGTCCATCCATGCAGTGGAATATTATTCAGCCTTAAAAAGCAAGGGAATTCTGACACATGTCACAACATAGATGAACCCGGAGGACATTGTGCTGAGTAGAATAAGCCAGACACAAATATTGTATGATTCCACTTACATGAGGTAGCATCATTAAATCCATAAAGGCAGAAAGTAGAATGGTGGTTGCCAGGGCATAGGAGTTAGTGATTAATGGGATAGAGATTCAGTTTGGAAAGATGAAAAAGTTCTGGAGATGGATGATGATAATGGCTGCACAACAATATGAATGTACTCAATACCATTGCGTTATACACTTAAAAATGATTAAGGTAGTAAATTTGTATGTCATGTATATTTTAGCACAATTAAAAAATTAGACAAAATACAAAAATAAAAAAGGGTGATACAAATTTCTCACTGGAAACAATGCAAGGAGAAGACAATGGAGCAACATCTTTAAAGAACTAAAAAAATACTGTCAACCTAGAATTCTATACCCAGTGAAAATATCTTTCAAAAGTACAGATGAAATAGTTTGTTCAGACATTCAAAAACTGAAAGAATTCATCACCAACAGACCTGCACTACAAAAATATTAAAGGAAGTCTTTCAGGAAGAAGGAAAATTATATGAGATAGAATTATAGAATTACGCAAACGGATGAAGAGCACCAGAAATGGTAACTATACGGATAAATACATATAAATTTTTGTTACTATTTAAATATTTTTAAAAAATAAGTGACTACTTAAACAAAAACAGTAACTGATAGGGAGTTGATACTATATGTAAGAATAGATCGTATAGCAATACCACAAAGGCAAGGAGGGAAGAAATGGAGGTATACTATTATAAAGTTCTTACACTATATGTGAAGTTGTATCATTTCACTTTAAGGTTGACAGTGATAAGTTGAAGATGTAAGCTATCTACCCTAAAGGAAGCACTAAATTAAAAAAAAAGAATTATAGTAAATACTTAAACATTAATGGAATCATTAACAAATTATTCAATTAATTCCCACCACCACCAAAAAAAAAAAGAAAGAAAAACAGAAAAAGAGAGGAAATGGGACAAATAGAACAGATAGAAATGACAGGTTTATATACTCAGGCCTAACCACAACAATAAACACATTAAATGTCAGTGGTCTAAATACCCAGTTAAAACCTCATAGTCAGGTTGGATAACAAAGTAATACCTAACTCTCTGCTGCCTTCAAGAAACACGCTTCAAATATAAATATATAAATATGTTTAATGTAAGATGGTGCTATGGTAAGCGGCTTTTAAGGAGGCCCCAAGTATCTTAGTATTCACACCCATGGCAGGGACTAGGGGGAGGCAAATAAGCCACTTGCCTCAGTCATGAAATTCAAAGAAAGACCAGAAAATTCAGTAATCAAGACAAATAATATTTTAATGCAATATTTTTTAAAATATAAATTAATGCAAAAATATATGAAGACCAAATTATCAGAATTTTAAATAAAGACAGGATGAGTAACAGTACAATACTATGCTGAGCCTCTGTTGGAGCCTGAAGCAAAAGGGAAAATTCAGCTTTTTGAGAAGCCCTGATTCGGAGGCACCAAGCTAAACTGTGCTTAGTTTCCTGGCCCACAGAAATCTGTGAGATAAGTATCTGTTATTTTAAGCCACTAAGTTTTGGGGTATTTGTTAGACAGCAGTAGATAGTATGAAGTTCAGGATTCTGTGTCAAAACTAATCAAAAGAAAGCAAGAGTGGTCATTTAATAGATTTCAGGATAAAGAATATTACCAGGCATTAAGAAGGTCACTTCATAACAATTAAGGGGTCTTTCATGAAGGCATAACAATCCAAATGTTAATGAATAAAGGAAAAGCTGACAGACCTACAAGGAGAAATAGATTAACCCACAATTACAGTCAGAGTCTTCAACACTCCTTCCTAGATGCTTGATAGAATAAATAGACAGAACACCAGAAAAAATATAGAAAAGGTAAACAACACTATCAACTTACTTGACCTAATAGAAAATCCCACCTGTTAACAGCAAAATACATATTCTTTTAAAGTTCACGTGAAGTATTTACCAGGGTAAATTGTCTTATGGGCCATGAAACAAGTCTTGGAAAATGTAAAAGAGGATTCAAGTCATACAAAGTATATTCTTTGGTCATAATGAAGTTAAATTCTGCTAATAACAGAGATATATGAAAAATGCCCAAATATTTGGAAATAAATAAAATAGATCTAAATAACCCATTGTTCAATAAATAAATCAAAAGAGAAATTAGAAACTATTTTAAACCAAGTAAAATTTAAAACACAACGTTTCAAAATTTATGCAATGCAGTACTTGGAGGGAGATTTAGACAGCTAAACACATATATTAGAATAGAATAAAGGCCTGAAATCAATGACCCTAGCTTACTTAGAAACTAGGAACGCAAACCCAATGTAAGTGCAAGGAGTACAAAATAAGACTCAGAGTAGAATCAGTGAAACAGAAAACAATAGAGCTATCAGTGAAACAAAAAGCTTGTTCATTGAGAAGGTCAATAATATCAATAAAAGCCAAAATGGTCAGGAGGAAAAGGAAAAAGATGCTATTTGCCAATATCATGAATGAGTGAGATGTCATCATTACAGATCCTACAGATATTAAAAGTATAATAAAAGAATATTAGGAACAACTTTATACCAATAAATTCACCAACTTAGATGAAATAGACAAAATCTTTGTAAGACACAAACTAATAGCACTTACTTAAGAAGAATTAAATAACCAGAATAGCACCATATTTATTCAGTAAATTAAATGTGTAGGTAAAATCCTTCCTTCAAGGAAAACCCCAGGCATATATGACATCACTAGTGAATTCTATCAAATATTTAAGGAAGAAATAAAGCCAATTCTACATAAATAAATCCAGAAAAATTGAAAAAGATGGAATACTTTTAAATTCATTCTATAAGACCAGCATTACCCTGATACCAAAGCCAGACAATCACAACACAAGGAAGAACTACAGGCTGATATTCCTCATGAACATAGATGCAAGAATTTAAAAAAAAAAGTTTAGCAAATTGAACCCAACCATATACAAGTGGGGCCTATTCAAGGAATGCTAGGTTGGTTTAACATTCAAAAAATCAGCTCAACAAATTGACCATATTAAATTTAAAAAGAAAAACCATATTATAATGTCAATAGCACAGAGAAAGCATTTGACATAATCCAATGGTCATTGATGATTTTTAAAATCTCAGCGAACTAGGAATAGAAGGACAATTTCTCAGCCTGTAAAGGGTATAAAACTTAATGGTACAAGACTGGTTGCTTTCCCCCTAAAACCATAGACAAGACAAAGGTGTCCTCTTAATTTCTATTTAGCAGTGGCCTAGAGGTTTTAGTCAGTGGAACAAAGCAAGAAAAAGGAACAAAAGGCTTCCAGTTTGGAAAGAGTAAAACTATCCTCATTCACAGAAAATGATCAGCTGTGAAGAAAACCTGACCAAATCTGCAAAAGCACTACATTAATTAAAGTGAGTTTAGCAAGGTTGCAGGATACAAGATCAATCCAGATAATCAAGTGTATTTTCATATAATCGCAAAGAACAATTAGAAATTGAACTAAAAAATGCCATTTACAAAAACATCAAATATTAACTACTCAGCTATAAATATGGCAAAAGATTTGCAAACTTGTACACTGAAAACTGAAATACATTGATGAGGGACATTAAAGAAGACTTATCTAAGTGGAGAGATATGCTGTGTTCATGGATTGGAAAATTCAATATTAAGATGTCAATTTTCCTCAAGTTAATCTATGAATTCAACACAATTTAAATCAAAAAAATATCAGAAGACTTCTTTGTAGAAATTGGCAAACTGGTTTTAAAATCTGTAAATTCTTAATTGCCTATACAGATGTATTTTCATTCTTCAATTTACAATTTCATTCTGTAAAAATCCGAGAAGTATCAGGTTGGCATGGAGCATATAATAATTTTTCACATTAAAAGTAATGGAAATATTTTTGTTTAATTGCTTTTTCTTTCACAGAAGGGCAGTCATGAATGAATATATCTCTATATAATACATATACATATTATATATAATACATATATAGTATACATAATACATATATATATATATGTAATATGTATTGCATGCATATATTCAGAGACAGAATCTCACTATGTTGCCCAGGCTGGAGTGCAGTGGTGCGATCATGGCTCACTGCGGCCTCAAACTCCTGACCTCAAGCTATTCTCTTGCCTCAGCCTCCCAAAGCACTGTGATTATAGGCATGTGAGCCACTGGACCCAGCCTAAATGGATATTTGCAAGTGTGGAATATGTGCATACAGGAGTCTGCCTCCAAACTCTCTACCCCTCTGTCTTTGGTCTAACTTTGCTCTTGTGCCAATCCCATGGGATTTTCCTGTTAGGCTTCATTGTATGTCTTCATATCAGACAGAGCAAATTCCTCTCTTTTTGTTCTTTTCAATCAAAGTGACATGTAATAGACATACGCCAGACATCACTGTGGAAACGCTATACTCAACTGAGGACCTTGGTAGATTTATGGAGAGTACACAGACAGACATTTCGTATGGGGATGCCTGAATATTACAAAGCTGTCAAACCCCCCTACATGAACGTAAGGATCCAGTGCAATCCCAATCTACATCTCAGCTGGGGTGTGGCAAATGCTCCACGACCTTACTCCAACACTAAGATTGAAGTGGAGAAGTCCATGAGTAGCTCAGTCAGCTTTGAGTGTTTGCAAAGTGAGTGTTTCAGTGGCAAATATTCCTAATATTCTCTGAGGCTTGGTGTGCCTAAGAGTATTTTCATCTCACTGCTGCATTTAAACAATAATCGTACCCATAAAATCCTGTGTTCAAAGTTATCTTCCACGCCTTTGAAATATTATTCTTTTGTCTTCTCACATCCGGTATTGCTCTTGAGAAGAATGATGCGATTCTTTCTTGCTCTTTTTACGCAATTCTGCTGATTTTCTATGGGGCAATTTAGGACTTTGATATTTTAAAACTTCACTGTAACGCATCTAGGTTCTTTCTTATCTGTCCTCGCTGGCCTGTCAAGAGCCCTTGCGTGTGTTTCTGTAATTCTGGGGTATTTATTTTCATTATTTCTTTAAATACCTCCTCTCTTCCTCTGCCTTCTGAGACTCTTCCTAGCCAATCCACTAATTTCTCCTTTTCTCCTCAAATGTCTCTGCTTCCCTTTTATGTTTTTTTCTCATTATTGCTCCTGAACCTTCTAGAACAATTCCACCACTTGATATTTTATCTCACTTGTTTCCTAGCAGCACCCATGCTGTGATGTACCCCATTCACTGTTGAACTGGCATCTTCCTCACACTCAGTATTTTCCCCTAGCTCCTTTTATATGCCTCTTCATCCCATTTCACACTGTGACAGCACCATCCCTTATGTTTTTGAGGTTTTTTTTTTTTTTCAAGGCTGGAGTGCAGTGGCACAATCTTGGCTCACTCAGCCTCAATCTCCTGGGCTCAAGCAATCCTCCTGCTTCAGCCTCCCAAGTAGCTGGGACAACAGGCACGAACCACCATGCTTGGTTAATGTTTGTATGTTTCGTAGAGATGGGATCTTGCCACGTTACCCAGGCTGGTCTTGAACTCCTCAGCGCAAGCAATGCGCTCACCTCGGCTTCCCAAAATGCTGGGATTATGGCATGAATCACTGCACCCAGCCATGTTTTTGAGTTTCTACCCGGATTGCTTTAGACTCACAGTTCATATTTTTCAGCAGTTCTTGTTTGTATGCAATGTGATTATCAGATTGCTGCCTTTCCATTCTTGCAGGTATGCCCACGAGTTCAGGCTTCACCTGAAGTGACAGTGACTGCGCCGGGCAGTGTGTTAGGGGAGGATCCAGGGCCTGGCCCTGGCTGGGCCATCCCAGGCCATGGAAGAAGAGGAAAGCGTTCCTCTTTCCTTCCCTTCCCCTTTCCTTTAACACTTAAAACATATTTATCCCTCCCCTCCCATCTCCCCTCCCAACTAATAAATATAGTAGGATTCCAACAAATAAACATAGAAGGCATTTGGCAACCAGCACAGTAATTATTTAGGCACAAATCCTCAACTGATGCTAAAACGAGTTAGTAAAAGTCTAAGAAGCAACAGGAAGTTACATAGCATCACGTTTCTCCCCACAAACTGGAAATTACAAAGCACAGAACATCAACGTGACATTGGAGAAACCTGCCAGCTACAATTTTAACCATGTTCCGAGTTAACACTGCCGGGTCTTTCTTCCTCTCTGGGCCGTGATGGAGCAGTTAGGACCACATGTGGCCTTCACTGCACACAACCAGCAACCAGGATGCAGTCACACAGTTTGTGAAGCAAGTTCTCAAATGCTGGACGACGCGCCGTGGGTGATCTGTGAAGGACGTGAAACCAGCCGGGGGAGCCTGGTGATCTTCCAGCCGACCGAAAGTCTCTGGGCTGGGCCCTGGGTCTCACTGAGGTGAGGAGACAGAGGTCAGAACTCAGCGAGGATGAGGCAACTAGAATTTTCAGGGCAGATCTTTGAAGAGGGAGTGGGGGAAAGAGAGAAAGACAGAGGAGAGAGACAGAGGCAGAGATATGCAGAGAGGGAGAGAGAGAGAGCGGGAGAGGGAGAGAGGGGGAAGAGAGGGAGGAAGGGATGAAGAAAGAGGGAAAAACAGGGATAGGGAGAGAGAGATAACTAGGCAGAGAGAGATAGAAAGGGGAGAAGAGAGATAGAGAAAGAGAGAGAGAGAGAGGGAGAGAGAGAGAGAGAAAACTCTACGGATCTGCAGAGACCCTCAGGTCTTTGGCTGAATATGGATCCACACATGCATGAAGATAAACCACCTGAGGCTGGAGAAAGAACCCCCGTGGCTCAACTCACACGGGTCTGGAGACAGTTTGTGTTTCCACCAAACTGTATAATACACAGGATGTCGGCAAGGGTCCTCATAAAAGCCTCTCTTGAGTGCTGATTCTAAACCAACCCTAGACTAAAGGCAGACCTAGATTCACCCTACAAAGCTTAGAAGCAAAGCTCTAGAGATCAGACGGGTATCAGGAACTCATGGATGCCAGAACAAAATCCAACAGCAATTAAAGGAATACAACAAAATCTAGCAACGGACTGTGCAATATTTGCAAAAAAAAAAAAAAAAAAGGCCAGGCATGCAGAGGAACAGGGAAACGTGACCCAGAACCAGGAGAAAAAACAGTCAGTGGAGGCAGGTGCAGAAAGGCCAGAGGTGCTACTGTGACCAGACAAGGATTGAAACAGCTGTTTTAGAGGAGCCCCACGTGTAAGAAGGTCGATTAATAGAAAGAGGGTGATAAAGCAATGGTGGCAAGGTGCTTACAGTTGGAGAATAGGCAGAGATACAGGAATCCTTTGTACTATTTATGAAGCTTTTCTGCACATTAGAAATGATATCAAAACAAAAAGTTAAAAAATGAAAGAGAGGTGGGGTGAGCCTAGAGCATGGAGCTCCAGGACCCATAGAATTTTGTTGATTCCTCTTACTGTTGCTGCTAGCCGGGCACCTTGTGTGAAATTTGCCATTAACTCTCTGGAAAAAATCTGCTTTGGGAGGAGGCCACTGCCCGTGTGGCCACCTCCAGCCCTGAGACCAGAGCAGAAGGATAAAGGTGCAACTGCTTGGAGATGGCTGGTGGATCTGCACGTGTTTCTATCCATCCCCCTTCCCCTATGTAAGGTTTTAACTCTGCCCTGCTGTTCTCCCTGCTGTCCAGGCCATTGCTGCTGATTTCTGCAGTGAAGGAGCCAGCAACAACTGTCTCAAGGCAACTTGGGAAAAGACAAGCCTGCCTCCAACTGTTGCTCTTGTCACTGCTTCTAGCTGTCTCCTCCCCAGGTTGCAGTTCCCAACACCACACACACATGTGCACACACACATGCATGCATGCAGGCACACACATGCACATATAGCACAACATTCATGCATACACGTGTACCCACACACGCACACACTTGCACACACAGGCATGCACATACATGCACAATGCATACACATACACACACACGTGCACATGCACACCAGCTCACCACAGCCTGTAGTCTTTTTTTTTTTGAGATGGAGTCTTGCTCTCTCGCCCAGGCTGGAGTGCAGTGGCGCAGTCTCGGCTCACTGCAAGCTCCACCTCCCTGGTTTCCGCCATTCTCCTGCCTCAGCCTCCCGAGTAGCTGGGACTACAGGCGCCCACCACCATGCCCGGCTAATTTTTTGTATTTTTAGTAGAGATGGCATTTCACCGTGTTAGCCAGGATGGTCTCAATCTCCTGACCTAGTGATCTGCCCACCTCGGCCTCCCAAAGTGCCGGGACTACAGGCGTGAGCCACCATGCCCGGCCGCCTGTAGTATTCTTAGAGATTTGCCACATTGTTGATTTTTCCTCAAGGCTGTTTCTCCCTCTAGATGCTGGAGCTTCTCCAGCATTGATTTTGAGGACGGAAGCCTGGGCGAGGTACACATTCCGGCAGCCAGTGCCAGCTCTTAGACGGTCACACTGCCTATTGTGTGGACAGATAAGATGGGGTGGGGGTGGGACCTGTGAGTCCAGGAAGGGGGCTATTGTAGGCAGAGATGCAAGAGGCACCAGTGGGCTGCATGGGCTCCAGGAGAGAGGTGCAGACCTGAGAGCCATTCTGGACACTGGGCTCAGTGAAAGAAGCCGGTCACAAAAGGACAAATCCTGTGTGATTCCACCGGTAGAAGGTCCCTAGGGTGGTCAAATCCATAGAGACAGAAAGTGGATGGTGGGTGCCAGGGCCTGGGAGAGGGGATGGGGAATGAGTGTTTAATGGGGATAGAGTTTCAGTTTGGGAAGATGAGAAAGTTCTGGAGATGAAGGGTGGTGACAGCTGCACAACAGCATGAATGTGTTTAATGCCCCGGAAATGTAGTTTAAAATGGTTAAGATGGTCAGTTTTGTGTTATGTCGATTTTACCACACTGTTTTTAAAAAGAGGCATCCTGGAGAAAGCGTCAGTACTGCTCATGGGGGTGGGGTGAGGAGTCAGCTCCAGTGGCTGCTCTGCCCTTGTCTGAGATGAGAAGGGAGGCTGGCCCTCGGGGGAAGGGCTGCAGGGATCCAGTGTTCCTGGGTGGATGTGCGGAGTCTGGGGTACCTGGGAACTATCCCCACAGAAATGGGAGGCCACCACTGAAATTCCAATGAGGGGCTTGAAGTAAAAACTTAACACATGAAAGATAAGTGGGGTGACAGCGTGGAGCCCCAGGACCCATAGAATTGTGTTGATTCCTCTTAACGTTGCTGAGGGGCTCATGGAAGGGGCTGGGCTGGAGGGTCCCCTGCAGTCAGTGGCAACTCAGCCCCTGGGACCATGCAAGAAGCAGGAGAGAGAACAGAAAAGGCAGGAAGAGCCCTTTTCCTCCACTGAGGGAGTAGGCAGAGTCAGGGACAGGCTGAGAAAGGGCAACACAGTCAGCAACGGGAAATGCAAGGAAGACATGAGGACCCGGTCCCCCCATGCCGGGAGGGCTAGAGCGAGGACAGAGGGGGCCTGCTGGACCCGGGAGTGAGGAGCTCACTGGTGACTCCTGAGAGTCAGGGGACTCCCAGGAATGACATGGAATCCAGGATGCCACTTCCTCCTGCCTGGCAGCAGGGCAGGCAGCTGGTTGGGGCCCAGACTCCCCGGAGGATGCCACTGCTGCCAAGACCTACTGCAGTGCACAGCAGAGCGGCAAGGGCCCTGGTGCGTTGAGCAAACTTCCAGGCTTAAAAAGAGTGTGGCTGCCTCATCCCTCCACCACCCAGAGCTGGCTCAGGCCACGTGTGACCCACCCTACCCCTAACAAGGCAGCTCCGGGAGTCCTGGAAGATGGACATCTCACTCAGCTAGGGCGACACCGTGCCAATCCCTCCCATGGGCTTCCACCTGCACCTCTTGTTTTCTACACAGCTTTATTGAAATATAATTCACATACTATAAAATTCACTGTTTTAACTGTACCATTCAGGGGCTTTTAGTATATTCACAGAGGCATGCCACCCTCAGCATGTCTGACCTTAGAACATCCGCAGCACCCTCAAAAAAACTCCCCACTTTAGTATATTCACAGAGGCATGCCACCCGCAGCACCCCCAAAAACAACTCCCCACTCACTAGCAGCCGCTCCCCTTGCCCCAGCCTCTGCCAAACACTGACCAACTTCCCCCCTCCATGGAGTTGCACGTTCTGGACATTTCATACAAATGGGGTCCTCCTATTCCCCACCCACAATTTTTAATCATACTTAACTTCCAAATAAAGACAGAGTCAAATCCCTCTTCCACCCAACAAGATGTGGCCAAGCGTATACAAGAAAACAGCATGCCCCCCTCTCCCCCAGAGAAGAGGAGAGCCCCTGATCCTGATTCAGCTCTGAGTGTTCCTTCCCCTTAAAAAAAAAAATAGGCTATCAAAGGGGGAATAGGATTCAGCTGGAATGGGATTCAGCTGACTCTCATTCCCCCTTTGATATCCTAATTTTTTTTTTTTTTTTTTTTTTTTTTTTTTTTTTTTTTTTTTTTGAGACAGAATCTCACTCTGTCAGCCAGGCTGGAGTGCAGTGGTGCAATCTTGGCTCACTGCAACCTCCACCTCCTGGGTTCAAGCGATTCTCCTGCCTCAGCCTCTCATGTAGCTGGGATTACAGGCACAGGCCACCACGCCCGGCTAATTTTTGTATTTTTAGTAGAGACGGGGTTTCACCACATTGGCCAGGCTGGTCTCGAACTCCTGACCTCAGGTGATCCGCCTGCCTCGGCCTCCCAAAGTGCTAAGATTACATGCCTGAGCCACCGTGCCCAGTCTGATAGCCTAAAATTTAAACACTGAGATGGCTGAAATAATTAAATATCAACTACTATCAAACGTACACTGCATACACTAGTACCGTATGAAGTGGTAGGGAATGGAAGAGGAGAAGAAACAGTGGCTAATGTGGTCCTACCCAATACACTCAGATCAAAATAAGAAAGAAACAGCCACACCTATGGCAGGCTTCATTTCTGCAGCAGCCGTGCAGCGGGAACTAGCGTTTCAGCCTCCGTCTCCCGCATAGCCTTTGCCTCTGCAAGCACTCAGCTGATGTGGCTCTTTGCCTGGTGGGATGACCTAAGCCTTCATTCCTAGAGAGCCTGGGTCATGAGTGGCCCTGCTTGGATCGGGGGTGATGGTTTTCCATGATTTTAATCACAGGACATGGGAACCTTAAGAGGCGCTGCAGGGGACCCTGCGCATTCCAGACGTGCTCCTCCTCATCCTCCTTGTGCAACCCGGCCGATTCGCCTGATAAAATCAGTCCCCTGGCCCGGGCAGTAACTTCCTTCTTTACCTGTTGATTCTCTGCAGTAAGGATCCCAACATGGCCTGGTGCAACCTCACCTTCCAGTCTGGCGGAGCCACTGTGGTGTCTCTGCGGGAAACCCTCCTCTCTCGAGAACTCAGACTTCTACACCCAGAGGACCTGGAGCTGTGAGGACAGGGAGCAAACACATCACCAGCAGAATGTCATGAGGATGAAGGAGAAGCCATTGCCACTTCCCCTTCTTGACTCCAGAACCGTGAGGTCTGGGCTGCAGGAGAAACCGCTCCATAGACTGACTCTAATTCAGAGGCTGGACCGCCTCCTGGAGGACAGGGCCCGCTCCGCAAAGCATCCCCACTCAGCAGGCACCATGTGAGTCTCCCGAAGGCCATTTCATGGTCCTGTTCACAAGCTGCTTCGGGGAGAGGAGGACCATGGAAGACCTCCAAGGTCACAAGCATGGGGCCTTCGCCCTACTCCATTAACTGTGGTGAATTCCTTGAGCAGCAGTGTGAGAATGCCGAATGAGGCGCTCCAGAGTCCACAGGTGGTTTCAGCAAAAGCACCGTGGGCAAGGAGGGCCAGTCCACCTGCAGAGTAAGCCTCTATCCTGGTGAAAGCGCAGCGGCACCAGTTCTATGCCGGCAGCTGTCTCATATCATCCACTCCATCTGGAAGCTGGCAGATCCCCTGCAACACTGGGGCAGGCGGGCACTTAGTGGATGGGCCTTGGTGAGTGGAGCCCCTGTGCCGATCCCATGCGTGACCTCCATCCCTGCTACCACAGTCCCTGTCTTCACCAGCCCACTGGCAATGACAGGGTGGCCGGGGAAGGAGCCTGACTGATGGCCAAAGAAAGGGCCATCTTGTCTACCTGGTCACTGAGCTTCTCCTCGGCTGAGGCAGTTGCTCTTTGGCAAATGTCACATGGGCTGCAAGGATCTTCACACTCTGCCCTTTCAGAGAGCTCTAACCACACAACACTTTCCCACACCTCCTGCTACCGTTTTCCCAAATGTGTTCCTTTCAAGTCCCTGACCATCCATCTGGCCAAGCTAGGAGCAACTGACCATGAGTGGGTGGAACCTGTAGCTCCGATGTCTCCTTCCAGGAAAAATGAAAACACCCAGAGGCCCTGCCCAGAGTATGGACCACGGGTGTTGGAACCACTTTTTCATGTAACTTGCTTATGCCTTCAGGGCCTGCCTGAGGCCCGGGTTGTATATGCTGCTTCCACTTGAAGACAGAACAGAGCTGTGCATGCGCAACTCTGTGGCTCACTGGGTCCAGCAACATCCCACTCATGATGTACAGTTCAGATCACATGGCGACTTAGTGGCCTGTGCAGTCTCTATTGAGACCTGGATGCAATCTTCAGAGTTATCCAAAGAGGATGGCAGAGCTTGACTCCAAAATCCTAAGGGCCCTGGGCTGTGATTCACCTGCAGGAGCCTATCATGGCCCCCACACAGCATCCTTATCTGCCACAGACATCTCAAATGCCATGGGATCTGTTGGTCCCATGGCTCAAGTGGCTTAGCAGCTTTCATGGCCACATGTACTTTTTGCAGAGCCTTCTCTTGTTCTGGGACTCACAGAAAGCAGAAAGCATTTTAGGTCATTACTACATGGGTTTTCCTACCCACGTTTTCGTACCTACCCATGGGTCAGATGACCCATGTTGCAAAACATTTCGGAAAAGGCAAAACTATGCAGACAATGAAAAGATCAGTGGTTTCCAGGAGTCAGTGGGGAGGGAGGGAAGAATAAATGGAGCACAGACGGATTTTAGGGCAGTAAAATAATTCTGTATGACACTGTAATAGTGGAGACATGCCATTGCACATTTGCGCAAACTCATAGCATGTACAACAAGAAGAGTGAACCCTCATGTAACCTGATCAATGACTAGGTCAATATTGGTTCGTCAGTTGCAAAGATGTATCATACTAATTCAAGATATGAATAATAAGGGAAACTGTGTGTAGGGAGAGATGCTATATGAGGACCCTCAAATATGTTCAATTTCTCTGTAAACATGAAACTGCTCTAAAAAATAAAATCTATATTAAAAAAGCTTTCACCAGATCAATGGTTGTAGACCAGGTGTCCAGGATGCTTTGATTTGCCCCGGTGATCGGTAGTCATATCTGGAACAGCAGTTGCAATTGGAGTCCTGGTTAACTTTACCAGAATTCACTGTCCTTCTTTCTCCAGGACCCCCTTGTCTTCCACACAAGCCAATTAGACGAGTGGAATGAGGCTGCAGTGGTGGTCACCACCCTGCATCTTCCAAGTCCTCGATGGCGGCACTGACCTTTGCGGTCCCTCCAGGGCTGCAGGTTGCTTTTCACTGATGATTTTCCTAGGCACAGTTCACCCCATTGGCTTCCACTTGGCCTTTCCCACCATAGTAGCCCCCACCCCCCAGGTCAGGGGACAAATGTGGGGACTCTGCTGGCTGCCACATATGTCTGCTTACTCACCCATCTGAGGCTAGGGAAGTGACCTCTGCACCCACCGAGAGCTGGACCTGAGCTAGAACTCCGTGAGCACTCTGACCTCCACACGCCCCTCCTCTGACGATTGGATCCGATGGGTGTTTGTGTCAGGTTAGAGTTAGTGTCCAGTAATCCCCCTGAGTCTGATGATCCCCCTTTCCAGACTAACCACCCCAGCAAACAGCTGCAGGTCCCTGGGGGGAGACTGGGGGAAAGAAGAATAATGTAAATTTGTAGGAGTATGGCAAGGTCCTTCCTCAGGGGCACCCAGTCCTCCTTCACTTGGGTACCAGGCAAGGGAGGCCACCCATTGCTCCAGCTCCCGTGGCACCGTGAGCCACAGGCCAAGGCCACAGGTCACCCTGGGCTGGACTGTTCCAATCACTGCCGGTGCCAGTTGCCATCTCAGCCACGGGCCCAGGGCCTCGTGGCCACCCCCGCCGGGCTGTGCCCTGTCCTCCTTAAAGGTTGTGAGCGAGCTCCCAACTGGGACACCCCTGACCAGCCCACTCTTCTTTTGTCTGCCCTGGCCCTGATGCTGGCGTTTGAGATATCAGAACTCACCTCAAACCACGCTAAGCAGAGATCACTCTGGCTGACACAGGAGTGCGGTCCACATGTGAGGGACCCTCAGGCTGGGCAGCATTGGCTAAGCCCCCACCACACCTTCCCTCCCACCCTGGGATCCTCAGCCTCCGCCCAAGGCAGGGGGGATGCTGCTGGCAACTGGTCACCCAGAGAGCATGGGCTGCAGGGATAGCCCTGAGTAGGCCACACAGCTCCCGAGACCCATCACTGGGGACACAGGGGGCCCTGCAGCCAGGGTGTCAGTGTGGGGACAGCCCAGCAGACCCCAAGCCACCCACTGAGGTTGTTTCTCAGGGGAGCACCACTGGCTGGCTGTCGGCTCCTGCCTGGGCCCCAGCCTCTTGCCCCTGTCCCACCTCCCACCTGCATGGCCTCCAGCATTGCCCAAATTCACCGCCTTCACTCCCAAGTCCACGGAGGTGTCTCATCCAGGCGGGTGAACACTCATGGGTTGGGAGGCTGGTGAAGCCTGGCATCGGGGGGCACCACCCATCTCCCTTCTTTGTCTCACTGCCTTGAAACACCCCACATCTATCACCTCTGCCCCCGAGGCTCCCCAGGTTCACCCCATGCCAGCCTCAGCCCAACAAGGCCTGTGCTTCTGACCAGCACTGCTGGGGTTCTTAGGGCATCCACCCTCTCCGCTGTAGCCCACTGTCTCTAAACATATTTCACACATTGCTGGGGGCAGTGTGTGTGATGCACTGCTTCCCAGAGCCAGCCCAGAGCTGTTCAGTAGACATGAGGTGAGTGAATGAATGAATGAATGAATGAGTGCTGGGAGCTGTCTCAGTTAGCTCCAATCTGCCATAAGGAAGCACCGCAGGCTGGGCATGTAAACAGCAGGTGCTTATTTCTTGCAGTTCTGGAGGCTGGAAGTCCAACATCAAGGTGCTGCTGATTCCAGTCTTCGGGAGGGCTCTCTTCCTGGCTTACAGATGGCTGCCTTCTCTCTGTGTCTTCATACAGCTATCCTTCAGTGCATGTAAGGGGGGAGAGAGAGAGAGAGAGAGAGAGAGAGAGAAGAGGGAGCCCTAAATGTCTCTTGGTATAAGGGCACTAATTCTGTGGGACCAGGGACCTTCATGTCCTCATCTGTCCCTAATTACCTCCCAGAGATCCACTTCCTAACACTATCTCATTGGGGGCAGGGCTTCAACCTATGAATTTTGCAGGAACACGATTCTATCCATAGCAAACACTGACACTGAACCCGCCTCCTAAAGCCTTCTCTCACCATATTCCTCATGCTGCTTAAAGATCTTCTGCAACCTTGCACCCCTCCCAAGGGTCCCTGCACCTGTCCCAGAGAGAGGGCAGCCTGGCAACGGGCCTGGGCCCTGACCCTTCAGCATCGGGGTCTGGCCTGAGTGGGGATGGGCGTTCACTTCTAGGTTCCTGAGAGAGGCAACACTGCAGCTTTAAAGGTGTCAGGAGCTCACTGCCCCAGTTTGTCATGAAACAGTCTCTTCATCAAGGGCTAAATAAAGCACGCTGACCACCAGGAATGGGGCAGGAAGCTTCTGGCCTGCAGGCTGCCTTGTCTGCACAGGGGGTTTGGGGACCATTAGAGGGAGGGTCCAATGTGCATTTTTCTGCCAGCGGGCCCTTCCCCTGCCCCCAGTCCTGTCCAGGCCTGGGGGGTCACTCTGAAGGCATCTGGCTCTTACCCCAGGCATCTCCTGCCTCTGCCCCACTCCTCCACGCCCACGGGGTGCCGAGTCTCAGCCCAGGCTGGGGTGGCCCAGGCAGGACAGCAGGCTTGGTGGTGCCCAGCCCCACATACTAGTGGGTGGCACAGCATGGATGTGGATAGAGATGCCTCCCCTACAGTCTGTCCCTGGCATCTGTGACACAGGTGTGGGGTCCCTTTAGACTCCCCTGGGAGACAGCTGTGTCTATGAAGGGGCAGCCATCCCTGGGTCGCCTGTGCCTTCACTGAGGGCAGAGCCTAGGCTCCTGGGGGGTGGAAAGCAGGGTGCCCCTCAATGCCCACTGGAGTTGGCCAGCGGAGGCAGTAGCCCATGGCACTGAGAGGGAAGGCCCGGGCAGCCATGCCCCAGAACCTCCCTTGGTTGGGAGCAGAGCAGTGCCCAGAGCCCAGAACCCAGTTTGAGTATGGTCTTGGCTCTCAAGGGACAGGCCAGGGTGCCTTCAGGGGAAGGGGGCTGCCCAGGCAGTGGGGGTTCAAGGTCCCCTGGGGCGCACCCAGCTGACCCAGGCCTAGGGTAATCCAGAAGGGGAGCTGCCCTCCTCCTTACTGGGCTCAGGAGAGGCTGCAAAGGCAGCTCCTGGGATGTGGATTTCAGAATCAGGGCAAAGGACAGAGAGGAGCCAGATTCAGGTGCCCACGTGGCCCCCTCAGGTCTCTTCAAGCTCTAGGCCCCACTCCCTGTGGCGCAGGTGGGAAGCTCTTGAGTGCCTCCCCAGTGGGAGGGGCCACGCTCACAGACAGACAGCACAGGGGACCCCAGGCTCCAGGCCCCAGAGCCCAGCTGCTCACCTCTGATGGACAAAAAACTGTCCCTGTCTCAGGAAGGCAGAGGCTGCCACCTCCTGGCCCGAGGACACAGCTTCCCAGAGGAGGGGCCTGCTTCTAAGTCCAAGTCCCACCCCAGCCGGATAGCCAGGGGCCACTGCCCAGGTAAACTGAGCCAGCAGCAGCAGGCAGGCCCGTGCAGAGCTGGGTGATCCACAGGTTCATGAGCGGTGGCAGGTGGAACAAGGGTGCCATGGGCGGAGGGTTGGGCAGCTGCAGGTGGCATTGCTGAGCCAGGGGCCTCCTGGTGGGTAAGCACATTGCAGAGCGAGCGGGCGCACCTGGGACACAGGAATTCACAGGAAGGAGAGAGGAAAAAGGAAGTCCCTGGCGGGTAAACACATACGCATGCATGCACACACATCCACGTCTGCACACGCATCCACGTCTGCACACGCATCCACACCTGCACACGTGTCCAGGCCTGCACACACATCCATGCCTGCACATGCATCCACGCCCGATCTCTTCCCTGGAAATAAAGCCAGGGGCCCCTAGGCCGGCTTGCAGTGGGGCCCAGCCCTTAGGACAGGCTCCTTGGTGGGGTAGGGGTGGGGGCAGCTGTCCTCCTGGGCCAGCTCCTTGGGGCTGAACCCACTGCTCTAGGGGCCTTCCAGGCTCCCAGTGGCCGGCATCACCTCTAGAGCAGGTGGGCAGGGGTGTGTGGGGTGGGCAGGGGTGTGTGGGGTGGGCAGGGGTGTGCGGGGTGGGCAGGGGTGTGCGGGGTGGGCAGGGGTGTGCGGGGTGGGCAGGGGTATGCGGGGTGGGCAGGGGTGTGCGGGGTGGGCAGGGGTGTGCGGGGTGGGCAGGGGTGTGTGGGGTGGGCAGCAGCCTGCACAGTGGCTTCCCCTCAACAAGCCACTTCCTCTTGCAGAGGGGATGTTGGGGTGGGAGGGTGTGGCTCAGCAAAGGGCGTGGGGCTTCCACCGGCTCCCTGCCTCCGCTGGTGGGGCACAGTGAGGGGGGCTATGGTCAGACCTGGTCTCTGGAGGGCCAGCCGGGGGTTCCCATCTACCTATCAGGGGGTTTGAAGCCACTTTGAGATGACAAGTGAGGCCACCTGGGCACAGTGCTGGTGTGAGAAGGAGCCCATCAGAACAGGTCAAGAACCCAGGCCCGCCCTGCTCCGAAATCCTTCAGACCTGATGAAGAGGCGCCCCAGAAGCGGGTGGTGCTCCAGGCCCGCCTCACCAGCTCCAGGGAGGTCAAGGTTGGAGAAAGACAATTCCAGGGGTGAGCCAGACATAGCCAAGAGCAGCTCATCTTCCCTGGAGAGGACGGGCTGGCCACTTGCACAGTCCGGGGGCCTCCTGCCCCTAGACCTGGTACCTTCACTCTTGCTGCCACCCCTAGATTCATACCTGCACCCTAGCCTGAGCCACACCTAGGCCTCCAGCTGAAGTGACACTGGGGGTGCCGGCATCTGAGGTCTCCACAAGCCCCCACAGACTCAGGGTGGGAATTCCTGGGGGCCAGAGCTGCAGAGGGTGCTGCCTGGGGGTGCTGGGCTGGACGGGGGTCCTGGTTGTCCCTGCTTCTCCGCAGAGGGAGTGAGGAGGTGGCCTGAGCAGCTCCTCCAGCAGCGTTCCTGAGCGGGCGGCAGCTGGGCCCTCTTCCCACAGCCACGCTGGGGTTGCCATGCCTGCAGGTCTCCGGGCCCCTCCCCCTCACTGAGGTCCTGACCAAATGTAGGAGGAGCAATTCCAGCACCGTGGGGCCAGCAGAGCAGCCCGTTAGCCTCCCTGGGAGGGCCCGGAGTGGTGCCTGAATGGCGGATTCACCTGGAGCACTTTCACCCTCTTCAGGCCCACCCTGCCCCAGAGGCCCATGGAAACCTGCCTGCAATGGGGCTGAAGCGCTGCCCCCACCCACGTGTAATTACATGGCTTGGTGTAATTACAAATTCGAGGTTTACAAAGCCTCCCCCTGGAGGCCCCACGGGGGTGTGAACCAGGCCCCAGCCTACCCCTGTGACCCCAAGAAGGCTCTGCAACAAAATATCCCTTAGTGCCTCCCACGAAGGCATTAAAACCAATGACCTTCTCAAAACTTAAGCTGTCACAGGACATTTCAAAGGGTGTTTCCTAAGAACATCTCAATAATGATGTTCCAAGGAGACCCCATCCAAATTCCTCCAAGGATTACGTCCCCAAGGCCCAGTCCACACTTGCTCACTCCCAGGACGGGGAGCTCACCTCCTCTTCCCCGGGCGCCGTCTCCTCTGCATCCCATACCCGGCCCTGCCCATGACATTCCCCCTCTCAGCGCCGTCCTCAGTGGCCACACCAAGAACCCAAGAACGAGGCCATGTCTTCCTGGGAAGGGCCTCAGATGTCAGCAAATGCCCTGGTGTCTTGGGCTGGGCTGGGGGCACCAGGGTGAGGTGGTGGGGGGAGCCAACCTCACTGCCCCTCCCCTTCCTGCCTGCCCTTCTTCCGGGGCACCCAACAGCTCAGTCCTAGGGCGATGTTGACAGACAGACAGAGGGGCGGATGCAGCCTACCTCCTGGGCAGGGAGCTGCGGTCTGAGGCCCCTGCCCAGCTGGAAACCACAGGAAGGGGAAGGGAGGGGAGAGGAGGAGAGGAGAGGAGAGGAGGGGAACCGTCATGGGGCCTTGGAGTCGAGTCAGAGTTGCCAAATGCCAGATGCTGGTCACCTGCTTCTTTATCTTGGTAACAGGCAGGTCGGACAGGAGTGGGTGGTGGGTGGGAGTGAGCAGGGGTGAGGGGTGGCAGGGCCTCACCACAGGGATTACCCCTCCCCTGACACACACACCAGCCCTACTGTCCCTGTCCTGCCCTTGCAGACATGTGCCTGGGGCTCCTGGTGGCAGACAGCCGCAGGCAGTGACTGCCATGGGCAGCCCCATCTCTCCTCCTGAGAGGCAGCACAGAGCCTGGAGGAGGCCTGAGTGGGGCCGAGGCCTGGGGTGAGCTGGGGTGGTGGGGCACTGGCTGCCAGGCTCCAGGAATCTTCTCCCCTTCTTGCCTGGGAGGGTGCTGGCAAAGGGGTGGGGCTGACTCCCACTCTGTAGACAGAATGATCAGAGGTCCTGGGTGTCTGGGGAAGCTGGGCTGTGTGTGTATGCGTCTACCATGTGTGGGTGCCTGTGAGTGTACTGGGGCGTCTGCAGTGAAGGTCCCCTGAGACCACTCCACAGAAACACTGGGAATCCCTGCAGCTGAGCCTGTCTCTCACAGGACCAGGAAGCTGGAGAGAGCCCCAGCCCTGCCCCCTGGGGCCGAGCTCCCTGCTCCTGTGGCTGTCCTGTGCCCCACACTCTGAGTCTGCCCTATCCACAGCTGCTGGGCCTCTCTGTGGCCACCATGGTGACTCTTACCTACTTTGGTGCCCACTTTGCTGTCATCCGTCGAGCGTTCCTGGAGAAGAACCCGTACCAGGCTATGCACCAATGGGGTAAGTGAGGTCCAGGCCTGGCTGCATCGGGAGGGGCCTCAGGTGCAAGGGTGGCTGGTAGGAGCCCAGCTGGACATCTCACAGTCAGAATGGTGCCAGGCCCTGGGCAGGAGCCAGAGGTGGTCAGGGGCAGGGAGGGGCTGCCATGGAGTCCTAGCTCCCCCGGGCGGGGCCTCGGGTCTGGGTGACAGCCGGTGTTCCTGCCTGGTTCTTGTGCCCCACAGGAGCATGGGCACAGTGTGGGTATATGTTGGGCAGGGTCAGGACCTGGCTGTGTGCAGTCAGGGCTCAGTCCCTGGGACTGGCCTGGGGCCGGGCACAGCAGGTCCATGAGGGCTCCACGTGGCTGATGTTCCACTCAGGACCTGGGATGTGGGTGGGGAGGAGGTGGGGGCTGCTCTAGCCAGACGCCTCCCTGCAGAGACTCAGCAGCGACTTATCCAACATCCAGAGAGCGGGAGCCAGGGCCAGAGCCTGCTGGGGCCACTCAGGGGTAAGGCTGAGGAAGGCCCCTTTGATGAGGGGATGCCGGAGCCAGACCTGCAGGGGACTCTCAGGCAGGAGCTCAGGGGGCCCAGGAGGGCTGCAGCCCGGTGGGCCAATGTGGGGAAACTGAGGCCCAGGAGGTCAGGGCTGCTGCCTTAGAACCCAATGCTTTTCCCCAAGTCCTAGGACCAGGGCCTCCCTGGAGGGGGACGCCTGGGGCCCAGGTCCAGGTCCGGACTGATAAGATTACAGCTCCAGTCCGGCCAGTTGTCACTAGGGCATGGCAGGGAGCATGTGGCTTCTAAGATAGCCCCACAGGCAGGGAGGGCAGAGAGGAAAAGAGGGAAGGAGGGGCAATCCCCCAGGCTGAATGAGTCCCACCTCCCTCCTCCTTCCCTCAGTGCCATCTGATGGAGAGACAGGCCCATTCAGAGCCCCCCAGGAGTCCCGCACGGCCCCTGACTCCCAAGTTAGATTTCACACCCAGGCTGTGTGCACTCAGGACCTGTCCTGGGCACCCCTAACACTCCTCCTCTCTCCTCCCAACCAGCCTTCTCTGCGGGGTTGAGCCTCGTGGGCCTCCTGACTCTGGGAGCTGTGCTGAGCGCTGCAGCCACTGTGAGGGAGGCCCAGGGCCTCATGGCGGGGGTGAGTTCATTGTGTTCCCAGATGCTCAGGCCCCCAGAAAAGAATCAGGAAGGAGTAAAGAGCTGGCAGGGCTGTGCGCCACCCCTACACCTGAGTGACCAGGCAGAAACAGAAGCCCCAGGGATGCTGGCCAGCAGAGACCTCCGCATCACCCCCACACCTGAGTGTCTAGGCAGAAACAGAGGCCCCAGTGATGCTGGCCAGCCGAGACCCCCCACCTGGGTAACCAAGGCCCCTCCACCAGGCTCTACCTGACCCTGTCATCTACATGCCCAACAAGGGTTCCTATAGGAGCCCTGAAAGAGAGAGACGGCCCTCCTCACCCTGGGAGCCCTTTCCAAAGTCCCTGGGAGGATCTGGTTCTATTGCCCAGCAAGCTCTGGGAGGGCACAGGGAGCATCCCATTTCCTGTTCAGACGAGGCCAGGCCAGGCAAGGGAAATGCCCCTTGAGCTCTCCAGCCTGGGTTCTCCTGAGCTGCACACCCTCCTTCCCAGCTGCTGGAGGTGTCTCCCCAGCCCCGAGGCCCCATAGGTCCCTCCACCCCACCCCATAGCAGTGGCCCCTTGTCACCCTCATTCCTACTCCTCCCCATGGGCTTCTGTCTTGGTCCCTGCCAGCCCTCGATGGTCATCGCAGACCCTACCTGGCGGCAGCCTCCCCACGCCTGTCCTGCCCCTGCTGGGCCCACAGCCCTCCTCTCTCACCCCAGCTGGGGAGGCTCCTCCCTGGCGTCCTGGGCTCCCACCTGTCCTTCTAGCCTCCCGTCTCCCCTTTCCAGCCATGAGGAGCTTGTGCTGGGGGCTTTGCTTCCCTGTTTAGCCTGTGAAGCTGGACCCCTCTGGGGGTCCCTGAGGGTAGAGCCTCCCGGGTCCCCAGGGCTGGCAGGGTTTTCACCTCAGCCTTCAAGTTCAGCAAATGCTTGTTTAATGACCCTGGTTTACAAATGTCTCCAAGAATAGGAATAGAGTCACCTCCTGGAGCTGCTGCCGGGCCAACCAGCCCTGGGTGGGCCCATGGGGGGCAGAGGAGGACCCAGCAGCTCCAGCACTAGCCAGGATTCCTGCTCCGGGGCACAGGAGCCTGGGCAGGGACAACCCAGCCTGTGCTATCTGGCTTCAGGGCCAGGTGGGAGGCCCCAGTGGGGAGATGACAAGGCAGGTAGTCTGCCCCCCCAGAGGGTGTGTGACCTGCAAAGGGACACTTGGATGGAGGAAAAGGCTGGCAACGGGGCCAGGCCAAGGGGTCCAGGTCTAAGCTAGAGGCCCACAAAGAACCAGCGCTGGGGCTGCAGCACCGTCCACCAGGGGGTGCCATGGTGCTGGGCTTGAGGCCACATATGCGGAAGCCAGCTGCTGGGCCACGGGGCTCCTGTCCCGGTCACCAGCCTTTCCCACCCCACCCTGCCCCCGTGCGCAAACCAGTCTAGCACCCTGATCTGTGGCCAAGGTGGTCAGGGAGCACCTGGGCTCGGGTTCTGTGTCCCCAGCCAGCCTCAAGGCCAGGGTGACTTGATATGTGGGTCAGGCTTGTAGAGCAGCCTGGGAGGCCCCCAGCTGGATGCCTGCACTGGACTGGGGTCCTGAGGACACTCCCGTCCCAGCTGGGTGGGCTCCAGCACACCCCCCAAGCCCCAGTGCACTTAGACCCGGCCTGGATGGTGAGCTCAGCATGGCCACAGCAGGGAGCTGGGAGACCCCAGTCAAGAGATCTGCCCCGTTGAGCTGCATGCATGTGTGTGCATGAAGGTGAACCTATGTGCATGTGTGTGCAAATATACGTGTGTGTGCATGTGCATGAGTGTGTGTGTGCATGTGCAGGTGCCTCTGTGTGTGTGTGTGTGCGTGTGTGCAAGTATCTGTCACCGGTCTTCACCTGCCCCTGTTGCCATACGGGTGTGGTGTCTGCGTGTTGCATCTGGCACATCTGTGTGTGTGTCTGCATGCATGAGCACAAGTGAAGGGGCTAGGGATGGGGAGCAGGGAGTGGAAAGATTTTTTCCAGTGGGCTGGGCGCCTGGATGCTCCCCGCAAAGCCCCTTCCTGCCTGCCCCCACCCCTCCAGCCTCTCCCCTAGCTGGCCTCTCGCACAGGAAATGAAAGAGCTTGCTGGGCTGAGAAAGCAGAGCTGGCAGTGCTGCCCAAGGAAGCACATTCAATTCGCTTATGTATCTATTTATTTATTTCCATTTAGAATGAGGAGAAAGAAAATGGCCAGGGCAGACCTGACCACCCAGCAGCCTCTGATGGTGAAGGCCCTGGGGAGGTCTGGGTGGGCCCATCCACCGCCCAAGATCCTCTCTGCGTGGGGGGTTGGCGGGGGGGAGAGAGAGGGAGAGAAAGAGAGAGAGAGAGAGAGGCCGTGGATGCTCTTTCTCCTGAGGAATGAAATGGTTTCTGGAAAATGCTGGTCCCCTGAGCTGGCTCAGGGCCTCAAGCCTGGGAGGCAGCATTGAGTGATAGCTTCCAGATGGGGACGGTGGCCCTCAGCCAGCAAGGAGGAGGAGGACGACGAAGAAGGAGGAGGGAAGAGGAGAAGGGGGAGAAAGAGGGAGAGGGAAGAGGAGGAAAAGGAGGGAAAAGTGGGAAGAAGGGAGAGGGAGAGGGGGAGGGAGAGGGAGGGGGAGGGGGGAGGAGAAGGAGGGAGGGGGAGAAGGGAAGAGGAGGGAGAAAGAGGGAGGACAAGGGAGGAGGAGATGAAGGAGGGGGAAGGAGGAGAAGGAGGAGGGGGAAGGAGGAGGAAAGAGAAAAGAGGAAAGAAGGTGAAGAGAAGAAAGAGGGGGAGGGTGGAGATAGGAGGAAGAAGAGGAGGAAGGAGGAGGAGAGAGAAGAGAGGAGGAGGAGGCAGCTCCCGGCCATCCCCCATCAGGCCTTGCAGCCTCCAGGGCAGGCAGGAGGGCCATGGGGAGCCTCCAGCGCCCTGTCCCTGCAGGGCTGGAAGCCCAATGCTCGCGCCTGTGCTTGGGGGCCAGCAGGACTCCCCAGCTCTTTCCACACCCCTCTTGCACAGCTTCCCCTGGCATGCCAGCGTTGTCGCTGCCCACCTGCCAGCATGTGTGGGTCTCTGTCTATTCCGCCGGCACCCATGCTCCTGGCATCACCCTGAATGGGGCCCCAGGGTTGGAAGGGCCCAGACCCAACCTGCTTCAGCCTGTGGACCACCCAGGCTGGCACAGTGCTGCCTGCAGGGGCTGGCGTTTCAACAGGGCCTCAGGACTCCTGGGGGAGCTGCCTGGTCGGCGGCTAGACTCACCGTCAGGTACTCCAGGTCCTCAGGGCACCAGCACGAAAGCAAAGGCAGCCGCCCAGACCCTGAGTGGGAGGACATCCCCAGGGTTCTTAGCCTGAGTGACCTCTGCCACCATCCATAAAACTGTATCGGGGGCATCTGTCTGCTCTCAGGGGAGGGGGTCTCTCATGTTCCTCAGCTTCCACAAGGGGCTCTCAAAACCTGGAAGCACTGACCCAGAGAACAACGGGGCAAGTGCCGGGGGCTGGTGAGCAGACGTTTCAACCAGAGAACGCCCCACTCGACGACTAGGGGCACGGGCATCAGTGAGAGAGAGGGGACAGTGGTTGGCCGGGCCATGGGGACCCAGGCAGAGTATGGAGAGAAAGGGAGGTGAGGGAGGTGGGCTCAACTGCAAAGAGAGAGGGCATAGCATCCTGAGCAGGCGCCACATCTGTCCCAAGCCTCACTAGCGCTGGGCTAGCTGGTGCCTTCTTTCAGAAAAGAAGGCAAAACAGAAGAGCCTACAGCACCAGCCCTGGAGAGGCTCAGGCTCAGGGAAGACTCTGTCTGGCCCTGTCCAGGTCCATGCCCCTCAGGAAGCAGCCCTGCTTCCTGGGCAGAGGTCTCCATCTTCTCAGGGGCGCCCTGCCCCTCATGGGCAGGGGTGCGGTGTTGCCATCAACAGGCCCCTGGGGGCCAAAATGGGAGAACAAGGGACGAATTCCCAAAAAGCGCCAAGGAAGGGGATGGGAAGGTGCTATGGAACCCATGCATCCAGCGCCCACGCTCTCCCCAGGCCAAGTCTCCCTCTCAGGCAGTGGGGAGCGGGGCTCAGACCCACACCTCAACCAAGCATCCCGCTGGGGGCACAGCCTGAGGGCACTGCCCTGCCCAGGCCTGCCAGGCCCCACCAGGCCCCGCAGTGACTGACCCCCCGCCCCGCAGTGGCCACCCTCCCACAGTGACCGGCCCCCGCAGTGACCAGCCCCCCGCAGTGACCGCACCCCCCCACAGTGACTGACATCCCGGCAGTGACTGGCCCCCCCTCAGTGACCAGCCCCCGCAGTGACCGGCCCCCATCAGTGACCAGCCCCCAACAGTGACCAGCCCCGCTCTGCCCCCAGGGCTTCCTGTGCTTCTCCCTGGCATTCTGCGCACAGGTGCAGGTGGTGTTCTGGAGACTTCACAGCCCCACCCAGGTGAGCACCAGCTGCCCTACCCTGCAGTGCAGGGTCCCCCAGTAAGCCAGTGGGAGCCTGGGGACTGGGGAGCAGTCCTGGGAGGAGCAGCCCCAGCTTCCAGGCTTGTGCTGACCGGGTGGGGTGAGGGAGACCGCAGCCTGGGTTCCCTCTGCCTGAGGCTGCAGGGAGTCCAAGCGCTGGAGGTGGGTGAGGGCCAGCAGCTCCCCGGTGGGGAGGGACCTATGCTGTACCCATGCCTTCGCCCCAGCCTCATTTTCTTGAAGCCCCTCAGCCCACCCCCTCCTGAGCTGATCCCCCTCGGGTTTGGGGTAGGGAATGAGGAGGAAGAAGAAGGAAAGCCGCTGGCTTGGCCTTAGGGGTTGACTGGAAGGAACAGAGTGTTCCAGAAAATGAGACCTGAGGGCCGGCGTTCCTGATGGAGGCCTGGTGGGGCAGACAGTGCCAGTAGGGAAGGGGCCTGGAGACCCGCGGACTGGGGTGTCGCAGCCTCCACCCACTCCACGGAATGCCACCCATCCTTCCGTCCTGGATGCTGACCTGCCTGGAGGAGGGTCTGGCCTAGCTGACCCTGGGCAGGGGCCAAGGGCGTCCCCGTGGAAAGGCCAGCAGCTTGGAGAGGAAGGAGGCCTCCCTGGCCTAGCAGACAATGAGAGCTTGGTAGCAGAGCCAGCCCCACCTTCCCCTTGAGAGCCAGACCCGGTGAGAGCCCCCAGGGCAGCCGGGTAGCACCAGGGACAGCCACAGGCAGGGTCATGGAGTGGGGCAGGAGAGCCTGGCAGGTCACAAGAGGTGATTTCTTGGAGCCCTAGCTGGAGTCCTAGTGGCCTCGTGAATTCATGTGCCTGGTTGCCCAGGGCCCCCAAACACAGGCTTGGCCATGAGAGATACCGAGGCTGATAGCAGGCAGGTCCTCTGGGTGAGCTCTGCAGAGCGCCTGCTGTGCAGGTTCTTGAGCTGTGCTGGCAGCCTGAGTGTGGTGGTCCCCACCGTGGTTTGCAAATGGGGGGATTCAGGCCCTCTAGGGATGGGGGGAGCTCAAGGTTACCCTGGCAGTGCCAGGGCTGGATTGGGGCTCCAGGCTTACCACAAAGCCTCTTGGCCCCAAAGTGCCCGCTCACCCCTGGCATCATTTGGGATGAACCGCCTGACCCAGGTGGGAGAAACACCATTTTCTCAGGCCCAGAAGGATCCCAGAGGGGCTGAGCCCCCAGAAGAGGGCTGTGGCTTTGAGGATTGGCACAGTAGTCTTACCAGGGTGGTGAGCTGGGCCAGGCCCGTGTTTTGGCCTCACGCTTCCTGTTCACTGAGGGGTGGTCTGGCTCATTTCAGGTCTGGGTCACAGTGTGGGTGGCCGAGGTCAAGACAGCTGCCAGGGTGCCCGGGCTCATCTGGGGCAGCTGCAGCCCATGCCCCATGATTCTGTGTGTTTATGGCTCTGATCGTGGAGCCACAATTCTGGAGGGGAGGGGGCCATACAGGGGCCACAGGACAGAACGCAGCTGGGGCCTGCTCTCTGGGAAGGGAAGTGGGGGCAAGAAGATAGATGCCCCAGCCAGGCTCACCTATGGCCTGTCCCAGCCCCAGGCAGCATCCCCCACACACGGTCCTTGTCTGGCCCGTGCGCCCAGCTGCCCTTCAGGGGTCAGTTCTCAGGGCCTTGCCTGACCTCAGGCAGGGAACTGGGGCTTCCTCCTGGGCCTCTGGTCCCCCTCTGCCCCTCCCAGTGGGTCTTGACTTCCAGCATCATCCGTGTCAGGCCTGGTGGCCACGGAGGTGGCCTGGGCGAAGGAGCTCTGAATATGAAGTCAGTGTCCTTGGGCTGCCCTTGGGCAAAGCCACTTTATCTTCCCGGGCCTCGGTTTCCTTTTCTGTGAAGGGAGTGCCGAGATCCAGGGGCTGCATGGGTGGGAATGGCCAGGTGTGTGCAAAGACTCTTCCTCCTCACCTGCATGCCTCCTGCCGTGCCCTGTTGCCCAGGCTGGTCCTCCAAGACACGGGACTTGCTCGAAGCTGTCCTGGGTCTGGATGCAGTAGCTTTGGTGCCAGGGCCCTGGCCCTGAGCAGGAGGGGCAGCTGCACATCCCATCTCCTGGCCTCCACCCTCAGGGCCCACCAGAGCCGAATGGGCTTCAGCCTTGGGCTCCCTGTCCAACAAGGTCCTGCTGGCAGCCTAGACAGTGGCAAAGGCCAAAGGCCCCAAGCTGTTGGCACCGGAAACGTCGAGGTGAGAGCCGGGGGCCCAGAGCCCAGCCCGGCCCATTCACCCATTCCCCCATTCCCCCTGTCCCTCCCCACAGGGCCACTGAGGTGTCCTGAACGCAGGGTCAGGGTGACTCATGTGGCGGCCCTGCGGATGGGAAGGCAGAGGACAGAGGAGGGAAGGGACCAGCCACATGCCCTTGGAGGTGCCCTGTGGCCACAGACCCTGGCCCAGCGCTGAGAGTGGGGTGCCCCTCCCCCTCCCCAACCCTTGCCCCAGGGAGTCCTGGCTGCCACTTCCCTGGGATGCTTATGTGGGCAGGAGGCGTGGACCAGGCTTCAGGGATGAATGTGGAGCTTGAGGGCTATTAATTACGTTCTCCTCGAGGCCTGAGAGCCACTTTGCGGCAACCCTCCCCCTGTCCCCGGACGAGTCTGCATCGGGAATAATTCATGCTCAAATTAAGTACAGCAGTGTGGGGTGCAGCCTCGCCCTCGCAGTCTGGCCCCACCCTGGAGCCACTTCCCTCCCTGGATCCTCCAGCCGCCGAGTGGGCTCAGGCCAGAGCCGGCTCTGGACCTGTGGGGCTGGTCCACAGGCCTCCTGCAGCTCCTGGTCCCCACCCGCCGCTCAGGACCTGTCTGTACCTGAGCACTTTCAGCAGACACGGGATGGGGTCGCCAAGCCCAGGCAGACACCAGGGACGATCTGGTGGTGGGGAAAAGCCCCAGCGGGGACCCCTGGCCCTCAGGCCTCAGTCTGGGCAGGGGTTGGAGAAACATATAGTACAACGGGTGGGTCCAGCAGCCGGGAATTCTGTGCTGGCCCTGCTGCTCCAGGTCTTTGTTCTGAAGCACCTCCTGGGCACTGGAAGACAGAGCTCAGTGCATTGGTACCTGTCAGGAAGCACCTGCCCCCACGTGTCCTGAGAAACGCAGGCCCCAGGCTCCTTCAGAGTCCCCAGAGCCTGGAATGGAGACAGATGGTGAAGCACCACCTAGGAGCCCAGGCCCCGTGGAGAGTGGCCGGCCTGGCCTCCAGGGCCCTCCAGGGCCAGGCTACTGGCTTTGGGGCGGGAGGCCTACCTCGCTGAGCTCTGCTTCCCCAGTCGTGGGGAGAGCTGCTTGGCAGAGCCAGGCAGGGCAGGAAGAGCCAGGCAGGGCAGGAAGAGCCAGGCAGGGCAGGCAGAGCAGGCCCCTCAGCCACTAGCAGGAGTTGTCACTCTCGCCCATGCTGTGGTAATAATGACACCTTGCTCAGAGCCTCAGAGGCACCTGTGTCCTCCTTGGGCCATGGCAGGCGCCTGACAATGGGAACAGTCATTGGAGTTGGGAGGGAAGCAGGAGGGGAGGTCCGAGCCAACCCCAGGCCCACTCCGCCGGGCCTCCAGCCCTCACCAGGACCTCCACCCACGAGGACACAATGGCCAGGCCAGACTCCACCCCCATTGCACACTCACAGACGCTGAGGCTGAACAAGGCCCCCGCCCAGGCCGACAGTGGTGTGGCCAGCTTGGTGCCTGCCCCGCCGAGGGCACTGCAGGGAGGATAAGGCTGGCTGAGTCGGGGATGACTCACGGAGAGTGGTCTGACTTTTATTAGCCATCAATAGGAGGGATGCATTAGGGTCAGGAGCCAAGTTTGGCCTGGAAAGCCCATCTGACTCCTGTTGGGGCCTCCAGGCTTGGGCAGGGCTGACCGAGAGCCTCCACTGCCCACTGCTCGCCAAGTTGGCCACTGTCAGGGCCTGCCACGGGGGCTGGGCCCCAGTGCAATGAGGACTGCCGTAAGCCACCCTTCCTTTCTGGAGGGCAGGTGTGAGTGGCTAGAGTGGGCCTGGGGCTTCCATTCTCCCCCAGCCCTTTGAGGCAGCTGCTGAGCATCCCCTCCATGTGTCCTGACTGTCAGCATGGCATTTGGGGGAGAACTGAGGGCCTCTGAGGCAGGAAGGAGATATCAGAGGGCCGGGACCTCAAAGAGAGCCTCGCCCTGTGCCAGGAGACCAATGACTCCCGGAGCAGTCACAGAAGCCTTCCTGTAGGAGGCGAGATTCCAGTTTGTCTTTGAAGGAGTAACTTGGCAGGGGAGAGCATCTTGCTTAGGAGGGTGGAGACATGAGGTCCAGGTGTTGTTGGGGTGTGGAGCGCAGGCAGCACATCCAGCCAGGCCCTGTCACCTTCCACCTTCTCCACTCCCTGCCCCACAGTGGCCTCATCCGCCCAGATCTGACCCCGGGTGCCCAAGGCTTCTCTGGTCAAAAGCCTTACCCAGAGCCCAGCTGCCCAGGCTTCCGGAAGGCAGCCAAGTGATTCTTGGGAAAGACCTAGAATCCCCCAGCTTTTTGTGAGCTGAGGTCCTGGCACAGGGTCTCTCAAGCCTTTTCCACCAGGCCCTGCCCCATCCCCCATTTCCAGGTCAACAGTAGCATGATGGAAACTTCCCTGGGCCGACCTTGTAAGACCACAGCAGAGGCAGACGCAGAGCTTGGCATCTGCTTTATCCTGCAGGACCCTCTGGGGGCAGGAGGGCCACTCTGACAGCCATTGTGTGAAGGCCCCACCGTTGATGTTGGGAAGCACTGTGACTGGCTGCCCAGGGACCCAGGCTCCCCTTTGGGGAGATCCACCTGCTACGAGGAGGGCGGTGCTGGGACGTCACTCAGTACTAAGGGCCCACCAGCCTTTGGGATGTTGTGGGGAGGCGGCTGTGTCCCTGGATCTCCCACCAGGGCCAGGACCTCCCTGTGGTCTCTTGGTGCAGGTGGAGGACACCATGCTGGACACCTACGACCTGGTATATGAGCAGGCGATGAAAGGCACATCCCACGTCCGGCGGCAGGAGCTGGCAGCCATCCAGGATGTGGTGAGCGTGGGGGCGGCTGGGTGGCAGGGCGGTCAGCTTCTGCTTGGACTGCAGTTCAGAGAACAGGCACAGGGTGGCCTGTGAGAGGTCTGGCCAGGCACCAAGGGGGTTCCAGGATGCAGGCCAGAGCTGCCCCTCAGGGCTGAGGGCAAAAAGCTCCAATCCTCTGTCGCCCAGGAAAGGGCCGCCTACCAGATTCTCGAGGCCCAGTGCAAAATGAGAGGGCAGGGCCCTGTATTCAGAAACACTGAAGGATTTCAAGAGCATTAAAGCAAATACGGGGCCGAACATAGTGGCTCACGCCTATAATCCCAGCACTTTGGGAGGAGGTGGAGGCAGGTGAATTGCTTGAGCCCAGGAGTTCGAGACCAGCCTGAGCAACATAGGGAGACCTTGTTGCTACTTAAAAAAAAAAAAAAAAAAAAAAAAGCACGCACAGCGCACAGGCCCTGTGAGCAGGGCGGGGAAGCTGCCTGGCTCCAGCAGGTGTTCTGTCACCAGCAGGCAGGCAGCACGGCTTGAGAGAGCTCCCCTCACCAGGGCCCCGCTGCGCAATGGCTGGAGCCCCCAGCAGAAGCAGTTGCAATACCCATAGCCCCAGCCTTGGCCTGCAGGGAACCCCACCTGGATCCTTGTGGTGCCTCAGTTTCCCCATATGTGCTGCCCGCCTCCTGGGGTCTCAGGAGCACATCACCACTCCCTCCCTTCTGTTCCTGTAGTTTCTGTGCTGTGGGAAGAGGTCTCCTTTCAGCCGTCTGGGGAGCACAGAGGCTGACCTGTGTCAGGGAGAGGAGGCGGCAAGAGAGGTGAGGAGGGGACCTGGATGCTGGCCAGGCAAGACCCTCGGGGGCTGGACACCCTGCGGCCCAACCCTGAGACCCAGGGCCATCCTCCCGCCCCATCCCTTGGCCTCCCCAGACCCTTGGGACCTGCTGCTGAAGGGCCCAGGGAAGGTTCTGGTGTGATCAGAGGCTAGTCAGGGTTCATGGTACACCAAGCCCATCGGTTGGCCAGGCTGGGCTCAAGACATAAACACAGGCCCCTTCGCCCAGATGGACGCAGGCCCCATGCACCATTCACTCCTTCAAGCCAGTTCCAGCTTGGGGACTTCCCAAGGCCAGCTGAGTCCACAGGAGCCTCTTGGAGTGCACCCATGAGGGCTCTGTGCCAAGGGCTGCAGGGCTGGCGTGGTGGGCTCTGTCTAAGGGGAAGGGTGCAGGCGTCCTGGGGGGCATCAGAAGGAGTTGAAGCACACTCGGAGGAGGAGAAGCGAGGCTGGAGGGTCTGCGTAGGCCAGGGTGTGGCCAGGGCTTCAGCAACAACGGAGCGGGGCCTGAGGCCAGGAAGCCTTTCCTCCCCAGGGCCCTGGGAGAGACTGGGCCCTCCCCTTTTTCTCCTGGTGCCCGGCAGCCCTCCCCCAGCCCACCCTGCCCCCTCCCTGCTCCCCTGCCCGCTCCCCTCCCCTACTGTCCTGGAAACAAACCCACCCTATCTCACAGTGGGAGGCACCTGGCGACCCTCCAAGAAACAGAGGGGAGGAGAGCAAATGGCTGGAGGCCTGGTGAGGGGTGGAGCCAAAGCCCAGGCTCTGAGGGCAGAAGGGCTGGCGCTGAGGATGGTGCTGGGGAGGGACCAGCAGCATCGGGGGCAGGACTAACAGTCAGGACCCCTGTGCCACCCAAGGAGAGACCCCAGGTCCCCTGACTGAAAAGCAGGAGCGAGGGCCTGCCTCAAGCACCCTTGGGATGGCGGGGCCATGGGCCCGACTGCAAAGCCTCCTGGGGAGCCCGAAGAGCCAGCACAGGCAGCAGGCACGGAGCCACCCAGATGGGCAGGCATGGGTGGGAGGGAGGCAGACCTGCCTGTGGGGGACAGAAGGGTGAGCCCTAAGACACTGCGGAGGCCTCCACAGCCCGCCCCAGTTGCCACCATCTCCAGGGTTCAGAGACAGGCCTGCCACCTCCCTTTTCTGGAAAGATGCCTCTGGGTGCCATGCCCTGGGGTGGCACTGGAAGCCCGGGATGGAACCAGGACCCTGGGACCATGCAGGGACCCCCCTCACACCCCTCCACCAGCTGGCTTCCTGCCCTCCTTGTTAGCCATTGCCCTCTGGTCACCAAGGTGCTGTGCCTGGCCCCGAGCTGGATGCTGGGAACCCAGAGTGAATTAGAAGTGGCCCGGCCCAGGGGAGCCAATGTGTGGCCCAACATGGACACTCAGGACAGCTGGGAGACGGCACCAGCTGGGCCTAGGGCAGTGCCCGGGTGCCCACAGAGGCCAGCCCTGTCCCATTGGGCTTCACCTGCTTGTACTGCCTTTCCCTATAGTCCTGGGGGCTTCCTAGGAATGTGCTGCACCCGCCGCCCTGCTGCCCTGGCACTGGCCTAGGTGGGCGCTGCAGCTCTGTGGCCCCACAGAAGCCGCTTGTCCAGGCAGGGAGGGCCTCTCATGGCGGGTGCCATGCCTGCTGCCCTCTCACAGGACTGCCTTCAGGGCATCCGGAGCTTCCTGAGGACACACCAGCAGGTCGCCTCCAGCCTGACCAGCATCGGCCTGGCCCTCACGGTACCCCCTCGCCTCCCTCACTGCCCCTTCCCACCTCCTGCCCCTCAGCCTGCCCAGCCCCCGAGTCAGATGGAAGGGTGACCTGGGACAGGATCTCTGGTCTTGGGCCTCACTGGCTGCCAATCTCAGGGAGCTGGTCTGGTGTGACAGTGCCTGCCTCCTGCAGCTGGGCTGCCCCCTTACACTGCAGAGTCCTGATGCTTCCTGGGGAGGGGCGCTTCCACCCTGGAGCAGGGGGGCAGCCGCGGGTGTCTCCCTCCCAGGTGTCCGCCTTGCTCCTCAGCTCCTTCCTGTGGTTTGCCATCCGCTCTGGCTGCAGCTTGGACCGCAAGGGCAAATACACCCTGGCCCCACGGTAGGGCCCCCTGCCTGCCCCCACCCTCTCTGGAAGGGTCCTCCAGCTCTGCTCGAGAGGCATCTGCTCTGCCAGCTGCTAGGAGGGAGCCCCAAGACCAAGCCCCAGACTGACGCTGTAGAGGAAACGCTTTGGGGGTGGCTGAGTGCCAGGGTGGGGTGGGAAACCTGGAGAGTTTCCAGACCCAATGCACCGCACCCCATGGCCCACATGGGGACCCCCCTTTGCTTGCCCCCAGGCCTTACCAAGACCTGGAGATGGATGCTTCTGGGCCTCCAGATTACAGCCCCAGGCCAGGATCTCTATGCTTGAATACCCCGGAGCTCCTCATGCTTAGGGGGCAGGGAGGGTCCAACCCGCAGCCAGGCAGCTCTTCCTGCCCCCACGGAGCCTGGCCTGTCTCTGCCTGCCATGCCCATTAACCCACCCACTTGCTCTTCCTGGCCATCCAAGCCCCCTTCCCTGGGTCCTCTGCATTCTACAATAGCCTCACAGTTCCCTCTAGAACATTCCGCAACAGCCTCACAGTCCCCCTAGAACATTCCACAGCAGCTCCATAATCCCCTCTAGAACATTCTGCAACAGCCCCATGATCCCCTCTAGAACATTCCACAATAGCCTCACAGGTCCCCTATAGAACATTCCACCACAGCCTCATGATCCCCTTGCTCCTCAGAGCATGTGGCCGCCAGCCTCAGGAGCCCAGCCTCTTCAGATGCTCCCAGGGTGGACCCGCACATTGTCTCCGCTCCGAAGCAGAGGCTATTGGTCCAAGAGGATGCTCCGGTAGTCTTCGGTGGCTGCAGGAGAACGATGCTGCACCTCTGCCCCTCTCCTGCCACCTGCCTGCCCACAGAGGTGAAGACACCCCTGCTGTCAGCCCTCATGGGATCCCTGAGGGGAGGGTCCGAGCTGTGAGGAGGGGAGGGAGTGAAGGCCCAGCCAGAGAGTCAGGCTCCATTGGGAACAGATGCAAGGGTAAGGGGTAGCTCACCAAATCCCTCCATGGGAACGGGCTGGGTGCAAGCACAAAGGAAGCCACACTGGAGGCAGCAGCCCAGGGCAGACTGAAAGACACTGGTGGTCCACGCCCTGGTGGGCTCCACCCAGACACAAGCTGCACTGGTTTTCTATGCTGCGTAAGAAGCAGCACAGATGTAAAGACTGCAAGCAGTGCCCATTTATGATCTCGCAGCTCTCCAGGGCAGAAGTCCCAGTGGGCTCAGCGGGTGCCCTGCACGGGGTCTCTCAGACTGACGTCAGGCCTTGGTGGGCTGCACTGTCATCGGGAGGCTCCGGGGAAGCATCTGCCTCCAGGACCATTCAGGCTGTTGACAAGTCAACTCCTCAGGGCTGTAGGACTGAGGTTCCCACGTCCTTGTCCCTGCTCCTGTGGCCCCTCCACCTTCAAACCAGCAATGGTGCATTGAGCAAATTGTGGTCAAATATACATCACATAAAATTTACCATCTTAACCATTTTTAAGTGTATGGTTTGTGGCATTAAATACATTCACATTGTTGTGCAACCATCACCACCATCTATCTCCAGAACTTTTTCCAGCTTCTCAAGCTGAACCTCTGTCCCCAGTAAACACCAACTCCCATTCTCTGCCCTGGTCCCTGGCACCCACCATCCACTTTTCGTCTCTATGGATTCAGCTGCTCCAGGAACCTCATATGCGTGGGGTCACACCGGATTCGTCCTTTTGTGTCTGGTTTATTTCACTTACTGTTATGTCCATAAGGTCCATCCATGTTGTATGTAGCCTGTGTCAGAATTCTTGAAAGAGAAATCTTATCAGCTTTCCCATCATCTCACAGCCACGTGGTCCAGGGATTAAGGCAGGACATTTAGTGGGGAGCGGGGAATATTTTAGATATTCTGCCTGCCACACCCACTCTTACTGGACGTTCAGACCACGCTGATGTTGAATTAGCTCTAATGGTCCCTAAATGTTTGCACAATTTGCTCAAAATTCTAAGTCCTGGGTGGAACGCCAAGTTGGCCCAGCCTAGGCCAAGGCCCTAATGAAGCTGACGAAAGAGAAGGAATGTCAAGGCCCTTCTAACTTCCATAGAGGGTGTGTGGCCCCATCTCCCACCAACAATCCTGTAATCCCAACACTTTGGGAAGTCGAGGCAGGAGACTGCTTGAAGCCAGGAGTTTGAGACCAGCCCGGGTAACATAGCAAGATCTTGTTTCTACAACAATAACAAAAAGAAAATATTAGCCAGGCATGGTGGCACACAACTGTGGTCCCAGCTACTCAGGGGGCTGAGGTGGGAGGATCTCTTGAGCCCAGGATGTCGAGGCTGCAGTGAGCCATGATCACAGTACCGCACTCCAGCCTGGGTGACAGAGTGAGACCCTGTCTCAAAATATAAACAAATAGGCAGGGGGCAGTGGCTCACACCTGTAATCCTAGCACTCTGGGAAGCCGAGGCAGGCAGATCTCTTGAGGTCAGGAGTTCAAAGCCAGCCTGGCCAAAATAATGAAACCCTATATCTACTAAAAATACAAAAAAATTAGCCAGGCGTGGTGGCGGGCACCTGTAATCCCAGCTACTGAGCAGGCTGATGCGGGAGAATCGCTTGAACTTGGGAGGCAGAGGTTGCAGTGAGCCGAGATTGCACCATTTATATATATATATATATATCCCAAAGGAATATAAATTGTTCTGTCCTAAAGACACATGCATGCATATGTGTCACTTCAGCACAATTCACAATAGCCAACACATGGAATCAACCTAACTGCTCATCAATGATAGACTGGATAAAGAAAATGTGGTACATATACACCATGCAGTACTATGCAGCCATAAGAAGAAATGAGTTCATGTCCTTTGCAGGGACATGGATGGAGCTGGAGGCCATTATCCTCAGCAAACTAATCCAGGAAAAGAAAACCAAATACCGCATGTTCTCACTTATAAGTGGGAGCTAGATGATGAGAACACGAGGACACATGGGGGAAAAAGACACACAGTGGGACCTGTTGTTGGGTTCGGGGTGGGAGGAGGGAGAATATCAGGAAGAATAGCTAATGGATGCTGGGCTGAATAACTGGGCAATGGAATGATCTGTGCAGCAAACCGCCATGGCACATGTTTACCTATGTAACAAACCTGCACATCCTGCACATCTACCCCTGAACTTAAAAGCTGGAATTTTTTTTTGTTTTTTTTTTGAGACGGAGTCTCACTCTGTCGCCCAGGCTGGAGTGCACTGGCGCGATCTCGGCTCACTGCAAGCTCTGCCTCCTGGGTTCACGCCGTTCTCCTGCCTCAGCCTCCCGAGTAGCTGGGACTACAGGCGCCCGCCACCACGCCCAGCTAATTTTTTGTATTTTTAGTAGAGGCTGGTCTCGATCTCCTGATCTCGTGATCCACCCAGCTCAGCCTCCCAAAGTGCTGGGATTACAGGTGTGACCCACCACGCCTGGCCAAAAGCTGGAAATTTTAAAACGAAGAATATATGAAACTAGAGCTGCAATTATGTTACTACCTGATGTCAAGACCTCCCTGAACGGGCAGTGGCTCCTGTGTTGAAGAACTGTGCTCTGATGCCGTGCACAAGTAGGGGAGGGATTGCCAAATCCCCGTGCACATACCTGTTCATCTCCACTGGAAATCACAAAACACCTGTCCCAGATTATGCATGGTCATCCCCCTTCTCCGTGATTTCACTTCCTGCAGTTTTCATGACCCATGGTCAACCACAGTCTGAAAAACAAGTGAGCACAATAAGATAATTTGAGAAAGACAGACCACATTCTCATACCTTTCATGACAGTATATTGTTACAATTGTGCTAATTCTCATTAGTTATTGTTAATCTCTTAATTTGTGTCTAATTTATAAACTAGACCTTATAGGTATGTATGAATAGGAAAAAAACACAGTATGCATAGGGTTCAGCACTATTTGAGTTCCAGGCATCCACTGGGGTCTTGGAACACAGCCCCCATGGGCAATGAGCCCTGCGGTGCTCACCAGCTGTGCCTGTGTGCTCTGCTATGTATCCTTGCTCACAAGTCTAAACATTCTGCCAATCTGGTAGGTGTTAAATGGTATCACATTATAGTTTTAATTTCTATTTCCCTATTTACTAGCCAGGTTTTCATATTTATTGGCCATTTCTGTTTCCCATTATGATGTGAAATGCCTGTTCACATCTTTTTCCCATTGTCTGATTGGATCTAGGCCTTTTCCTTGCTGGTTTATGGGGGTCTTTCTATGTATTACTGGGTGGAATTCATTTGTTGCTTATATGGAGGATGAATATTGTCTCCCAATTTGTGATTTGACTTTGACTTTCTTTATGGTGACCTCTGGTGAACAAATGTTCTTAATTTATTTTTTACCTTTTAATGAAAATCTTAATACAGAAAAAATGCAGAAAGAATAATACGATGAACATGCAAATACCCACCATGATAGCTAATTTTATGAGTCAATTTGGCTGGGCCACAGTGCCCGGCTGTTTGGTCAAACACCAGTCTGGGTATTGCTGTGAAGGTATTTTTAATATATGATTAACATTTAAATTAGTAAACTTTGAGTAAAGCAGGTTACCCTCCATGAGGTGAGTGGGCCTCATCCAATCAGGCCTTAAGGAAAAAGACCGAGGCTTCCTGGAGAAGAAACAATTTAGCCTTGAGACTGAAACATACAAACTTTACCTGAGTTTCCAGCCTATTGGCCCACCCTACAAAATTCAGACCAGCTAGCCCCACAATCACATGGTCTAGCGCCTTAAAATAAGTCTCTGTGTGTGCATATATATGGATATATATGTAATGCATACATATATTGTATATACTACGTTTGTATATTATATTAGTTGTGTTCCTCTGGAAAACCCTAATACAGCCAGCACCTAGATTAAAACAACGTAAGCATTTTGCCTTGTTTGCTTTGTCTCTCTCTCTCTGCATATATATATACATATATATACATACACACACACACACACATATGTAATTAATGTAAATTACAAACACATGGTCATGGCACCTCAAGCACAAATAAATAGTTCAGAAAATTCAGCATTCATTTCCAAAAACGGAGGATATTTTCCAATGAAAGTACAATCCCACTATCACATCTAGCTAAGTTAAACAATCATTTCCTAATAGCATTGAAAACATAATCCATATTCAATTTTTATCAAGTCCCCCAAAACACGTTTGTTGCTGGTTTGTTCAAGCCAAGATGGAATCAAGTCCCATGCTTTGGGAATGTCTCTGTAGTCCAGTTTCTTCCCTATCCCCTGCCCATAATCTTTTCCCCAAGCCACTAACCTGCTTCAGGAGCCTAGATCAGCAGCCAGAAGGTCCCAGGCTCTAAGTCTCATTTCCCAAAGATGTCATTCTACCTGCTCCACTCTCCCCTGCAAATTCCTGTAACTAAAGCTCAGAGCTGAGGGCTTGACCATATGGGAGAATCCTCAGGGACTGCTGTTAGACTGTGTGCTCCTTACAGCCCACATCGGAGATAAATGATGTCTGCTTGTCCCTCATCAGTGAGGCAAAGGTCACCAGGGGACAGCCAGATATTTCCATTTGCTATAGTTTGAATATTTGTGACCCCTCAAAATTCATGTTGAAACTTAATCCCCAATGCAACAGTATTAGAAGGTGGGGCCTTTGGGAAGTCTCCACCCTTAAGAATTGGATTAACACCTTATGAGAGAGGCTTCACACAGCATTCACCCTTTTCCCCTTTCATCTCTTCTGCCATGTGAGGACACAGTCTTTGTCCCCTCTGGAAGGTGTAGCAACAAGGTGCTATCTTGGAAACAGAGTGAGAAGCCCTCACCAACACTGAGTGCTGGTGCCTTGAAGTTGGACTTCCCAGCCTCCAGAGCTGTGAGAAAATAAACTTCTGTTGTTTGTAGATTACCCAGTCTATGGTGTTTTGTTACAGCAGCACAAACAGATTAAGACACGGTTGTAAAGTGATATCTTGTCTTTGCAACTAGCAACCAATCTGTAAGTGTTATGATGTAATTCAGGTCCCCAGCAAACATCTTCTTTTCTAGCTGGAGCATCTATTGATAGTCCTTGCCTGAATCACCCATCCCGCTAGATGCTGCAAAGTGACAAATTTTCTGATCATGCAGCAACTAAAATAGTCCCAGGATCCCATCCTGATAATGATATCCATGTGCCACCCCTCCTGTAGAGCATGGGCCGGATCTAGCCATTTGCTCCTAACAAATAGATTAAGGTCAAAGTCATGGGAAGTCACTTCCTCCCTTCTTTATTTAGGCTACAAAAGGACTCTGCTATAGTCGGGATATTTGACCCTCCAAATCGCATGTTGAAATTTGATCCCCAGTGTTGAAGGTGGGGGCTAATGGGAGGTGTTTGGGTCACAGGGGTGGATCCCACATAAATGCTATGGTGTTGTCCTCACAGTAATGAGTGAGTTCTTGCTCTATTAGTTCCCATGAGAGCTGGTTGTTTAAAAGAGCCTGGTGGTTGGGCAGAGTGGCTCACACCTATAATCCCAAAGCTTTGAGAGGCTGAGACCAGAGAGTTGCTTGAGGCCAGGAATTCAAGACTAGTCTGGGCAACATAGAGAGACCTCATGTCTACAACAACAACAACAAAATTAGCCAGGCATGGTGGTGCATGCCTGTAGTCCAGCTATTTGGGAGGCTGAGGTGGGAGGATCACTTGAGACCTGGAGTTTGAGGCTGCAGTGAGCTTTGATTGTGTCACTACACTCCAGCCTGGATGATAGAGTGAGACTCTGTCCCTAAAAAAATAACACTACACTCCAGCCTGGGTAATGGAGTGAGACTCTGTCCCTAAAAAAATAACACTACACTTCAGCCTGGGTAATGGAGTGAGACTCTGTCCCTAAAAAAATAACACTACACTCCAGCCTGGGTAATGGAGTGAGACTCTGTCCCTAAAAAAATAACACTACACTCCAGCCTGGGTAATGGAGTGAGACTCTGTCCCTAAAAAAATAACACTACACTCCAGCCTGGGTAATGGAGTGAGACTCTGTCCCTAAAAAAATGACACTACACTCCAGCCTGGGTAATGGAGTGAGACTCTGTCCCTAAAAAAATGACACTACACTCCAGCCTGGGTAATGGAGTGAGACTCTGTCCCTAAAAAAATAAATAAATATTTTAAAAGACCCTGGTACCTCCCCACCACCTTGCCATGTGTTCTCTACACACACTGACTCACCTTCCACCATGAGTGGAAGCAGCCTGGGCCCTCACCAGCAGCAGATGCTGGGGCCATGCTTCTTGTATAGCCTGCAGAACTGTGAGTCAAGAAACCTCTTTTCTTTATGAATCGCCCAGCCTCAGGTATTCTTTTATGGCAACACAGATGAACACAGACAGACTCTAACTCCCATCTTCTCATCCTCTCTCACTCTCTCTACTGGAAGCCAGCTGCCATTTTGAGAGCAGTCCTATGGAGAGGCCCATGTGCCCAAGAGCCAGCAAGGAACCAAGGTGCTTCATACACCAGCCCGCAAAGAACTGAATCCTGCCCACAGCCACTAAGTGAGCTTGGAGCTGGGTCCTCTCCTAGTTGAGCCTTCAGATGAGGCCAAAGCTCCAATCACTAGGGCAACCTTGAGAGAGGACCCAAGCCAGAGGACTCTCTGAGCCATGCTCAGATTTCTGCCCTACAGAAACTGTGAAACAGTAAATGCTGCTTGGTTTGCTATTATTGTTGTTTGTGTGTTTCAAGGAAGTGCTGTTTATTTCCGGCACTATATACATCACATTTTAAGAAAATTCCCCAAGACAAACATACTTTTAAAAGCTACAGTTTTTATCAACATGACATATCAACTTAAAAAAAAAAAAAACAGTTTTGGGCTGGGCGTGGTGGCTCACCCCTGTAATCCCAGCATTTTCAGAGGCCAAGGTGGGAGGATCACGAGGTCAGGAGATCGAGACCATCTTAGCTAACACGGTGAAACCCCGTCTCTACTGAAAATACAAAAAATTAGCTGGGCGCAATGGCAGGTACCTGTAGTCCCAGCTACTCAGGAGGCTGAGGCAGGAGAATGGTGTGAACCCGGGAGGCGGAGCTTGCAGTGAGACGAGATTGGGCCACTGCACTCCAGTCTGGGCAACAGAGTGAGACTCCGTCTCGGAAAAAAAAAAAAAAATTTGGTACTAAATCTTAACGATGATGAGAATGCTATTTATAACATCTCCAAATATAATCATATGCCAAGACTGAAAAATGTTAAAAAAAAAGAAATGTGTATTTATTTACAACTTGACCCTCAAAAATAGTTAAGTGATTAAGACACACCAACAGATAAATGGGCAGAGACGTATACCCAAGAATTCACTGAGGAAATACAAATGGCTACCAACCTGAAAATGTGTTTAACCTGACTACAACTAAGAAAGATGCAAAGGTAAAATGAACTTGCTGCTTTAACCTTCTAAATTTGAGGCTAATTTGGTGCACAGCCATGAATAACTAATACATTGATTTTTGCCGCTTCTTCCGTGTTCCTTAGCTGATCCTTCCTTGGGAAGACAAGCTCTCTCCTTCATCAACTGGGACTAATTAGGAACCACTGAGAAATTCTTAATTTTATTTCTTAAGTCAGTCTTCTCCACTTATATTTATGTAGCAATGTTTTCATCTCATTGAAGCTTTCAAATTTGATGACCTAACGTTTTTTAACACTCTATTTTGAGACAATTATGGACAAACAAGAAGTTGCAAAGAAGTGCACTGAAGGCACCACGTGGCCTCCACTCCAACATTGACAACGTGCACAACTCTACTATGATATCAATGCCAGGAGCCAACACTGATCCAATCCACAGAGCTGACTCAGATTTCGCCATTTTACACATGAGCATGGCACCAAGGCATCACCCCACACATGATTTGCTAATTACAAATGGGTAAATGTACGTTACAATGGGAGGATAGGGCAGTTAATACCTTAACACAGTTAGTATTACCATGTGTGGAACAACCTGTCATTAAGCGTCATATATGCCTCCTAATTTGATATAGGATGAATACACTATATCACCTATGAATTCTTCCTGCCAAAAATGTTTAATCTGAATCTAATCCCATCTCTAGACCCAACTGCCAGTTTACAGGAACTACAGGGAATGGAGGAACAAAATAAACACCACCACGGGAAACAGTCAGACAAAATTCAGGATGTGGGACAATGTACAGAACAAGTGGCCTGAATTAAAAGAGATGAAGGAGTCTATAACTAAACATGTGAACTTTGATTAGATGCTGTTTGAACAAAATTACAAAAAAAATTTTTGGGGATAAATATGGAAATTGGAATGTGGACTAAATATTAGATTTCACCAGCTATGTACACACTCCTGTGTGTGTGTTTCTATGTGATCACGTCACGTGATTCGTGTAGCACATATATATCTTCATGTAATCACCACTACCATAAAAAATGAGAGCTTCGGCATCACCATGGGCTCCCTCCTGTGACCATTTAGAGCCACGCCCACCTGGCACCCCAGCAACCCACAACCCTGGCAACCCTTAGGCTGCTTGCTGTGCCTACACTTGGGTCATCTCAAGAATGCTGTATAATGACCATCATATAGCAAATGACCTTTTCAGCTTACTTACCTTTTGTCACTCAGCATGATTCCTTTGAGGTCTGCCCACACTGGAGCAGGTATCAATAGCTCATTTTTAGGGGCCAGTGCAGTGGCTCATGCCTATAATCCTAGCACTTTGGGAGGCCAAGGCAGGAGGATCACTGGAGCCCAGGTGTTCAAGACCAGCCTGGGTAACAAAGCAAGACCCAGCCTTTCTTTAAAACAAAACAAAAAGGCCGGGAGAGGTGGTTCACACCTGTAATCCCAGCACTTTGGGAGGCTGAGGCAGGCGGATCATGAGGTCTAGAGATTGAGACCATCCTGGCCAACATGGTGAAAACCCATCTCTACTAAAAATACAAAAATTAGCTGGGTGTGGTGGTGCACTCCTGTAGTCCCAGCTACTCAGGAGGCTGAGGCAGAAGAATTGCTTGAACCCGGGATGCAGAGGTTGCAGTGAGTTGAAATCGTGCCACTGTGCTCCAGCCTGGCGACAGAGCGAGACTCCATCTCAGTAAGTAAGTAAGTAAGTAAATAAATAAATAAAGTTCATTATTTTTTAGAGCTGAGTAGTAGTCCATGGTTGGACCACAGTGTGTTCAACGGTTTGCTTTTTAAGGGACATTTATTACCATTTTGGGGCTATTATAAATAAAGCTGCTATGAATAGCCAAGCACAGTTTTTTTTCAGTGGACATAAATTTTTATTTCTTTTGGGCAAATGCCCAAGAGTGCAATTGCTGGGCCGTGTGGCAGTAGCATGTTGAGATTTATAACCAGCCACTGGCTTTATGTAATATTCTCTCACTGGCGTTTTAACCGCCCGCTGGATCCACACTTAGGCCCCTTTCCCTTTCCTAACATTGTTTCTGTTTTGTCATGATCTGAGTTGCAAGGCTTTGCTAATTTCATTAATGTTTTCAAGGAAGCTTTTGGCTCTTGGACCTCTCTATAACACGGCCCCCCCATTTGGTCAATTCCCGCTCTTATCTTTATTATTTCCTTCCTCCTGCATTATTGGGATGATTCCGTTGTATCTAATCTAACATTTTCACTAGGATGCTCAGCCCATTCACTTCCAGCCTCCATCTAATACAGGTACCGAGTCCACACATTTCCTCCCAACTTCACCGCATCCCACAAGTTTTTAGTGCAGCTTTTTCAATATCATTCACCTCTGAGTATTTTTAAATTTTCATCACAGTTTCTTCTTTGGCCTATTAGTTGTTTATTCTATTTTTGAAACAGGGTCTCACTCTGTCGCCCAGGCTGGAGTGCAGTGGTGCGATCAAGGCTCACTGCATCCTTGACTTCCTGGGCTCAAGCGATCCTCCCACCTCAGCCTCCCAAGTACCTGGGGCCACAGGTGCACATCACAACATCTGGCTAATCTTTCGTATTTTTTTGTAGAGACAGGGCTTTCTTGTGTTGCCCAGGCTGGTCTCAAACACCTGGGTTCAAACGATCCTCCTGCCTCGGCCTCCCAAAGTGCTGAGATTACAGGCATGAGCCACCACACCTGGCCCCTTAGTTGTTTAGAATAAATGTTCCAAACCACCTTGTTACCATGGGCCTCTGGCTTACTCGGGTGGGATGAGACACTGGCCTGAACGATTCTGAGCTGTGACGTTTGTTGAAACCCTGGAGGCCCAGTGTTGAGGAGAGGCCTTGAGAGGCGCGGGGTGGAGGGCACCTGTGCCCAGGTTCCGCTCTCACCAGGGAGCCTGGCCCAGCTCTCTGTCCTTGGCCTGAACTGACCACATGACAATGGCAGCCCCCTCCTCCCCACACACCCTGCTGCTGGGGTCAGCTTGGGGCACTCATCCTAGCAGGCCTGGGCCCGGCCCTGAGCACTGGACCCAGGACCTGGTGCTATGTAAAGAGGCACACTCCTGCCCGCTGCCCTTATCTGGCCCTGACACTGCCCTTCCAGGCCTGGCTGGGGCGGCCACAGGCTTCCCAGGGCATCCTCACAGCTCTTCCCCCACGCTCCCCACAGGAGGGTCCAGCAAAGTCCCCAGAGGCCACAGCTAGACCCAGCCTAGGGACTCAGCGCCCGTCCTCCTGTGGCCACGGGGTTGCGTGCGCTGGCCGCTCGAGGCGTCTGCTCTGAGCGAGCCCCGCCTAGATGGGCGTGCGGGCTCTGAGGAAGCCTGACGCCCTCCTTCCTCTGCTGGGGTCACTTCGTCATTATTCCCTGAACTGCAGGTCAACATCGCACATTTCACAGTGTTTCAAATGTAAGAAGCACCTGTGCAGGCCCAGCCGTCCCTGCCACCAGCCTCATCTGCTCTGAGCTTCTGCATCCTGGTCTTGAGCTCCGGGAGGTCCCAGTCCCAGCAGATGTGGTGCAGCCACCGAGCTGAGTGCAAGCCCAGGCTTCTCCCAGGGTTGACTTGCTCTACCCAGTGCCCCAGTGAAGTCTGGTCTAGCCTCTCATATAGGAAAACTGAGGCACAGCCATCAGGAGGAAAGAGGGCTGGCCGTATGGGCTTCTCACTGTGATGTAGGCAGCAGTGGGCGCCTGGCCAAAGGCAGACGCTCCCACGCAGGGCTCTTTGCACCATCCTGTGCCCCCAGACCCCAGCTCTCCTCCCAACCTCCCACAGAGCATGTCTGGCTGTCTCTCCAGACCATGCGAGGGTGACCCATGAGGACAAGCCACCCGTTAGGTCTCAGACCTGGCCAGGGGGTTCCAGCTTCTCAGGCACAGAAGCACTGAGGTGGGCATGAGCCATTTCAGTCTCCCAGCCACAGGGAACAGGGGACAATCATAGCAAGTGGGCCTCCCGGGCCCTGGGTCCCTGCTGCGCCTCAGAAGGTAGAAGCCAGGCAGCACCCCCTGCACAGCAGGCCTGAGTGTCTGGAGACAAGGCCTCGGCACAGTGGGGACTCTCAGCCCCCTCTGCCCAGCATAGCTGGCTCATTAGAAAGAGAGCCCAGGAAGTGCCAGCTGCCACCCTACCTGCCTCAGCCCCAGAGGTGGAGGCTCCAGCAAGGCTCCTCAGTGTCCTGGCCTGGGGGGTCTCCTCAGAGCCCCCTGCATGGGTGGGTCTTACCAGCTTTCCCACTGAAGGACTGGGCCAGATCCCACACGTGCCACAGCCAGGTGTACCAGCTCGAGGGGCCATAGTCAGCCCCTCACCTGTCTGCTCAATCGTGTCCTCATCTGCCCAACAGACAAAACTCCACAAAGCCTGGCTGGGCACAGAGGGTAGGGAGAGCAGCTCTGAGCCAGCAACACAGGCTGGCCGGGGAGGAAGAGGAAGGCCGGGCAATATAGCGCCCAGAGGAGGGAAGGAAGGGCAGGAGTGGGAGCCATGGGGTGCTGGAGGGGTGCCCAGGTGCAATTCCAATCTGAGACCCAAAAAGCAAGGAGGAAGAGTATGTGTGGGCATGTGTGTGTGCCCGGGAGTGTGCATGCATATGTGTGTGTGTCCAGGAGTGTGTGTGCATGCCTGTGTTTGCCCAGGAGTATGTGTACATGCATCTGTTTGCCTGGGAGTGTGTGTGCATGTGTGTGCCCGGGAGTGTGTGCATGCATGTGTGTGCATATGTCTGTGTGCTGGGCAAGAGGGAACCTTCTAAGCAGAGGAGACTGAATGCCCAGTATCCTACAGGTGCGGGTCACAGTGTGGGGAGCAACAAAGCCTGCAGGTGCAGGTTGCTGCTGTCACCCAGCTCAGGGATGCAGACCCCAGGACCAGAGGCCAGGGATCAGGCTGGGGCTTGCTGTGAGGGGATGGAGCCTGCTGTGAAGGGACAGGGCCGCTGTGAAGGGACAGGGCCTGCTGTGAGGGAACAGGGCTGCTGTGAGGGGACGGGGCCTGCTGTGAGGGGACAGGGCCACTATGAGGGGACAGGGCCTGCAGTGAGGGGACAGGGCCTGCTGTGAGGGGACAGGGCCGCTGTGAGGGGACAGGGCCTGCTGTGAGGGGACAGGGCCTGCTGTGAAGGGACAGGGCCGCTGTGAGGGGACAGGGCCTGCTGTGAGGGGACGGGCCTGCTGTGAGGGGACGGTCTGCAGTGAGGGGGTAGGGCCTGCAGTGAGGGGACAGGGCCACTGTGAGGGAACGGGGCCTGCAGTGAGGGGACAGGGCTGCCGTGAGAGGACGGTGCCAGATGCTGCAAGGCAGTAGATGGCCCACCTCCTCTTCCCAGGTGTGCTCCTGCATGGCTGACCCAGGCAGGCAGGCAACACACAGCACATCTGGGCCCAGCCTGTCCCCAGCCCTCCTTTCCCTCACCACCGTGACCTCAGAGGCCACTTTTCCCCTCTAGCACAGCTCAAGGTGGAGGACAGCACCTAGCCCACACCAGACTGTGACACAAGGGGCCTAGCGTTGTGTGATGCTTCATCTATATGTCAGCATGACAGAGCAACTGGGTGCCCTGACTAAACATTGTTTCTGGGTGGGCCAGTGAAGTGTTTCCCAATGAGACCGTCACCTGAGACCGTAGGCCCCGTACAGAAGACCCCCTCCCAGTGTGGGGGCCTCATCCAGGGCACTCAGGACCTGAAGAGAACAAAAGGCAGGGAAGGGAGGAGTTCACTCCCCTTTCTGGCCTCACTGTTGAGCTGGGACATGGGTCTTCTCCTGCCCTTGGCATGAAATTTACACAATCCGTGCTCCTGGTTTTCAGCCCTTCAAACTCAGGCTGAACGATACACCACTGGCTACCCTGGATCTCAGCCTGTAGAGGGCAGATTGTGGGACTCTTCGGCCTCCATGACACAGGAGACAAGTCTTCATTTTATACACACACACACACACATAAATACAGTGCGTAATACATATAAAAAATCTAAGTTAATTGGCTGTTTATGTTATCAGGAAGACTTCCAATCAACAGTAGACTATTAGTAAAGTTTTGGGGGAGTCAAAAGTTATACGTATACTTTCAACTGTGCAGGGGGTCAGCACCCCTAATCTGGAGAACCCAGACTAGTACAGATTTTTGTGCCAGGGGTGGTTCTTGTCAAGTGCATCTGTGTGAAGAAACCACCAAACAGACTTTGTGTGAGTAATAAAGCTTTTAATTCATCTGGGTGCAGGTGGGCTGAGTCCAAAAAGAGAGTCAGTGAAGGGAGATGGGGAAGGGGTTGCTTTATAGGAATTGGGTAGGTAATGGAAAATTACAGTAAAAGGTGGTTATCTATTGTTAGCAGAGGAGGGGATCACAAGGTACATTGTGGGGCGATCATAAGATTTATTGTCCAGAAAAGAATGCCACAAAGTTGATTGATCAGCTAAGGTAGGGCAGGGACAAGTCACAATGGTAAAATGTTGTAATTTTGGTTAATCAGTTAAGGCAGGAACTGGCTGTTTTACTGCTTTGTGGTTTTTTGGCTGCTCCAGACTTCTTGGCTCCTGCAGGCCACCTGGGTGTGTATGTGCAGATCACAGAGGTTATAATGGCTGAGCTTTGGCTCAGAGGCCTGACAGTTCTGGCAAAACAAAGTTAAGGATGAGTTTTCTGAGTTGGTTTCAGGGATTCTCAAATTAGTGCTCCTAGTCTATTAGATTTTGAAAAGGCATGGATGACTCTATTTCAAGTAGTAAACAGTGCTGATAGACCATGACGTAAGCTGCATACATAAATACACAAAATATTTGCATTGGATACTTTCAATCAGCCACTTTTAAAAAGCAAGGAGCTAAGTAATCCTGTATATTGAAATGATTTTTGAAAATTAAAGAATATAATGTTGTTAGTTCATTTCTCTTAATGTCACTGGACAGAAGTGGTTCAAGAAAAGAATGAGTTCAAGGGTTAAAATTCGCAACCCAAGCACCACACAGATGACCTAAGAGCTTCTGAGCATGTTCTGAGGGAGAGCCTTATCTCCTGCAGCCAAGGCTGAGGTTGCTGAAAATCAAACACAGAACCTCATCCTATAACTGAGTGAATTACAACATAAGCTGAATTCACAGCCTCACAGTGTGCCTACAGTTAAAGTGAAGACATTGGCTGGGAAACAATGGGATCCTGTGTGTTGGGCTGGGGGTATGTGGAGAGACCCTAATGGAGCCAGAGACACTGAGCCCCTAAATTCTGATGAGTCTTCTTTGTCAATGAAAGTGGCCTCCCCACCTCCAGTGTACTGGCCTTTCCACCCGCATCTGAGGGTATTAACCTGCATTGCCTGGGAAAACAGTCACAGCCTTAATCACAGGGTGATTACCCCTAAGGTAATCACCAAGTGAGATAGTGCTAATTCCCTACCCCTTCCCTTTGCTTCGAGACCTGTAACTAGACTCATGGCCCAGCAGACATCTGAAGGTGAGACACACAGTGTAACCTAGCAGGTGGTGAGCCACACTCCAGAGGAACTACTTGAGTTCTCTATAAAGACAGACATCTGGGGACATGAGTGGGAATGGATACTGAGGGTGTGGGACAATGGGATAAGAACATAAAGGTGGAGCAGGCTGAATGTATTGACATGGGCCACCAAGCAGAGAGTCTGAATTTAAGGCTGTGGCTGGGGGAGTTAGATAGAGCTCTTTCCAACAGTGTGTTTGGTTGGTTGGTTGAAACACAAACCAAAAGGTGGCCAACAGTGGGCGAAATGGACATGCCATGGTTGAACATACAGGAGGAGATTCAAAAGCTTAGGGAGATTGGAACGCTGCAGTGGATTTGTCATATAAGACCTACACACTCACTCTGGGAGGGTCCAGAAGGCAGACCTTTCATCAAAACTGTGAGAAACAGATTTGTAAAGGGAGCCCTGGCATTCCTGAAAAGGGCTACAATTGCTCTTCTCTGAAGGCCAGATCTTACCGTGGAAATAGTAGCCATTTAATTAGAAAACTTAAATGCATGGGAAGAATTGATCCTGGAGTAGCAGGACCAAGTGATGGCATTCGGCCATCAAAGGCAAGGTGGGCATAGTTTCTGTAATGGACAGCAGAGGCAAAGCAACAATCAGAAAGATCTGATCTGTGCAGACCTATGGCAGTGGCTACTTAGTCATTGTATTCCTGAAAGCTGTAAATCAAAAATAAAATTTGAAGCCCCCAAACCAACTGAATGGAGCCCTGTCTTGGCCAAGGAGATTTCCAAAGTAAACCTGAAAAATCTAGTTCAGGCCATGATGGGAAGGGTGGTCAGGCATGCCTTGTTATACCTCCTCCCTTTGGAATTCAGGCACAAACGAGCTGCATTAACATTAAAGCAGAGACATTCAGACTGACAAACAGACTTTGTAGCAATAAGATAGTGAATTCCAGCCTGACTCTAGTATAGCATCACGTGACAGATAAAGAAGGAAATCAAAATATCTTACTCCAAAATATGTTTTTTGCCATATTTTGAGATGGCCCTGCAACATTGTCTTTCGTGGCGGGGGCGGGGCGGGGGGGCGGGGGAATTTGCATTTTTAAGGAGTCTCTATTAACATAATTAGATCTTTCCCCTTCCAGGCTCTCCCAATTCTGAAGAGGGTAACTGAGAGTCTAGCACCTTTTAAAGGTCAAATTGGAAACATTCGCCATGTGTTGTCTCTAAGGGCAGCCACCTATGAGACTTCATCTACATAATAAGAACCTTGGTCTCCACAACCCCTTGTCTTAACCCAGACACTCCTTTCTATTGATTCCAGGTCTTTAGATAATAACTTCTTTCAACCAATTGTCAATCAGAAAATCTTTGAATCTACCTATGACCTGGAAGCCCACACTCCCCACTTTGACTTGTCCAGACTTTCCAGAACGAACCAATAGAAACCTCACTTGCACTGATTGATGTCTCCCTAAAATCTAAAATGTTTAAAACCAAGGTGCACCCCAATCATGATGGACACATGTTCTCAGGACTGCTTGAGACTGTGCCTTCTGGTTCAAAATCAACCTCTAAATATTTTACAGAGTTGGGCTTTTATTTTTTTTGTCAACAAAGTAAAATAGACAGGAAGCCTACTAAATTCTTATTGGATCTGTACAAGCAGAAAACTTCCAGGTTCAGTGAACAAAAGTCTAGCCCTGAATCGTAAAATCACAGAGTCAACAGTCCTTTAATCAATTCACAGACTTGAGCCAGTTTACAGACCCAGACTCCTTAAATCAAGAGAAGGCTGGGTCTTCTCCAGGAAGGACCTTGGTCCACTACCAAAAATTTATACTGTTACTCTTTCTCCCAACTTTCTCATAGTTTCCCAGGGTAACTACCCACTGGGGAAAATGAAATAATCAGATTGATTCAGGACTACTGGACACTGGCTCTGAACTGACACTGATTCTAGAAGATTGGAAATGTCACTGTGGCCCTGCAGTCAGAGAAGGGGCTTGTGGGGGATGAGGTGGTCGGTGGAGTTTTAGGTCAGGTTCATCTCACTGTTGGCTCAGTGGATTCCCAAACCCACTATTGGTTATTTTGCAGGTTACAGAATGCATAATTGGAATAGACATACTGTCATGTGTCAATGATGGGTACATTCTGAGAAATGCATTATTAGGAGATTTCGTCATTAGGTGATTTCATCATTGTGCGAACATCATAGGATGTACTTATACATGCCTAGATGACAGAGACTAATGCCCACCTAGGCTGTGGGGTATAGCCCATTGATTGTAGGCTAAAAACCTGCACAGTCTGTTACTGTACTGAATACCATAGGCCACTCTAACACATTGCTAAGTAATTATGTATCTAAACACAGAAAAGCTACAGTAAAAATACAGTAGAAAGGATAAAAAATGGCACATCTGCATAGGGCACTTACCATGAATGGAGCTTGCAGGGCTGAAAGTTGCTCTGGGTGAGTCAAGGAGTGAGTGGTGAGTGACTGTGAAGGCCTAGGATGCTACTGTGCACTACTGTGGACTTTATAAATACTGTATACTTAGGCTACACTAAATGTATTCAAGTAATTCTTTTTTCAATACTAAATTAACCTTAGCTTACTGTAACTTTTTCGCTTTATAAAGTTTTAACTTTTTAAAATTTTTTACTCTTTTGTAATAACATATAGCTTAAAACACAAACACATTGTACAGGTGTACAAAAATGTTTTCTTTCTTCATATTCTGTAATTTTTTTCTACTTAATAAATTTTTTTTTTCTTACTTTTTAAACTTTTTTGTTAAAAACTAAGACACAAACACACACATTAGCCTCAGCCTACAAGGGTCAGAATCATCAGTTTCACTGTCTTTCACTGTCACATCTTGACCAGTTTTGTGACTAGAAGGTCTTCATGGGCAGTGACATGCATGCAACTGTCGTCTCCTGTGATAGCAATGCCTTCTTCTGGATACCTCCTGAAGAAACTGCCTGAGGTTGTTTTACATTTAACTTGTTTTATATATAAGTAGAAGGAGTACACTCTAAATAAAAAGTATAGTAAATATATAAACGAGTAACATAGTTGTTTGTTATCATTGTCAAGTACTGTGTGCTGTGCGGAAATGTATGTATTAGATTTTTATATGACTGGTAGCACAGCAGGTTTACTTACACCAGCATCGCCACAAAACACAGGAGTAATTGATACAGTTTGGCTGTTTCCCCACCCACATCTCATCTTGAATTGCAGTTCCCATAATCCCCATGTGTTCTGAAAGGGACCCAGTGGGAGGCAATTGAATCATGGAGGTGGTTACCCCCATACTGTTCTCATGATAGTGAGTGAGTTCTCACAAGATCTGATGGTTTTATAAGGAGTTTTTCCTCCTTTCATTTGGCAGTTCTCCTTGCTGCTGCCATGCGAAGAAAGACCTGTTTGCTCCCCCTTCCACCATGATTGTAAGTGTCCTGAGGCCTCCCCAGCCATGCTTAATTGTGAGTCAATTAAACCTCTTTCCTTTATAAATTACCCAAGCTCGGGTATGTCTTTATTAGCAATGTGAGAATGGACTAATACAAAATGCATTGTGCTACAACATCATTAGGTGATAGGAATTTTTCAGCTCCATTATAATCTTATGGGACCACTATCATAAATGTACCCATTCTTGACCAAAGCATCCTCATGCTGTGCACAACTGTACTCAGCCACCGACTGGGTCCCCACATTGGTTTCCTGATGTATGAGGTGAGGGCTGCTATTGTGGGCCAAATGGAAGCCATTAGAGCTGCCTCTACCTAGAAAAATAGTCAAAAGCGATACAATAATGGTCAGTCAAAAGCTGCATTTCCAGAGGAATTTCAGAGGTTAGTGCCATCATCAAATACCTGAAAGATGCAGGGACAGTGATCCCCACCACAGCCCCATTCCACTCACCTATTTGGCGAGTAGGGAAGACAGGTGGGTCCTGGAGAATGACAAGGGATTGTCCTAAGCTTGACTCCA